>NW_022103902.1:19134395-19230268 GCF_000313985.2 Echinops telfairi
ATGATACTGACTGCAGGAGGAAAGCCGAGTCAGTGAACTTGTAAGCATCTCAGCACTGGCAGGGGTCTCCACACGGGTGCTCCAGCACCCAGGGCTGCATCAGAGTAGGTCCATGTGGCTTTACCTCAGGGAAGTCTTGCAGGAAGTGAGCCTTGCCAGCTGAAGCAGGGAACTGGCTGAGGAAGCTGCACCCTGGTCCGATCATCAGAAAGCAAGTGACCAGAGAACTAGAAAGGCAAGACTCACTGAGTCATTTATCCCTCCACCCTTCAATTAACCCCACATGTGTTTATCGGCCAGATTGACACAATAAACTAACTATATCATTTACTTTATCTGTGCCCTTCATATATGTGTAGCGGTCAGAACAAAGAAATGAATCATTTTAATCTGCTTTCATACAGAATCCTTTCTGGCCCCTTTGATCATTTAATCTGCCCTCCTCTAGACCTTTCCTAGCTCCATTTCCTCTCTTTTAAGGTTCATCAACCAGAGCGGCAAATAGTGCAGTTGAGCTAAGTTTGTACAAGGGCATTGCCCTTGGTGTTCCTGAGAGAATGAATGTAGATATAGTGGGAACCAATTACAAGGATCTACATATAACCTTCTCCCTGGGGGGTGGACAATAGAAAAGTGGGTGAAGGGAGATGTCAGATAGTGTAAGATATGACAAAATAATAATAAAATATGAATTAGAAAGGGTTCATGAGGGAATGGATAGTGGGGAGGGAGTGGGAAAAATGAGGAGCTAATATTAAGGGCTCAAGTAGAAAGTAAATGATTTGAGAATGATGATGGCAACCAATGTACAAATGTGCTTGACACAATGGGTATATGTATGGATTGTGATAAGAGTTGTATGAGTCCCCAATAAAATGATTTTTTAAACAAAGATACATGGGGATCTCTAAGAAACTCTGGGCCCACAGATATTGAAAGAAGACCAGCTACCTCCCCCCAGAGTTGACATAGAAAGAAAGCCTTCCCTCAAGTTTCTTGAACTTTAAGAGAATAAACTTCTCTTTGCTAAAGCCATCCACTAGGTATATTTCTGTTATGGCAACCCTGCATAGGGAGGATCCTTACCCCCGCCACCCTAGCCCTCCGCCATCCTCACAAGAAAACTGCAAGTTTGTAGGAGCAATTTTGCTGAGCTGGCAGCCCTAAGGAGCTGGTGATCTAATTATATCATTAAAGCAATTTACTCTGAATGTAAATGAGCCTTAACCCTTCCAGGGATCATATGGATTTTGAAAGGCGTTTATCAAAAGGCAGATAATCAGAGTTTGATCACACTTTAGGGGTTTTGGAAGATGCACAAATATAGACAAGCTGTATGTGTGAGTGGGTGGGGGGCTCTCCATTATACAAACGGGTTTTTCTCCTTTTGCATACGGAGTCTTTCTCAGCTGGTCAGATGAGACTCTCTACTCCCGTCAAGATTTGCACTCTCAGAAACCCCTGCTGCAGGTTTTCACCGTTTCATAAGGCCACTTTGGCTGATCTTCCTAGAGTCCATAAAACAAAACAAAAAAAGCCCAACTCTTTCTGCATTTTTAAAATATTTCCTGCAAAAATGGTATACCTATTCCCTGTTTATTAATGATCTCATTGCATTTCTTCTGGTCACATATCTAGGGATGAATGTGTCACACATATACAGAAACATTAGTATGCTCTAGTTTGAGATATTAATTGTACAAAATTCCTAAACCCTTATTTTATGTAGTCTTTAAAATGGAGAGAAGTGGATTTTGACGTTTTTATGTATACGACATATGATAATTTGGTAGTTATATATTCAATAAAGTGGTGATAATCATTTTATATTCTACTTAACAATCATGAACTCATTATAGCAGTTGGAGGCCAGTAGATCAAGAGTAAAGCAATTTATCACTGAGATAGAAATGTCTCTAATTATATTCCATAGTATCAACAAAATACAATTGATTCTTATTTCTCAAGTATGCTTTTAATTGAGGTAAATGTTCATAGTCATTACATAGTGTAATTATTGGAACTTATAATGTAGAATATCATTATTTTTAGGTCACAGTGTGGATTTAGTGATGAGTGAAAATATACAATATTGACACTCTCACATATATCCCTCTCTCCTCCATTTGCTGTTTATAGACATAGATTAAATGTCAAATCCATGTTACTATATGTTTGTTTGTCTTATCACCTGTGGCTGCCAGAAACCCATATCCAGCTTTGGTATGCTCTGCCATTACAGACTTTTGGTGTTAGTCCTTATGACATGAACTTCCAGGATTAGGCAACTTAAGCGCAATATAGCTAAAAAGAGAACCAGTAAACATGGAAAAATCCTACATAAAGCTTGTGGAGATCTAATTCAATAAATGAGCAGTATATAAATAAATTGGAGAAATAAACACTGATTCAGACCAGCGTGAATGGTGGGCTGCTGAGCTAGCCACAAGTTACTGAGTCTAGGAAACATCTGAATAAACTTACAGCGTGAACCAAAGTCCTCGTATCCTTTAATCAGTGCTGTCTTACTGTACACTGCTCATACAACTTGAGAATTTGAAAATAATCAATGGTACTTTCCCCCTGATCTGGCCCATATCTTGTTACCTTGGCAACAAGTGCTAGATGGTTTCAAGAATCCCTAGAATTACACAGTAAACAGTTGAGGCTTACTGCTCTGGTGGAGACTAGTGGACTCCCCAGACGATGGCTCCTAGTCACTCTTCAGGCCTGAACTTGAACTCAGTCCCATGACTCAGCTTGTGGTAAAAAGAAGATAAGGCTCCAGAGTGGATGAGAACAAGGGGGTTTGCAGTTCGTAGTAAAACCACCGAGACCAAATCCAAAGGGCAGTGTAGCCTCAGTGATAAAGCTCAGAAGGTTGGGAGGGACAGGAAGGAAGGAAGGATGGAAATGGTAAACACAGGAAGGATAAAGGAACGGTGCTGTTACCACGTGGGAACCACAATCAAGGTCATGAAGCAAAACAGGTGTGGATTGTTGAGTGAAAAACCAAATTGGCTCTGGAGACTGTCACTGAAATCACATTTAAACTATTTCAAAAGATTGGATGTCTAGAACTGTAATATTAGTCCATTTCAAAATTGTGCTTCTAGGTAAACAGATTGAAAGGAAGTGGAAAGTGGGGAAGGATGGAGGGGCTGCGAGGATTGGGGAAGAATGAACAAGAGAAGAGAAGAAAAAGAAAAGGTAAGCTGGTGCACTTTGGGCAAGATCATGAGGAATAGGTATGTTCCTCAAATATCCTAAAAAACACTCTGCCACATGCCAGATTCTGCAAAGGTTCTTCACATGTAGATGAGCCATTCCATTTCCTTGCTCGGTCTAGTGCTGGGGTACGTGCAGCTGAGCTGCGAGCGGTTGCTCAGACGGAAGGAAGAATAAAACCAGAGGGCAGGGACAAAGGCAAGTGCGCAGTGGAAGTCCAGATGACCGTGGTGAGGCGGGTGATCACAAGGGCGCGAGCAGCAAGAGGGGTAAAGGTGAAGAAAGGGAGCTCCATGTGAACCCCAGTCACGTGGGAGCAACAAGGTCTCGATGGATGGTGGTGCCGTTCATGGCCCTCAGGTTCATTTGGACGCGTGGACACCCTGGGAGCGCAGCGGGGAAATGCGCCGGAGAGTTGTCAGGAGGCCTTCAGGAGCCAATGGCTGGTCTGCCAAGGCGCCTCTGGGTGATTTCTGACTGCCCACGTTAGGGCTGGTTGTCTAGTCACTGAACCATAATTATTATCATAATTATAAATTAAATTAGAAATGATATAAATTAATTTTCAAATGAAACGAGTCGCAGCAAGCATGGACTATCTACTGTCATAGAGTCGATTTCAACCCACAGCGACCCTATAGGACAGGAGGACGCCCACGTTGGATTGCCAGGGCCGTGAATCTTTAGAAGAGGAAGCTCATCTTCCTCCCACAGGGCAGGTAGTGATTTAGAGCGGCTGGCCAGCCTCAGGGTCGGGAGTCCATCCGGAAGAGGGACCAGGCACAGAGTCCAAGCAGAGAGGGAGGGCAGTCACACCTCCTGAGGGACTCCCTAGGGGTCCGCATTTATGCTCCTGGGCGGCCTTTAGGAGGTGGCTTGAGCTTAGAAAATGGCTCCGTCTACCTGCAAAACAACAGCAGCAAAACCCATATGAACGTATTTTTTGAAACACTGTGGGATGAGATCTTTGGAATATTTATCATCCTTTTTGATAACTTAACTAATCATTTATAGAGACCTTTTAAAAAGAATCCCTGGTAGCACTGAGGATCAGGCACTGTGCTGCTCAGATTCACAGCAGACTGCTCACTGCCCCCAGGCACCTCCAGGGAGAAGCAGGATGCCATCTATGTCTGTGAGGATGCCACGCTGTCAGGGTGCCCCCGCCCAAGAGTACTTCTACTTTGCCCGATGGGGCTGCTATGCATCCAAATCAACTGGATGGCAGTGGGCAAAGTATATGTGTTGGTGACATTTTTGGCTCTGTTATTATTTCTGAAAAGTAAGTATGGCTGTCTAAACTGAGGTAGCTATTTCAAGAATGTCTTCATAGTCAAGGCTTGCATCCATGATGGTAGAGAAGGAGCGTTAATATCTTTGTTTGCATGTGCAGTCTAATATATACTGGCAATCTGATTTATACAAGGATATAGCACAATCTATTCTGGGTCAATTGTACATTGGTAGCTAACTTTGTGGGAATGGGCTTTGACCCAAGATAAGACTAACTTCTGTATTTGTGTACACTGGTGGCGGAGTATCTGAAGTCTGCCTTTTATTTCAAGATCTGAAATCTTGAAAGATAGCTGTAGGCAGAGCGCTAAGTACACATACATCACCATCATCACTGACGTCTGTTCGCTGAGTGCACGTGCCTCTCCTGGGCCGACTATACTGCTCTCTGGATCATGTCCTCTCTGACCTAACATCAGAATGGAAAATATTTGGAAAAACAATGGAGAAAAGTCAAGCATCTTCCGCATGGTCCCTTTCAGACCAACAGGATGCTCTGTAGCCTTCTGAATGCCAGTGTAGATTGCGGGTTCTCGGTTCCCTGTTTGTTCTTCACATCTGACATGAGGGACATCGAGCACCCCACGGTTGCCTAGCTGAAGTGAGTGCTGTAAATAGTTGTTGGCAGGATACAGAGTACCATGCAGCCTGTGTGAGAGGGGAAAGGCTGCGGGTCCCTCCTCGCCCAGCTCCATTAGTGACTGACAGTCTTTCACTCGCTCCCATGCTGTGAACTACCCTTAATCGCTACTTGCCTAGCTACTTGACTGTCACAATCCCCCGGCCTTGTTTTGAACGTGCTGTCATCCCAGAACATATGCTGACCTTTATCTGCTAATTCATAGACAATGTTTATAAATAATTCCTATGGAGTTAATTTATCCAACCTCTTCTGTTGATCTTAAACTCTGCCTTGCAATTTCTGCGTTGCCTTTCAGTCATTATTAATTTCCTTGAAATCTAAAAGCAACACTTAGCACTCAGAGCCTCTGTTCTGCTGACCAACTAGTCTATTTGCTATTTTAGTTCTGTGTTGATGGATAGGACAGGGTAGTGATATAAAATATATTGGGAGGGAGATAGAAGTCCTATGACTATTCCCTTTTATGGGAGTCAATTTTTTTTTCCTTTCCTGAAACATAGTGACTCCTTTTCAAAGAATAAATTATGCGATAGGAAAAAAACAAGCTTTTTAATAGCAGAGGGAACTGGCAAATTGTGTTAAATGAATATTCAAAATAAGCTAGCTGAATGACTCCATCTACAAGTCTTGAGGCACCTTGTGAATATGGATTAAGTGATTTAGATGTTTGTTATCTGAGGGCACTTTGATACCCCATCTTTCAATCCCCACATCCAGTAGATGACCAGGCTCTACCACTTGTATGAACCAAATGCTCCTCAAACCCACGTGCTTCTCTTCCTGGTCACTTAACAGCAATGGCAGTGCCACCCCCTACCCCCAGTCCAAAACACCATCCCAACCTTCTGAATTATGCAAAAAGTCCCTGTAGCCGCTACATTCTAGATTTTGCTACTCTCCAATTCTCTCTTCACTTTGTCAGCAGGCAGGTGAGTTTTTCAAAGCAAATCATTACTAGCAAATCATTTAAAAAAACTTTAAAAAGTCTTCCCGGTGTTCTGAAAATGAGCTCCCCAAATCCCTGGCATGACCTCAGGACGCCCTGTGACCTAGGCATCTCTTCATTCACTGCCATCAAGTCAGTGCCAACTCACGTCAACCCTCTAGGACAGCGTAGAACTGCCCGGGTGAGCGTCCATGTTTCTCCCTGGGGGCAGCTAGCTGGTGGTTTCACACTGCAGACCTGCGGTTAGCAGCCCAACACTAACCACTAAACAAACAACCTCTTAGGCATAGTGCAGACCATTTTTCTCCCTCGAGCTCTCTGTGCTGTCTAACTTAACTAAGTCCTGGCTGGGGCAAGTATAACTCCCTCACAGCCATAGGCTTTGCCTTGTTCTATGCCTTTCCTGCCCTAACCATTCACATCCCTTTTACATCTCGTCTTTGCAAGAATCCTCCCAAAGAAGCCTCTTCTGCCCTTCTTCTAACAGATCAGCCCCTCTTTTATGAGGCATTTGAGCCACAGACACATTGTCATCATCTTCCTCAAACCCTCACAGCCATCCAGTAGATTCTGACCCCTGTGGGTCCTAAACTTCGTCTCTGAGACTGTCAATCTATGAGGAAACAGCTAGCCTCTTCTTTCTCCATTGGCGTGACTGGTGGCTGGAACTGCAGACCTTGCCGTTAGCAGTTCAAAGCCTAATCTGTAGTCCAACAAGGGTTTCTTGATAGAACTCAGCAAATTTTAAAAGGTTGTATTCATGCAATCATTGTGTTAATCTCTATGCCCTCCACTGGGTTAGAACAGCCCGAGCCAAGAACCATAGACATGTTTTACTCTCTCTTTTACATTTAGTGCCTCACTTATCGCCTGGCACATGGTTGGTCCTCTGAATCTTAAATTAATTAATTTACCTATGCATTTATTTTTAATTAGCATCCTTCATTTGGACACGTTAGTTCTGTTCCTGGTCCTTCAAATTGTTTCTGGATCAATCTGCTAAGTTTATATAGTTTGCCTTATAGTGAATGTGTTCATATCAAATCAATCATGCATACTTTGCGGGGGAAAAGAAAATCCTTTTTATGATGTGTCAAGTTATTGAAAACAGGAGGTTAAATTTGCTTTATTTATCTAAATGTCAGTTTCAGCTTAGGTAATGCCCATATTTGTAGCTGATGGAGTTCTAGAAGCTTATTTCATAGCAGTGCCTAAGTTGTTCCAGAGATTGGCCTCGTGCTGCAGAACTAACTCATTGCCATGAGGTCGATACTGACTCCTAGCAGCCCTGCAGGGCAGCATACAGCTGCCCTGATGGGTTTCTGAGACTGGAACTCTGTACAGGGAGTAGAAAGCCTCATCGTTCTCCTGAGAAGCAGCTGTCCACCCCACCACCAGCTTTCTACCTAACATGACCCAAAAGAGACCTAGTAACATAGTGGCTTAGTGTTCAGCGGCTAACTTCAAGGTCCAAAGTTTGAAACCACCAGCCATTCTGCACGAGAAAGATTAGACTTTGATTTACTCCTATAAAGAGTTACAATCTTGGAAAACCACAGGGCCAATTCTATCCTGTCTTATAGGGTTCTTATGGGCCAGAATTGACTGGATCACATGAGTTGAGGGAGCAAAAACAATATTCAAATGCTCGGCATCTCATGAGTCAGAATCTACATAAAGCAAGACTGTACAACCCCGCTCAAGGGGAACGAATGACAGAGTGGTAGGTGAATGGATACATTGGATGGTGTAAGCTATGGCAGCATAATACTAATAATATGATAAGGATTTCTGGGGGTTAGGGTGGGGGAGGGATGAGATAAAGGGGAGCTGATAGCAAAGAGTTCAAGAAGAAGAAAGTGCTTTGAAAATGATGGTGGCAGCAACTGCACAATTTTGCTTGATGTAATTGATTTATGGATCGATGTACAATCTGTAAGAGCTCCCAATAAAATGATAAAAAAAAACACTGACTAGCATGAATTCAAACATTTAAAGTCTTCTTAGGGACTTCAACTAAGAAGGATACATTTAGATGGTGAAAGTCTAATGGAGGCCTCTTCTTATCTCAGCCCCACATCGTAACTTAATATAACTTTATGTAAACATTTTCAAAACACCACATTCCTTTCATCTCCTTCCTAATTCTGTGGACATTATCCTAATGACAAGCATGCACATACTGCCTTCTGTTTGTCCGCCACTGTATTCTCTTTTCACATGAGGAGCTTGCTGCAAATCTCTGCCGCCCGCATCGACAAGCTCAACTACGGCTCACTTGGCAAAATATGACAAGGTTACTTCTGGAGGTTATGCTAAGTGACAAGGCTCTCGTTTACGTAGAAACAAGATAAACAAGAGGAAGAAGCATCTTAATTTTTATTAGATACCATTTGGAGGTTGCAATATTTGCACAAACGATTTCTCAGGAATAATGTACTCTAACCCTAACCCTATTCTTAAGGCTGGCATGCTCATGCATAAAAACAACAAATGAGAGGCCGCTGTCTTTTATTTCAGTGAGGCTTAGCTGATTCCCTTCCTCTGACACGCACACCACTGTTTCTCCATTTCCTTGCTCTTGACAGAAATGAATGCCGGCCAACATGTGGAAACCAAAATAGCAAAAATAAAAATATTTCCAAAGTTGAACCATTTCAAAACTGGGCACACAGATGAGAAATGAAAAATGAGTGCCATGCAAACGTGTTCTGACCTGAACTTTTGAAATTACTTTCAGCTCTTCTTAGAGGAGGGGAGATACTATTTTTCTGGCGTTTTATGGAGGAGAGGCATTTTGGGGGACGAAGTCATGTCTTAAGCCCGAAGACCTTGATGAATCAGGCCTGATTCAAAAGAGTGCTGACCAGACAGCCCTTGGGAGACAGACACGTGTGGGTGGTGGCAGGGGTGCAGCAGGACTGCCGAGCCTGTCTTCTCAGCTCCAGCCGTTCAGGGAAAGTACCAGAAGTGGACCAGAGTGACATTGCTCTCTGGTTCATAACATTCAAGAGGGAGGTTACTGGTTTCAGGGTTGGAAGAGCTGAACTCCTCGTGGAAAAGGACCACAGGACAGCCCCGTGGAGCCATGCTGTCTTTGGAGCTGAGTGCCTTAGCTCAGAGCAGACTGATCAGTAATAGCAAGGGAATAAATATTCTGTCTGGTCCTTTCAGTTACTTATTTCTTTTTAAAATGAATCAAAACCAAACTCATTGGCATTGAGCCGCTGTCAACTCCCAGGACCCTCTACGACAGTGGAGGACTGGCCCCTGGGTCCAGTCTCTCCCCCTTGGAGCCGCTGGTGGTTTCAAATGACTGGCAGATTGCAGGACAAGTAGCCACAAGGACACATAGTGACTCTATAGGACAGGGTTGAACTGTCCCTGTGGGTTTCTGAGACTATTTACGAGAGTAGAGAGCCCCAACTTTCTTCAGCGGAGCCATTGTTTCCAATGCTGATCTTTCGGATGGCAGCTGAACACTGGACCACCAGGGCTTGAAATGAATTTACTGTCAAGTCAAAAAAAAAAAATCAGGAGATTTGTATTTAAGATTCGGTAATAAGTTTAATCACTGGCCACACCTTTCTTGAATGATTGCAACTGGCTAGAACGGATGGAAATCCGTTCCTTGCAGAATGTTTATAGTTTGCCACGGTTACTCCTGATCCCTTGTCTCCCAGCCAGCCTGCTTCCCGGAGCCAAGTTATTTAGTCAGCCTTTTCAGATATATGGGGTTTTGTTATGATCTCTTACGATAATCAGAATTCTTTCTCGCTGTAGCACTGCCGTCCTGGGATGGCGAGACCCACTGCTCTCTGTACAGCTACTTAGAATCTCTGATAGGTTTACTCTGAGACGCACTCGGTGTATTGTGTGTACTTCTGAGTTGCGGGAACAGTGTGTGTTTAATTTCCTTTGCACAGCGTGCATCATAAAACCTTGGGTAGATGCTTTCCCGTGAACATGGTACTTTAAAAAATCTTTGTTCTTATTAAAATACCATCTTCATCAGGGTTTTCAGCAACCCTGTGAGCAATGCATTTATCATTGCCTCTCAAAGCTAACTCCCCATGGTTCAAGGACGGGAAGCTTTGGGGAGTGGAGCGTTCTGACAAATCACAGTGCACATTTAACCTACATTTACATGAGTGGCAGGATTTATTAAAATTTAAATTGACCAACTGATTTTAGTTCTTGGCTCTGATTTCTTTTAATCTATAGGGAGATTTGCATGTACTGATTTGTATGGCCAATACACAGGTGCTCATGCATGCATATTTATTGTAAGTAATTTCAGATGTTAATTTGTAGGTATGATAATGCAATTTTAGGTTTAGCAAAATTATTACATGGAAGTTTGGCAAGGTTGGAGAGTCAGTGATCCACATAGGCAATATGATCGTTACCAAAGTTAGTTTTCAACTTTTACACAATATATTACCTGAATTACTGTTATCGTTATGAAATGCAAATTGCCTATCTTATTTTCACATTGTGACATGCCACTTACTTTTTCTTCTTCCCTAAGCTGAGAGAGCAGGAGCCAGAGGATAGGCCTCAATAAGTACATCTATAACTTATTTAGTTATTTGGATATTGGATATAATATGATGCAAAACACCTATGAGTGGAATTTCACTAGGTGAAGCACATGGGGAAGTACCCAGGTCCCTGTTGACTTGGGCACATAGTCCCCTCTATCCAGTTCCCATCACAGGACTCTGGGCTCCTTACAAACACTTTGGAAACTAGTCGATCAGATAATCTCTATTGTTCCTTTTTAGCATTGATCCAGAACAACGTTCGATTATCAGGATGTTATTGCCTGCACCTAAGGCTTCATTTGTGATATAATTTTATGTCAGCCAGGATGCTCATGAATATATCAGCTGCACTGATTTAATGTTGGCTAAATAAGAAGCATATTAAATGGTGACAAATTCAGGAATCTTTGCTGTTTAAAGGAAATTTCTTGGCCTTTTTGGTCGCTTTTTTAAAAATGTATTTTTTTGAAGTAGGAAACACCCAAAGATGTTCAATGATCCTGTATGTGCACATTTTCCAGCTTAAATACTAGAATTCCTTAAGACCCGCTTTCCAAAATTGATCTGAAGGATATTATGTCTTACTTACTAGTACTGCTGCTGCTTTTATACTGTCATAAAGAGTTAATGATGTCCCATCAAGACCCATTATCATTTCCCATGAGGTGGGATGATAGGAAACCTACCTGAATCCTTTAATTTTTATAATCTCTCTCAATAACTAAACTTAGAGTTTAGAGGGAGTGGCCAGCCTGTGTGAGCCGTGCACATGAGAGATGTGCAGTTCATGCACTGACGATCTAATCGAGGATGAAAAGAGGAGTATAAAACACCCAATGGAAGCTTAACAGCAGCACTGGGAATGTCCAAACTAAAAATCCCAGCCTCTGGTGTAGCCCCGTGAGCCAGCAGCATATTATGAACAAGGCCATCAACCCCAGTTTCTCTCTCCTGAAAAGGTCTAGGCATTCAAGCCAGGGTGGGTGGCAGACAGAACCCATGGACTCACCGGAGCCCATTATATATGGACAGGACCATCGATATTGGATGAAAAAAACATTCCAGTGTGTGGTCTTGCTTCCCTCTTGAAAAGTGGGCATATTAATATTTTATTGTCACCAGCTGTGGGGAGGCATATATTATTGATGGTACCATGTTTTGTAGAGTTTCAGAATTTCTGGCCTCTCCAGGTCTGTCACCTCTCCAGCATCAGAGTGAGGAGAGCACAGGGAAGCATTTCTCAAGGAGCCAGGCTCCATAATCAAGGAAGAAGTACTGGTTGTCCCCCAGTCAAGTCTGATTCACGGCAACTTGATGTGCAGAGGGAAGCTACCTTGTGCATAAACCAACCAAGAAGCAATCCAACTCACTGCCCCACGCTCCTTTCTCATTCATACTGACCCTACAGGGTAGCGTAGAACTGCCCCTGAGGTTTCTGAGACTTTGTATCTTGACCGGAGAAGGCAGCCTCACCTTTATTGCACAGTGACTTGGATGCAAACTACTGGCCTTGTGGTTAGCAACTCCAGGCCTGGCTCATGATGCCACCAGGGATTCTGAGCTTCCCCATCAGGTTTACAGAGTTGTAACCTTCCAAAGCAAGTCTTGCATGGTATCCATGGGTGAGTTTGAACCATACATTTTCAGCGAGGATTTGAGCACCTAACCATTTGTGCCACCAGGGTCTCCTACTGGACGTCCCTCACGTCTGGCCTTGCTAACCCAGGTGCCGCTTATTCTCTCTTTGCAGCCCCCCCCCGCCGCCCTGCCCCCATTACCCTCCACTGCTTGTTAGAGTAGAGTTTAGATATCAGTACAAGAGAAGGTCATATGGTGAGGAGAAACGTTTGCAGAATTCTTTAAGTGAACTATAGAAGGGAGTCCCATTATTCAACCAGCTCATACTGCTCTCAGTCTTTCTTCTGAACTGCATGGATGACGGGAGACAGGCATCAAGGAGGAGTACAGAGCTGAGAACTTCCATGTCCAGCCCTTTGTTTACATAGGAGTCTCTTGTCCTCATTGCCCGTTGATCTAATTTTGGAGATAATTGAAAACAAATGGGTATCAAGTGACGTACTTCCTTCACATCTAGTGGCATAAGGGTTACTCGTTGGGCTGCTAACCACAAGGTAAGCAGTTCAAAATTACCGGCAAGCTCTGCAGGAGAAAAAAACAGGGCCTTCTACTCCCATAAAGAGTTCCAGTCTCAGAAACTTGCAAGGGCAGTTCTATGCGGCGCTGTGGCATCATTTTGAGAGGCAGCGACTCCACAGCAGTGAGTGAGTCCCTTAAATATCCTCCTGCAGTTACACACAGAGCAAAGAGAGAGTTCCCACATTCCACTTTCCTCTGCGACAGGACATCATAAGGATTAAATGCCATTCTGTGCAGATCTGTCACACAGAATCATCCTCAGGTAATGCGTAATGCTTTTCAGAAGTCATTTTGGATTCTACCTTATTATTTCCTAATTGCTTGAAACTCAAGTATGGATTAAGAGGTTAGAGGGATGTGAAAAAATAGCTTTAGTTTCATAATTTCCCAGTAAGGATGTTTGGGAAAGCAATGTTATTTTTTGATGGATAGAGAGAAATGGATAATTGCAATTTTTATACAACTTCATCTGCTTCACAACTCCACGTCTGTGTTCAATTTTACTCTACAAACACTTGAGCCTGAGGATGTTGAGGGAATCACTGGGTCCCTCACTGCCTGGTTTGGGTCCTCAAGCCCATGTAATCAACTATTCTCTAAAAGAATTATAAGAATGTGTAACAATTCTCCCCTAGTAAAAATTACATGATAATCTGCCATGTTTTCCTTTGTTCCATATTGCTTTTCCTTCTCAGTGTCTTTGTTACCTAAATCTATAGATTGCAAGTGTAGTTAAACATTGTAACTATATTTTCCCTCTTTTTAGGGAAAGTGGCAGCTTACACAGTAAGTGCATCTCAAATTGTTCAATGTTCCCATACCCAGGGTAATATGGAGTAGAGAGAATAATTATCCATCTGTCTAGTACTTTTCCATGTTCAGTCAGCTTCCTCCTTCTACTTGGATGAAACTCAATTTCATGTGTAGACGTGAAATCATTAATAAAAGTCACACACAGCAGATGAGGGACCATCCAACCAAGTCCTGCAGGCCAATTGTTAGACCCAAGGCATTCCTTTACTTTTATCCTCTTCTTTGCTCTACAGGGATACATGAATGTCCTTTTCATGACTCCATCCTCCTCCGGCCTTGCAGTTAATTTCATTTATAAGGAATCGAGGACCGGCCTGTGCATATGTAAGTTAATTCGTTGCTTAATGTAATTTCTCAATCATAAACCTTTCACGCCCTCCCCGCATTTGGATAAGATCAATAAATACTTTCCTTGACTAAGGACTCTCACATTCAAAACTTCAGGACGCTACAGCCCCCAGCAGAGGCCCCAGAGGGACTTAAAATCAAAAGCTAGCTTGCCAGACTTCATCCAGCCTGAGCAAGAATTCACTCCCTATTTAAAACTACTTGCCGGTCTATGTCTTCTTCTTTTCTCTGTCTTCTCATCTTTGGTAGCTGAGCTATAGAAATTACCATTAGAAGGCTCTTCATGAAAAGTGTTGTTGTTTTTTTCCCTAAGTTATCATAAAGCTGGCAGAAAGATGCCCAGAACATTTTTTGGATATGCAATAGTAAAGTGATCTTTTTTTCCTCCTACAAACTGTTACTGATATTGAACGTAACTCTACTGAGTCACTACTGGTATTTAGAGCTTACAGTTTGTGGATATTTATTTTCATTTGCAAGTAAACTCTAGTTGAAACCACAGTTGGCTTTCACCCCCCAACACTCAACACCCGGCCACCAAGTGGATTCCTACCCATGCAGGACATGTTAAAATGGCTGTATCAGATGGCACCATGGTTATGCATTTGACTGTGATCTGTAAGTTCAAAACCACTAGTTTCTAACCACAGTGGTTAGAAGGGATTTGAACAGTTAGTCTTGCAAACTGAACAGTTAGTCTTGCACATTAACAGTTAGTCTTGCAAACCCACAGAGCTGGTCTACCCTGCCTGATATGGGTCACTATGAATCGGTTTTTGGAGTTTGAGAACTTCCCTTGGGTGTTTCTTTAAAAATTCTAGTATCTAAAAAAAAATTATCATGTAACTGGTGTGTGATTTGAAATTATAACATTTTAAAGAATTTCAAAAAGAATTAGATTATTGCAAATGCGCAAGTAGATTATTTTATTTAGATTTTTTGAAATATGCTAGAAAATAGGATCCTGGATCAGAATGTTATCCATGAATCCAGTTTATGGCTTAGAACATAGAATGTGCATGTCACATGGGGGGGGTGTAGTTGAGGATACTGATTGGATAGAGATTGGAGCCGATGACTGGTTTAAGGATAGGAACATATCATAGAGGAGACTAAGGTAGACATTTGATATCAACCCATATATGTGTGGTGCCATGGACGTGTTTTAATACCAATAAAAATAAGTGGCCTGTGCATCATAATCAAAGGAAAATTGACAGGCAGAGAGGCTGTCAACTGCTGGGTTTGAGACAACAGCAAGTGAAGGGGACCCTCCCCTCTGGCATGCTACAACGTTCTTGGTCAGATTGGGGAAGTCAGGGACCCTTCTAGCAGAAGAACATTTTAAGTTGATTTAGAAATAGAGAGATGCATTTAGACTTCCATTTTTGGAAAGGTAGATGCTTTATGCTTTTCTGCTCAACCCCACCCTCGCTCCAATTGCGGAGTACAGTATAACTAAACACCATAGGTATTATTTACAGAACAGATTCTGAAAAGTGGAGAAACGAAGGTAGATTGGGGACCTTGATGGGGGATGGGGGGAGGGCGGCGGATGGAAACAAAGAGGAATCAATCTGCTAACATGTTGATTAATTCCCTAGATTTTTTTTTTTTGTCTCATTTCTTTTAGACTTAAGACAGAAGAAGCAGGCAATGTGGAAATGCCAATGGCTGCAGAGAAAAAAAATCCTAGCAAACCCTGTTTCCTCTTGTGAAAATACTAGAAATCCTGATTTCATGGTTCGGGTTTAACAAAAATACCACTAGTGCTGACTTTAACACACACACACACACATTATTTTCTCGCAGTATATCTACTAAGAGTTGGATTTCAGGGCACAGGCTCCAGGATGAACGCTTTTTATTTTGGTTTGTTTTTATGTCTGCTCTGGAAATAGTCCTGTCACCTCTCTGAAGTAGTCTTTATCTCTCTACCATTCCTGATTTGTTTGTGCACGTGGGTAGATGGTTCTTTTATAACTCAGAAAGGCTGTTTGAAAACACATCCTATATCAATCTGATCTTATTAACAAAACACATACAGCCCAACAAGATTATACCTACCCCTGTGAGGGCTAGGATTTATCACGTGTAGTTTTGGGGGATATAATCCAATCCATAACATCAGGGGGAAGACATCTCAACAAGACACAACACTTTTAGATAACTGCTCTTCTCTAAATGAGAGCAAACGTCTTAGAACGAGAACTAGCTTCATCGTAGAACAAGCTACCACTCCCAGTGTTCGCAAAAGGCACGAGGAACAGGGAACCTGAAATTCTGTTCTCATGAGGTAAACAAGAAATGTCCCAATCGACCCAGGTGGCGTGGTGTCAATTATTTTAATCTGGCATATTAATAGACCAAAAAGAAAGGGTATTTGACAAAATGCAATATCCAGTCATGATCAAAGTTCTGAGGGAACTAGAAATAGATGGGAATTTCCTCAACCTGGGAAAAGGCAGCTACCCAAAAAAGCAAGCAAGCAAACAAAAACTAACATGCAAAAGACTAATGGCACAATGAATGATAATAGACTGAATGCTTTCCTCTGAGGTTGAGAACAGGTCAGGATGCCTCCCCTACTACTGACATTCAACAAAGTACTGGAAGGGACACTCGTTGCAATCATCAGGGAATGGAAATAAATGGTGCATGTATCAAAATGAGAGCTAGATTTGCTTTTAACTGCAGTTGCCATGACTGTGGATATGGAAAATCCCAAAGAATTTCTTTTTAAGCTCCCCCACAATAAATAAGTGCATATATGTCAAAGGACACAAGACGAGCAGACAAAGTTGGCATTGGGTATGCAGTTACCCTGGTGGTTTAGCGGTTCCAGCGGGGCTACGAACTACACAGTTCATAGTGGGAAACCCCAGCCACGCCACGGCACAAAGACAAGGCTATCTACTCCTGAAAAGAAGTACAGTCTCAGAAACCCACAGGGGCGCTTCCACCCTGCTCTGTAGGGTCAGTATGAGTTGGAACTGACTCAATGGCAGTGAGTGTAGTGTGTAAACCATGAGCATGTAGACACTCAAAATAAAAAAAATAATAATAATGTTTAGAAGTATTTAAAAATTAAATACTTCTGTGCCAATATAACAAAACCGATTTAGGACTTGCATGTTGAAAACCACAAAAACACTGAGGAGAAAACAGGATATCTACGTAAATGGAGAGGCATGTGCAGCGTCAGGAGACACAATGTAGTAAAGATGTCAGATCTCCCTACATTGATATACAGGTTTAATTCCTAGAAAAATGCCAGATAGATTTTTTTTTATAGAAATAGTGACAAACACTAAAATTTATATAGAAAGGCAAAAGAACTAGTGTAGCTATAATGAATGTGGAGAAGAAAAAATATGAGATGACAGAGGTGCAAAAGAAGTTCAATGGCGTTAGATTTTTAGAAAACTAGTGTTGAGAGCAATCGACCATTTACATACAAACAAAACATAAATAAATGTTGCCCAAATCTCAGATTTGATATAAAAATTTGCTCAATATGGATCACAAACGATAAATGTAAAACATAAAATGTTACCAGAAAGCACAGAGCAGCTCTTTTTAGGATTCTAGGTCTAGCCAATGAGTTTTTGTGTTTGACACCCAAATCACAATCCATATAAAGAAAGTTGGTAAACTGGACTTCATCAAAATTGGAAATATTTTTCTTTGCCAATGAGCTTTTAAGGATGAAAAGACAAGCGCAGAGTGGGAAGACAAATATTTAAACCACATCGTTGACAAGAAATATTACTCAGCATTTAACAACTTGAATGAATCTCCAGAGATTCCACTCTCTAAAGCTGACATACTGTTTGATTCCATTTATATAGTACATTAGTGGTTGTTAGGGGAATAGAATAAGGTCGAGGTGCATGGGTGGGACAGATGTAATTATAAAAGGGAAATATGAGTGATTTCTACAGTTCAGGAAATGTTCTTTTCCTAGACCCTATCAATGATCATTGTCAAAGCCCTGGGTGAGATACTTTTTTTTCCTTTTCTTTTTGCAAGATGTTACTTTTGGAGAAACTGGGAAAAGGAAACGTGTTATTTCTTAGAAATAATCATTCTTTTATTTCTTAGGACTCTTTAGGAAGCTATAATTTTAACAAAATTAAAAATAATTTGATTGAAATTTTAGGGCTCCAAAGTGTGCCCATTATTTTAATGTATCACTATCAATATATTTAAAATCATGAAATGAGTATACATTTGTTCTTTCTTACTAAGTAACAGTTTTAAGTTAGCTCCATTATACTACAGCTTCCCCTTAGGGAACCGTATATATTATATATACATATTTTTAAAATCTACAACATAAAAAGTCACGGAACATGAAAGTGGTCTACATAGGTCGCAGTTTTTTGTAAGACTCC
The DNA here is from genome assembly GCF_000313985.2 of Echinops telfairi. Taxonomy (NCBI): domain Eukaryota; kingdom Metazoa; phylum Chordata; class Mammalia; order Afrosoricida; family Tenrecidae; genus Echinops; species Echinops telfairi. Next base: position 19,152,768 of record NW_022103902.1, read on the forward strand.
TGTGCTTTTGAGCATCCGTCCTTGGTACAAAGACATGTTCCTTTTAGTTGTGGCTTGATGAAAAGAGTGTATCGTTGTTTTCTGACACAAGTTCAAATCTCCTTTGTTATGAATCCCTGATAGAGCTAAAGTATTCAGTAGACAATGAGATTCCTGACTGAGGCGTTTCTTTATCTCTAGGGTTAATTTCAGAGATTTATGAAGTTGTCCATGGTTCCCTTTAGCCGTGTGGATACGTTAGGGTTCTAAATCCCCTTTGGCCGCCTAACGGCTTCTACCTCCCTGCGTGTCCATGGAACTAGGTAACTAGATCTGTCTTAATATCTCTCTTCTTCTCAAGACAACTACCTCACGCTGCCCCTCGTCTGTCCTCATGACCATCACTCCATTGAAAGGCATGTTTTCTATTGTTTGACATTACCATTACCCAGAGAAAGTCTAATTCAATTGAACTGTTCCTGAGTTGATAATTACATTCATAGAATCTAAAAGTAAAAAAAGAAACCTTTGGTGATAGTAAGGCCTTGTTCTTTTTGTTTTGTTTTGTTTTGGGTTGATAACTATGTTTGTTGTTCATGTTACTGTTGATGGTGCTGTCGGGTAAGCACTAGACTGCTTACCAAAAGGCTGGTAGTTCAAGTACAGGAGATCCTTCCCGGGGAAAAGATGAGGCTGTCTGGTTCTATAAATATTTACTGCCCACACAGGATGTTCCCCTCTCTCCTACAAAAATGCCATTTGTTGGACTTGATGCTAAGGCAGTGAGGTGTGTTTTCTGTTTGTTTGTTTTTAGTTTATTGTTTTTATTATTATACCAGCATATTTTAAAATCAATAGGTGGACACAACTAGAAGGAGAGCTTGAATATACATGGATGGTATAGTGAACAGATCACTGATCTCAGACATCATCTAGAGTCTGAGTTCAAATCCCATTTCTTCCTCTACTAGCATGTGGTGTGGCTTTGGGCAAACTTTGTCACATCCCTCGATTTCCATTTTCTCATCGGTAAAATGGAGGGATTAAGAGTTCTCTGTAGTCTGCACCAGCTCTAACTCCCTGTAATCATGCAGTTTCAAGTATAGTGCTAGATCTGTTGCAGCAACGCTTCTAAGGCATCGCACCTATAGCTACCCCTTTCATCCTGTAAAGCACAAAGACATTATGTCCCAAACTCCCTCTTTCCTTTAGGATTGGGGGCTGGCTAATTTCTCTTTTACTACTTCCCCACTTTGGATTTTCTCATTTCAAAAGGGTGTGATTCTGCTTGTCAGAGAACACACTGATCTTCTGAAAAACTGACCGCATCAATACCTTTCCTCAACAACACGATAATTGACTTATTCCCTCCCCTTTCCACTATTTTTGCTCTCAGTGATAGCATTAGATGGATGCCTCTCCTGAGTGCCAGCTCGCCTTTGAACTTTGGCTTTGGCCTTGGCTTGCCTCTAAGAAGGGTGTGTACAAAGGGTCTATGGTGATAACGTCTGTCAGGGTGTGAGCTTGGGAATCGGTGTGCACTTGCGCACATATCCTTCAAGTTGCCTGGTTCGGTGATGGGTCGCCACCACGTTTGTGTGCGGAATTCTCCAGTGTGGTTAACCCAAGTGTTTAGCATAAGATGCCAGGTGTGTTTCTGAGTGCACTAGTCCCCAAGCATTTTCTAATTACGTAAGAATTCAAACAGGAATCGTCAGATTTTAGAAACCATAACAGATGGGAACACCGAATCACAGGATTTCTGAAACCAGAGCTGTGAGTGCTGCCGCACACATTTTCAGCTGGATTAGCTATTTTGTCTCATTTTCCGCCTATGTGTTTCACACCAATTGAGAGCCTCTCTGTTTGAGGAAATTCAGAACAGTGGGGACCCTCTTCCTCAGTCAGGGCCTTGCCTGACCCACGCGTCCCTGTTTGCTCACCGCCTATCTTCTTAATGCAGCTGTGAGTACATTTCCAGAACTCTTCACCTGCCATCGTGATGAGGGATCAGGTGCCAGGTAAGGTAATCAATCTGGAGGGCTTTTAGCCGCGCATCCTGCCACTGTTTGACAGCATGTCTCCGCCAAGGAGACTGTCTCCCTTCGATCGATAAATCAATCAGTTCTTTTTACGTCTTATGAAGCTCTCCTCACACCGCGTGTCACTCACGCGGCACCACACACAAACGGAGACTCGGAGTCGAGGTCGGTCCAAACCGTCCCCACTCACATTCCATCCCATAATCGCCTATCCTTGCCCCCAATCGATTCCCAGCACAGCGGTAATGGATCTAAGTCCAGTTCCTTATTTCTCTGAGATGAGAAGTGAATCGGTCTAAAGCACAGGATGTTTTCGTGTGTTTAAGACGGAATAAATCACATCTGTAATTCAAAGGAGACGAATTGCAAGGTTTGTGATTAGAATTGCTCAAAGGGGATGGCAAAGGTATGTTTTGAAGTAGATTCCCTGATGTCTTAAGAGTTCTCTAGTGGGAGCGAGAAGGTGTGTGCGTGACAGAGATTTATTTTAAGAAATTGGCTCATAAGATTTTGTGGCCTGAGCAAGTGCAAAAGCTATAAGTCCGGTGGTTGGCTGGGCATTCCCCCTGTCCTGTGTGGGCCTTGGCATCCGCAGGTCAGGTAGCAAGGAGAGGGAAGAATTCTGGCAACGTGTCGTGTATTGCCCAGAGGAAGCATGTCCCCTAAGGACAATTCCCTTTCTGTTTTGAGGCCATCAATTGGATGATGGGGCTCCACTCCCATTATGAAGATCATCTGCTGAAATTAAACCAATAATCACATGTAATTGCTTGACAGTAGCAATGGCAATGGTGTGTGAACACACGGGGTGCCCCAACCTAGCAAAGTCTGACACAAAACTAAACATCCGACCTGATGTTTAAGTGATGTGCAGGGCTTCCAGTAGCGGATCTAAGCCAGTGTTGCTGATGTGCACAGAGAACCGCCCAGCTGCCTTGTCCGCATGGTGTGAGAGAACAGGTGGTGCTGAATCCCTGGCACCCATGGCAAGCCTTTGCATTGGGGTCTGAGGTTGGATTTTCACCTAAGATAGCATGACAGTGAGGCTGTCTAATGTTTTTTCAGGAAAAATAATGAAAAGCTGTAACTTAAATCAAGTTGTATACTCTCCTATCACAAAAACGGAGACTAAAACCCAGATATGTTATGTCGCATAGTCAAGGAACATATAGCTAGAAAGTTGCAGATTTGCAATGAGATGCCCTGACACCACCCACTCTAAATCTCTTTCAGAAAGTGCTTTTGTCTCTATAGAGTTCTCCCATACAGAAATTCCAAGGAATTCAGGGGATATCAAGGAACATTGGCGGCAAGACTGCTCAGCAAATCACAGGTGTAGAGCAAGACATGGGTTATGGATGGGTTCCATTCGTATTTATTATCATCCACCGCCCCGTCGCTCCATTTCTTCATGATTAGAAGGCTGTTTGACCTCCTGGGTAAAAGTATGAGTTTTGGAGATAAATATAAAATTGAAGTCTGTCCCATTGTCAGGCTTTAGAAGGCAGGAGCAAATAATAGTCGATAGTATCCGCTCCAGAGTCAGCCTGTTCTGTTCAAATCTGGGCCCACCCCCACCCTCCTGGGTAACTTTGGACAAGTGCCTTCACCTTTCTGCGCCTGTTTCCTCCTCTGTCAGATGGTGATGACTGAAATGCATCTTTTATGTCAATTAAGATAGTCTAGGGCCATACTCATGTATCACTCTGAATCCACTGTGGTCTCCCTTCCCCCAACTCCGTCCTTCATGACTCTGTAGTTCCCTGTACACCTCAAACTTACGGTCAGAATGGGACTTTTAAGATGAGACTTTAATAGCAGTCTCCCTTTCTTACACCAAAACATCTCCAAGTTTCATAATATAAATAGTGGGTACAAATGTAAATAGTGTGTCTTTTTCATCGTGCCATCCCTAATATGTGAAGAAAAATACAGCATCAAGCTTTCACTAAAAGGAACAAGAAATATACAATGGACAGGGTAGCTAAAGAGAGAGTTTAATTCATCAGTCAGGGTTGGTATATTTTTATTCATTGCTATTAGCCTCTGAAATACTGAATTCAATATTACATGGACCTAGAATTCACCTTACCCCACCTGGTTTCTTTCTTTTTGTTTTAAGTATTGTATTAAAAACACCCAAAATTTGTTTATAAATTGATTTGAAAATAATTCATGTTCTTCGGTACATTGTTGTTACAAAAACAGACAAACAAACAAACAAACAAAAAGCCTATAGGCGCAGTCAAGCCGATTTTGACTCACAGAGCCCCTCTCTAACAGAAAGGAACTGCCCGCCTGGGATTTTCTGGCATTTAATATTTAAGAGAGCAGATCACCAAGTCTTCTCCCACGTGAGGCGCTGGGTGGGTTTGATCCAAAACTCTTTTGGCTGACGTAGCCATTGTTCTACTAGGGCTCCCCTTACCCTTTGAAATAAAAATGAAAATACTTCCATCGAATTGATGGCAACTCCTAGCAGGACAGGTGAGAACTGCTCCTGTGGGTTTCCAAGACTGGAACTTTTGACAGGAGAAGAGAGACCCACCTCTCTATTGCTGTTGGTGGTTTCAAACTGCTGACCATGTAGATAGCAGCCCGATGTGTAACCATTATGTCACTAGGGGGTCAACACTCGTGCTGTTATATTGTGGAGAGGAAAGCGCTTTTAGAGGTAGTCTGGCCATCCTGGTAGGCCTAGAATTATATCCTAGATTTAGAGAAGTTACAGGTTGCATATGTAAAATGAAAATAAGGAAAAGATGGCATTCTGTCTGTCCCTATTATCTATAGGATGGAGCAGTTGTGGTGACATCCTGCTGAAATGAGCATCTAACTGATAATGCTAGTTCATTCCACATGGGTCATAAAGTACCAATAACTGTCTTTAGCTTCATGGTTCCAGACAAAGCTATAATTCCAAGATGGATATCTGTGTGTGTGTGTGTGTGTGTGTGTGTGTGTGTTTTACCAAATTCCCAAGAAAATCAGTTTTCCTTGTTCCTCTACTCATTATGTGCTTACCTTGCAGACAAATGAAACGGTTTCCAGGATATACGTGTGATGTGTTTAGTTGATATAACTAAGTGGCTACTTATAATCCTGAAGTTGCTACATATCTGCCTGCTTATGTTTTCATTTCCTACATTTGTATTCTCGAAATCGCACCTGCCCAATTCATTTGTATACAGTTTCATTGTATGCTTCATGGAAACAATTGCTAAACCGATTATTTTATCCAATTTCCCTAACACATTTTATAAAGAATATAATATTCAGCTTCTATATAAAATTCCTGTTTAGTATGAAAGCATTGAGATCACAGTCAATACTGTAGATATTTTAACAGATATCATATTGGCTATAATGTGAGACAACTGTCCGTGGATGCTTTTTCTCCAATTATATTACATTTCAGGCTAAAATTATTCAAGTGATCTTAGTTTTGTTTCAGCAACTTTAAGGAATTATGTTCAATTTAATTGCTCTTTAAGTCATTATTTGGACTATTTGGGGTTTTTAAGGAGCCCTGGTAGCACCATAGGTTATACATTGGGCAGTTTTAACTGCAAAGTCAGTGGTTCAAACCCACCTGCTGCTCTGCAAAAGAACAATGAGGCTGTCTGCTCCAGTGAGGGTTTATCGTTTTTTAAAAAAGCAAGTCTTAAAAGGTAACTGAAGATTTTATGATTCCTAAACATAGAATCACAATCTTTACCTTTCTACAGAGGGACTTAAAAAAGTTCTTAGAAAAAAAAATGGAATTAAAAGATAATGATTCCCCCCACCCCACAAACTGTCCAAAGCCCCCTCATACATGTTGAACTTATTGTTTTGTGTTTTGTGGCAGTCTTGGCACACTCTCTAAAAACTGTATTGTAGAAGTAACTTTTCTGGAAACGATTAAATTTTAAAGTGTTTTTCCCTAAAGTAAAATGATTTAATCTACACCTGTAGGGAGGGTTTTGTTTTTACTTACCTTAATAAAAAAAATCTCACATAAAATTGATTTAAAGCCAATCAACATTCACATGTGGCTCTATTATTCTACAGTTCTGTAAGTGCTGTATCGTGTCTGTATGTGTAATATAATAAAAGATTTTAAACATGGTTACAGCTTTCAAATAACTTATAATTAAACAACACAAGCACAAGAAGCTATTTGAAAATATTGGAGGACTATATATCACAAATAAATGCTTACAGATTATATATGTAGTGTGGGTTAACACTACTAAAGAGAACTAACATGTGAAGAAGATGCAGAGAGCTACAACAGGAAAATATAATAGTGCGATGTGATCTGGGAGTTGGTGGCTGAGTGAGATCGGTATAGAAGTGTAGATTCTATTGTGATTTTTCAAATACTCATTGTCCTTTTCTGGAATAAGATTATACCCCCCTACCTTGTTGGTGTAAGACTGACCATGTTCCTTGGCCTGGCCAATGGCCTGTGAACAGTGGTGAATGTGCCATTTCCAGGAGGAAATATTAAAGCCCAGGGCATGTTTTGGTATGATCACTTTTCCTTCTGCCAGATAAAGGCTGCTCAGTGGGAAAGAATCACATCATGAACTTGTAGCAAGAGCAAAAAGCCTTTGTCACTTTGAGGCAGGATTCTATGCGTATGAGTTAGTGCAACATAATCCCGTTTGTTTGGATGCTGATAGCTAGAGTGAGAGGAAAGCCAGGAGGAAAAAGTAAAATTGAATGATGTGCATAGTATTCTTTGAGTGAAATGAGAACAGACTAGCTCTTGGGAGGATGTTTCTTCAAAATGATAGTAAATGAAATGTAATGTCCATAATGGGACGAGAAATACGAAGAAGCTAATTTTGACTTTGGAATCAAGTTATATGTCAAAGTTCTTAAAAGGATGACTGTCTTTTCTTTTCTTTACATCTCATGCGCTATAATATGGTAACTACTCAGTATTTATAGACTGAATTCAATTGACATGGTGAACTATAATGAAAATTTAGATCTTAATGGACCATGGATTTGAGAAAAAAAAGACAAAAATCATGACCTTTAATTGTGAACTAATGGGAAGAGCGATAACATTTTTCAAGTAATGACTGTAATAGGTTACAGATAGTAAGACTTTATAAATGGATATGCTAGAATTTCCATTTGGAAGACATTTTTTAAGTATTATGAGGGTACCATGGCCACCAGGGGAGACCTGGTAGTGTAGTAGTTTCAAGTGGAGCTACTAACCACAAGGTCAGCAGTTCAAAACATTAGCTGCTCACAGGTTTTCCTCACCTGAAGAGGTAGCATTCTCAGATACTCACAGGGGATGTTCTATCCAGTCCTGTAAGATTGCTATGTGTTGGCATTGACTGGATGGCAATGTGTTTTGAGTTTAGCTTCGAACCAATTCTTTCCGGTTCCATCACGGACAATGAAGGGAAACCGCAACTAACCCCACAATTTAAAATGTAGGTGTGTTGGGGCAATAATGGAAACAGGAAAAATTATAGGTTGATAACTTGCTAGACACTTAGCCTCCCTCTGAGAAAACAAGGCCGGCTTGCACCTGCTGTGAGGCCACTAAATCTCTTGACAGGCAGAGTTGGAAGTGACAGTATCCAGTTAAAAAGTCCTCCCACCTACAGCACGCTCAATGCCTGCTGCTCTCCACAGTCTTGATGATGATGCTGTCTGCTCAGGTTCACCACACCCTCTGCGTCCCTCATTGGGGATTGACCCATTCTAGTTAGTTCTGTAGTACTTTGGTGTATGAAATGTGGGTTGATTCTTTTTTTTTTTCATTAGCTGTGACTGAATTGGGAAGAACTTGTTCACAGTCACCTCGATACCTAGAAATTGAGGGGAAAATATTTCCTAACAATGTGTAAAATGCCTTCACCTATGCTGCCTACTATATCATGCCATTTCCGGAGGCACTGCAGAGGCAGGCATAGTGTATCAATGGGGTAGCATCTCCATGGACAGAAGGAGCAGAGTTATAAAGGGCATTCAGCAATGCCCTCGTGGCCCTGACATGCCAGTGCCGGGTTGCTAATGCAAGTACAAGGCTTCCCTCCCACCAGCCGTTCCCAGGGAGCACGTTGGAGCGATTTGTTCTGGTAAAGCTTTACTGCCTCAGAAACCCTGTGCGCAGTCACTAGGAGTTGGAATCAATGCAGTGGCAGCAGGTTTGGGGTATTAAAGGTGTTCTATGCTAGCAAATCAAAACATGGCTGAGGTTTCCCATCCGGCCAGTCTGTCAGTCTGCAATGCCTAGCCATCTGCTCTCAGCTGTCATTCCTTACTCCTTAGGATTCAAGGTCACTTGAGCTCCTCAGAGAATGGCTAAGAATCCCTCAGTCCCATCTCCTTTATGCTTTTTAGATCTGTCATACTTTGACCTTACAGGGGTAGGGGAAAAAAATAAATCAGAGGATTATTTGCACATGCCTAACTAGGTTTCTCTTCAAATCTTCTATTGAATGTTCTGAACTCTGACGCTCTAGGTCTGCCCAGGTTCTGCCCACACGCCAACACAACGTCCTTTATGTCCGCAGCCGCCTTCCTTATTAGGAAGCTATTAGACCCGGAGACTCGTGAAGGTGCACTTAATTCAACATCTCCTGCGTCTCACACTGTGCAGCGCTGGCCGTGACCAAAGTAAGTGAATTCCATTCAGAATTCCATCCAGTGGCCAATCACTACGCTGCCCGGCAATCTGTAAGGGGCGACAGGACCTGCCACGCCGAGTTCGGCCACGGCTCCTCCACGGAGGAGTGTGAGCACACAGCTGAGCCCGTGTGTTCTCGTGTGTCCCTGAGGGCTAGTCCTGCTATGGATCTGCTGCTTCTTGGCAATCGTTTCCTGTCGGAACCGAGGGAAGGTCCTTAGAGGGGGATGCTGTTTTATTAATATTACATGTGAAACAGGTACCGATCCGAAGGGTGGGATCTACGTTTACAAACGGGGGTCCAGGTGGGAAAAAGAGAAGAGCACCAAGTCCTATAGCACCGGAAGAGAAAGGCAAGCAACTGCTTTCCGCCTGCACCTGGGACATCTGTAGGAGGAGGATGGCTCAGCGTCCCGGGAAAAGGTCACGTGGCTGTGCGTGGCAGCCCTGCGGGCCACTGGCTGGATCTTTGAGTGCGATGCGGGAATCTTGGCCTGGAACTCTCCCTTTAGACTTCAGTCAGTGTGTCCGGGGGAGCTTGTTCAGATTGCTGGCAGCCTGCCTCTCTACAGCAGCCACCTAATTTCTTTGCTTTTCTTTGTGCTGAACAGCCCAGAGAATGACATGAGTAGAAATGACATTCGGAGAAATGCATCCGGAAGGCCAAACCGCCCTCCAGAGACTGAAGCTGTGCCCGCAATCCATGCTAAGGGTGGGCGCTGGGCAGAAGGGAAGGGGATGTTAGCAGGCCCACACCCTTCCCTCCTGCCCTCCTATCGTTTGTCTTCCCTCTCACACCTCTTCCCCAGCAAAGAAAACAAAAATCTTAGGGCCCCTTAAAGGAAATCAAATAGCCACTTCTTTATTGGTTTCCACGGAGAACTATAAGTGCACATTTTAGTGCCAATAAAATAAAAGCGTGTTCGGCAGTGGTCTGGATCCTTTGCAAAAGAGCAGTAGACGCACACAAACCTAGCCGATAAGTCCTCCTTTCCCATCCAAATGCTCCATTTCTGATTCCTTCGGTGGTCAACATGGTTTCCCTGCTACTTCAAGAAGGGTTGTTATCTATAAATAATTGCTGCATGCTGTGTAGGTACTGTTCATCAATGTGGAATTGTCACCATATGCATCTTATAGGAAGGCCAATGCATTGAATAGAAAACCTCCACTACCACCAAAAGAGACAAGGTGAGGCTTGGCACCAGGAATGACCCCGGTGGCTACCTGCAGTGCATCACAGGGAAAAAGGCTAATGTGTAAGAGTTGAAACCCAAAAGTAGATTGACTGTGTGCCTCTGTGGTGGTGAACCCACAGGAATGCTAATTGTCTTGCTCTTCCCCTTTGATTGTTTTCTAAAACCTTACGGTAGGCTTTCTTTTTATGTCCAAAAGTCAATTAGTTTGTTCAACATTCCTCCCTTATCCATCATAAGGAAGACATAGAGAAGTTCACAGAATGAATTTTTATATAATAATCGTTTATAATTTTAAAAAGGAACTATGAAGGCTTTCAGTTTAATTGTATTTATCCTGGAGCATACTCCTGACAACCAGCATTGGAAAAAAAATGCCACAAGGTCAGAGAGAATAGTATTTTTTTTAAGTGTATGACAAGTAGCTGCACTGGGGAGAGGGGAGTTAGCAATGAAAATTGAGTAGCTAATTCTGTTTTGGGGGGGAAAAAAGCTTTCCCTCTAAGAAATGGCCACAATAGAATTTAATAATTCCTCAGTGAGCACTTCGTTGTGTTTCTGTGTGATTGAGACAAACCCCAAACCTACTGCCTTCCATGCATTTCCTTCTCATAAGAACCTTATATAGGTTTTCCAAGGCTATAAAGCCTCATCTTCCTCCTACGGAGTAGTTGGTGGCATTGAACTGAAGACCTTTTCATTAACAACCCAACATGTAATCCACATCACCACCAGAGCGCCCTACGATACTGTTTACAACCCCCCCTCCCCGCATAACACACACACACAATGTCCTACTTAGAGTTAATTTCAACTCATTGTGACCCTACAGGATAGGCTAGAACTGCCTCTGAGTTTCTGAGCTTATACATATATTTATAGGAGCAGAGGCCTCCTCTTGCTCCTATGGAAGGCTGATGGGTTCGGAGTGCAGACCTCGTGGTTAGCAGCCCACCCCATGAAGCACGATGCCCCAGGAAGCCTGGAATACTCCATAGGACACTGTTTTCCGTGAGTGATTCCCCAGGCCACAGCATCGGCATCTCCTCTGAACTCAAACAGGCTCAGATGACACCCCAGGACTACTAATCAGAAATCCTGGAGTGGAGCCCAGCCATCTGTGTTTTATCAAACTTTTCAGATGTTTCTGATTCAATCTAGTTTGAAATCATCAATCTGAAATTTGTGTTTGACCCAGGCTTAACTTGGTTATTTCAGTGGTTGACCTCCCCACCCCACACCCCACCCCCGCGGTGGAAACAGAAATTTGAAGTATATTCATGTCTCAATAGTATCTCACTGCCAGTAATCCAATACTGATTCATGGTGACTCACTAAGGGTTTCTGAGACTGCAACTGTTGATGGGAGTAGAAAGCGCATTTATTTTCCCTGGGGAGATGCTAGGGGTTTCCAACTGCCAACCATAACAGATTGTCACCCAACTCACAAGCACCCAGGGGTCCTTCTCTCTGTAGTATATGGATGGTAAATACATGGTTCATCAACAGTGAAGAGATTATTTCAGTCTCTGGGAGAGTTCTATAAAGCTATACCTGTACTCCTAGACATGTCTGAGTTTTTAAAGCATTACAAAAATCCATGCCATGAATTAAACCTTGTAGAGACCACTAAAGTCAACGCAAGTCCTGCTCACCAACTGCACTCCTGACCCACCAAATGAGATGTCTGACAAATGAAAACCAACCATCCCAAGTGAATTGGAGTGTCTTTTTTACATGAGAGACCAATTCATGGAGAAAGACCATCACACTTGGTAAAGTAGAGGGTAAGTGGAAGGCAGGAAGGCCCCCCAACAAGTTCGATTGACACCATGGCTGCAACAATGGACTCAAATAGGAACAATTGTGCGGGTGGCATAGGACTGGGAAGTATCTCATTCTATTGGGCATAATGTCACTTTGGTTCACAACCAACTCAATAGCACCCAATCACAACAACAACAACAACAATGATAGCATTTTCAATGAGGACCCACTAACTACCAGACAGTCTGGTAGAAGAAAATCAGGCCAAGTCACCGTTGTGAGTCCAAAGCCTCTCTTACCTCATTCACAGAGGCTCCTTCCAAGTCTCCTGTACACTTGGTAACAACCAGGAAGCTCTACACATGATGGGGTTAAGGACATTCTATGTTTTGGGGGCTCCAGGCATTGGTGCTTGCGATTTGTTGGTGTCATGGCCAGATGGTGCAGTGGCACAAAGGGCTCTCCTGCTTGCAGTTCAATCGCTGTCACCACTCAAGAGAAGTAAGGTGACGGGCAGAGCAGATCATGGAGAGACTGGTGTAACCGGCTGGAACCAGGATCAGACCTGTCCCGGGGAAAAGCAGTCATGGAAAGAGATTCCCCGGAGCTCTGCGCTCTTCAGGAATGGCTCACTCACTCACTGGCATTGTGTCAATTTTGACTTACAAAATGGTAATTTTGTGACTCTGTAATCTGTAATCTGCAGAATCTGCCACTCTGTAGTCCAGGGTAGAACTGCTCCTGCAGATGTCTGAGACTGAAACGCTCCCTCTCCCTCAAAGTGACTGGTGGTTTCAAACTGCTGGCCCTGGTTAGCAGCTCCGTGCGTAAGCATTCTGCCATCCCTGTAGCAGCACGCCACCGGATCCACCTCCATGTTGGGGGACCTCAAAGGTGCAACTTACGTAAAACACGTGTTCCCTGTCAATTGGCAATGCTTCTGGGTTAACTCTCTGCTGTGGAATCATAAACACACTCTCCACGTTAGAATATGTATGTGTGCCTTGGGCTTGACTCTCCTATCGAGCAGATCCAAATGATGAGGAGGAGGAAGAGGAGAAAGAAAAGGAGCGCGTGATAATCAAGATGTTAACAATGACACTGATTTTCAGGGTCCAACTGTTTCTGGATTAGCGCCAACAATACTGTGAAGTGGGAAAGAATTAACCTGCTCATGGACACATGGAGGATCAAGGGAGTTCAGTCATGCGGCCAATGTCACACAGCACCAGTGCCTGGCCAGAAGGTGCCCTAGCTGGGTTTCCAATGCCACCATGGTTCCAAGATTTAAGATTGTGCTAATATGACAGGCTGTCTTGCTTGAATAATAGGTGGCATTTGAATTAAAACAGGATGGTTTACATTCATTTTTGTTGTTTCTGTTACAATAGAATGTGGGAATAAAAAGAAATTTAACAAGCCCATGGGTTTCTGTTGAATGAATTGAGCAGAAGTGTAGTCGTTCCATTAAGTAACAGTTTTAGAAACTTTATTTCATTGAAAGAGTGCCTTAATTGAGCCAAATTCAAATCAGCGTAGTCATTGTGATACAGTGGTTTGACTATATTAGTCTCTTACATGTAATTATTGTTTTTAGGGCTTTGCCTATCTTCTGTTAAACAGACATTATTCACGGAATCAGATCCCGCCCCAAGGATATTTATAGTCTCTCTCAGCTGGGCTTTCCCCCTGCAATTCCTCCCCACCCACCATGGGGCCAGAATAATTGCTCTTGAACATACAGTTTAACCAATTCAATTTTGCAAGCACTGAGCATTTATTATGTATGAGAAACTGGGTTCTGTTTGTGTGACTTCTTAATCCACTTCTTTTCGATGATATTTTTTAATGGCTATTTTTCAGAAGCTGACCATGAGACTTTTCTTCCTAGTCTGTCTTAATCTGTAAATTCCACTGTCATATGTGATCTGCTGTTATTTGAAATACCAATGATATAACCTCAAGCATCATAGCAGCATGCAAGCCACCATGATACATATACCAATGATGATGAAGGTCCAGCCAATCATTCATGCTTTTATTAATATACATATATAATCATGAACTGGAGCAGATTTGCTGGCAACTAATAACAGGAACATATTTCTTTTGGTATAAAAAGGAAACTCTGCTTAACTATCAAAACTGACTCACACTTTCCATTTCATCTGATCTTACTCAAATCCTTAGGAACCATCCTCTTGTCAAGAAAATTAGTTTGCTTGCTCTTCCTGTGTGTTTATCTTCCATCTGCCTTTGCCTCAAAATGACACACACACACAGCCCACTCTAAGGTGTTATCATCCATTTCTTCATTCTCTGTACTTTGTAGGCACGGTTCAAGTTTGACTTTCTCCATTTGACCTGCTCCAACGAATCTTTCTTTTAGATAATTCATTATTTTGTCTAAAGGCATATCTTCCTGTTGCTTCTGCTAGCTACCAGGTGTTACTTCTTGATCTCAGTATCATTTAGTATTACTTGCAAGAGAGACTAGGCTAGTGATGGTTCATAAGTAGAATGCTTGCATTCCATGTGAGAGGTGAGTGTTTGAATCCCAGCCAATGCACTTCAGCAAGGCACCCACTCATCTTTCAGGGAAGTCTTGCACACTCTTAAAATGTTGACCAGGTTTCAGAAGAGCTTCTAGACTAAAAATGAACTAAAGCATGGTGCCCTGTATATATTTTTAATGACCTACTGTAAACCCTATGGATCAAAACTGTCTAATCTCATAGTGCTTAATGCTGCCATAAATTGAGAATAGTGCAGGGGGAGCCAAAATTATTTACAATCTATGCTGCCTAGCTAGATTGTTAAGATCTATGTCTTAGACACATAGACACATCTATGTTTTAAATTTGAGTTACCCAAACTTTAATGTGCATACAAATAACCTTACAATGCAAATTCCCATTTAGTGCTAAGACTGCTCACCAAGCAAACTTTCCATATCGAGACCTGATACCACTTCGCAGCCATGTCTCCTCTGCATCCAGCACAAAGTTACCTTGGGAAGAGTAGACGTTTAGCAAATGTTTACCAATGATACACCAGCAAGGGGTTTCATTCAAAAATCATTGCAGTGTTTGAGTTCATCTTAGGATAATTAATAACAGACGGCTGCAGAAAGTGTGCTGCTCAGAATAAGCTGCGTACAATCTATCAGACACAAAATGGCTTTGTGACCATGATTCAAGGGGCAGTGAGTGGATCTTGTTTCATCTCACTTCCTCATGGATTAAGAACACGTTGGAAGTCTCACTTGGGGGGAAAGCTCAGGCTAGACTCTGAGCAGGTTATTGGACTGGAATCAGGACTGGAAGTGCTGTCTTCTGTGCCTCCCCCCTGCTGCTCCCCAGCAGGAGCTCACTAACTCCACCCTGCTGCTGCTTCTACTTTTCCACATTGTCATGTCCATCACTCAGCCCCTTTTGTGCTCCCTGGACCTTCTTCTTCAGCCTAAATATTATAAAGGAATGGAAGATTTTTCTATCATCTTCCTGCCTGCAAATTAAGTGAAACATTGTTTCCTAAGATCCTTAGCATGAGCTTTGATGTAGAAATTGAACCTGCTAAATGTCCAGGTAGCTGATGACTAAATAGTAACACATTGTTTGGTCAGTGTTTTGCCTCTGGAAACAAAAGTGAGTTGCTCTAATTCAGTACTAGTGTCATTGCTGTATTCATTGACATTACCATAAGGCTAATATTTTCTTTAACTAGAGTAGTTTTACTTATATGTATCTCTAAGTAATATAGTCTACTTCTCATGAATAGAAAAATAGTAAAACAGGCTGTAAGTCAAAGCAATATGTTAAAAAGACTCAATGAAAAGAAAAATGTTACAATCTTCTAGCTAGATACCCTTATCCTCTTAAGACCAAGCTACAAGCCTTTTGGCAAGTACTCAACTAAAATCAAGTGCATTGACTCACACTGACCCTATCGGACAGGGTAGAAATGCCCCTTTGAGTTTCTGGGACTGTAACTTTATGGAGCAGAAAGGCCTGACCCTCTACTATGGATGGGCTGGTGGTGTCCAACTGGTTTTCTTTCGGGTTACAGCCCAACATTCAACCACTCCACCAGCAAGCCTCTGTGGCAAGAATGCGTGGTATTAAATACAAAAGACACCAAGAGACTTTTTACTTAATCAAATTTTGAAAGAAAAAAAGTAATAAGGCTCACACTACATGATTCAATGTATATTCAAAGTTGGTCTGCTCAAAGTGTAAACTTTGTAGGTAGCAGGCACTAGGTGGCTAGGACTCTTCTCCTCACCTGAAGGATATTACCTTTAGAATATATGCATCTAGAGAGCGGGGGTAATGGTTTCACTATAGAAGCAAGACAACATGTTATGTCTTCGACTTAAAGTTCACCTTCTATATCCAGAATGCACGTTAGGACTCTCTGCATTTTACAGCAAAACTGAGGAAAACGGCTAGACATATCCTCTTTTTGCCTTAAAACTGCAAGACTCATCATGAAAACTTTAAAATGTTTAGTGGATCGGTGTCCTTTAATATTCAATAGTAGAGCATTCCCATGGCACATTTTCTGAGTCAAAAGGTCATGCATTTAAAACAATAACTGCTCATTTGTATGGGAACAATGAACATTGACCCAAAACTCTAAACTTTCTGCCATCCAATTGATTCCGACCCATAGTGACACCATAGGACAAAGAAAAATCATCCCTTCTGGGGTTTCTGAGATTTTTTTTTTAACTTTTATGGGAGCAGACTGCTTCATCTTTCTTCTGAAATAACATATAAAACATAAAATAACACTAACATAGATTGTACATAAAGAAACCCTCGACGCCGTGGACTGAGTTGGGCTGCAAACCATTAAGTCAGAAGTTTGAACCCACCAGCAGCTTGACGGGAGAAAAATGAGGCTCTCTGCTACCATAAACATTTACAACATCTGAAACCCCCAAATAGGTGTTCTAACCTGTCCTACAGAACCGCTATGATTCCGAAGCTCCTCAATGGCAGCAAGGCTTTGTCGTGTACTGTACACAGACACGGCTCAACATTGCGGTGACTGGTGAAAAGGTGCTGCTGAACGTTGATTCTGAGTAAAAGCCAACCTCATTTTACTTTTCTCTTTCTTTTCCTCAAAAGAAGATCTTTGGATTTCTTTGAGCTTAGCAAAACAGATCATAGTGTACGTCTTTCATAAAAGTGAAGTGGAGGAAGCAGAAAGAACAGAAAATAAACATGGAGCAGCTGGTGGTTTTGAACTGCTGATCTTGTGGTGAGCAGCCCAACCCCAAATCCCTATGCCAGAAGCTCACCTTTCAGAGTAGGGTCATCCTGAACCCCTGACCTCCTAAAAGATGCAAAGGAAATAGAATGGTCGGTATTCCTGGCAACCTCTCCTCTCTCCCCGGAACTGTTTCTGTCCCACATAGCACAGTCCCATTTTCACTCCGCAAATTCCCACTTATGTCCATGGCTTGATGAATGATCAATTGCCCAAGATTCTGATTTTGCTTCCGTCTTGACCAGCAACATGTGGATGACTTCTGTTATGAGCCAGGCTTGTTTCCTTTTCCTTGGCGGCTCTCCCTCCTCCATGCTCCCCTTGCAGGCAGAGCCAGGCAGGTTTTGAAGTACGAATAATGATTAGTTCATTTAAGCCAGCACAGACCAACAATGGTTTGAAATGTTAATCAGATGAAGGGTTTATGGCTGAACAGCCTGCAGAATAGCAAATGAACCAGAAAAGGAAAGCAAGTTTGTTTAAGAGAGAGAGAGAGAGCAGATTCTGAGTGGAGATTTGACACAAGCATGTTCAGCTGGGTCTCTTTGATGTGTGAGTGGGACAGATGCATGCCTCTTCTCTGGAGAGAACCCTCTTTGTGCACAATGTGCGCTGATTAATATCACTGCCCTCGGCCCGTGAGTGGAGCAAGGCTGGCTCTTCCATATTCTCCCACTGGGCATCATTGGATCCTTCTACTTCGCGCTGTCAGGGAGCTAACATTGGGTCTCTCCCCTTTTTTCTCCCCTAACACCCACCTCTGTCCTATCATCACAATCCAGGATACAAAACCCCATTGCCACAGAGTCAATTCGGTTGTGACGCATAACGACCCTATATGGGGACTCGGTAGTTATAAATCTTTAATAGACAATCCTACCTTTTTTGTGTGGTAAAACTCTATTATCTTTTAATTCCATTTTCCTAGGTACTTGGCGAAGCCCCTCTAGTGTGTCTTAGGGACTCCGTTGGCGTAGCAGGCAATGCTTTGAGCTGCTGACCACAAAGTTAGCTACATAAACCCAACGGTCTCTCCTCCTGAGAAAGGTGAATGGGCCTCCTCTCGAGAAGACTAAAAGACAACAAAGTTCTACTCTGTCCTATAGCACCTCTGTAAGGTGTAATCGGGCAGTGAATTTGGTTTGTGTTCATACGTGTCTCATGGTGAAGCCATCGAGACCACCCTTTCATGTGAAGGAGGCAGTAAAGTGTTGGCACCAAGTACACACGTTTATGGGGAGAGCAGAGAGGGAATCCGTGAAGGCAAGACCACAACTTTTTTGTTTATTTGCTTATCTGGGTTTCGGCTTTACCCTAAATCCTGTTGTCCAGTAGACCTTTAGGCAGTGATGGCCGTGCTACAGGTTTGCACTGACCAATATGGCAGCCACTAGGCACATATGCCCAGGAACATTTGCAATGTGACTAATGGAGCACAAGGAAGCTATTTTGGGGGTCATTTCAATAGGATTCTTTTAACTCTAAATAGCCACAGATGACCATCGCTTACCATATTGGAAAGATGTACTTTTATAATCTCAAGCCTTGCTGCTCAAGGTGTGCTTCAAACCTGGCAGCACTGAGAGCACTGGGGAGGTTTTTGGAAACACAGAATTGAAGGACCTCTCCCTGACTTCGGTGTTAGATTCTTCATTTAAGGAGACTCTCTCAGATGATGTCTGGATACATTTAATTATGAGAAGCTTTGACCTAGAGCATGTGTTGAAAGCTGAACATATTTTTTCTGATACTTTCCCCCAAATGTCACAATTGTGATTCGAAACTGTCTGGGTACCTGCTTCCTTAATAACATTGTACCCAAAAGACAATGGTGTCCTTCTAAGTTTCTGGGCTCATTCAAACCTTAGGTGCTAATTGGGGTCTGGTGTTTGAGGGGGCAATGATGGGAATTGTCAGAAAAAAGTATGATGTGTTATGGGTTTGTTAAGCCCCCACACCAAAACATCAGCCAGCTAATATTTGCATAGTCCTTTGCCATTTACAAAGCACTTTCATAAATGATATGTGAGAGACGTTTGAATAAGGGGGCTCAGATAGTTTATCACTTGAACATAAGCATAGATTCTAAGCATCGTTACACAAGTGAGCTGCGTATTTATAATGCATGTTTAGAACTTACTGTGACAGAATTTAGGAACTAGTTGAAGGTGAGAAGTGTATGGCTGTGTCTAAGGCATAACAACAAATGAGAGAATATAAACCTTTCTTTCTTCTCTCAAGATAAGTCCCCCACC
This sequence comes from Echinops telfairi, assembly GCF_000313985.2. Classification (NCBI taxonomy): domain Eukaryota; kingdom Metazoa; phylum Chordata; class Mammalia; order Afrosoricida; family Tenrecidae; genus Echinops; species Echinops telfairi. Next base: position 19,171,930 of record NW_022103902.1, read on the forward strand.
TTTGTTACAGCACACATGTAGGATTCATATCTCATTTACACATATCAATTACATATCACTTCTTTATATAAATAAAAGTGTGATATACTGTGGTTGTTTTTTCACCAACCTTGAAAGTTATTTTGAAATCCATTTCCTTCAACAGGTATCTCAAGCATTTGCCACTTGGGTAAAACTCAGGAGGCTATAACTCTAGTGTACTAAATTGTGAGAGGTCGGTGTTTGTGCATTACATTTCAGGAGATGAAAGCTGGGCAGTCAGTCTGAATTGGAGCACAGAAATTCTTGGATCTATGAAGAGGACAGCTACCTACCTAAAATGAATCAATGTACACGAGTTGTGACCTCAAGAGATTGTGTCAATTGGTATGATGGTAACATTATACATATTTGGATAAGTGCATGGAAGGGAAATCATGATTGGACTTTTTAAGGAGCCTGTCAATATTTGGATATATGTCTTACATGCAAACACTGTGTGACGGCAAGATTTCTTTTCTACAAAACATTCTCAGTTGCCACTGTCAAATTTAAGTATTTGGGTAAATATAATGTGGATCTGACTTTCTATAGCACTTATGGATTTAGTAAAGATGCCCTACATGAAATATTTTTATTATTTTTACATATGACCTAGAATTGCAATTCTTAAGTTTACAGGTCAGTTTGCAATGTTTTCAAAATGTCATTCAAGCCCAATGCTAGATGGGAAACAAACCCAGTTCACTGTTACCCAGTAGACTCTCGCTCATCAGGACCGCGTAGGCATAGTCGAACTGCTTTCCAGCATTGCATCGACTGTAACTGTTCACGGAAGCAGACAACGTGTGGTTTAGCATTACTGACCTTGTGGTTAGCAGCCCGATGTGTAATCCGTTGGGTCCCCAGGGCTCTTTCTAGAAGGGACACACCTATTGAAATTGATCCAAAGTATTTCATGGTTATTTGTGGCTCCTCCTAACTCTCCTCTCAACTTAGTTTTATCTTCATACAATTTTTTAATTACCATGTCACTAAGTGTCATGGGTAGCGGTTCCCTCATCCCGGCACAGAGAGGGTAGGATCCATCCACACAGCCAAATATCTATCCAGCCGAATAAAAACTTCATTGCGGATTTAATGAGGAGAAAGCCTGGTCTTCATTTCTTACTGATTTCCCAGTTGTAAGATGATGTCTGATCATTTCCAAAACGCCGATGGTTTACGTTCCATCAGTTGGTGTCACCAGCACCACACTTGTTGGGCAGTCCCTGCTGGTTGCCCTGCTCCTCTGGCATACTGTCTTTGAGAAAATAAAAATATCAAGCTCAAAGGTCCTCTCTGCTTTTCTAAAAGAGATATGATATGGCACAAGAGTCACTAGATAATTAAGATTATAAATAAAATCTATTTGTTATTTTCTATGGGAACACAGCTATTACTCATTTCTCTTGGAATGTCTAAGTGGATTATAGTCAACTTTTTACTATATCTCTGTTGCCCTTTGGGTTCTAAATTTTGAAAAGAACATCCAGGGAATGGGAATTAGCATTCCATTCTTTCTCCATGGTATAGAATTTTCAAAGAAGCTGTCATTTTAGGTGTTAACTTAGATAAATAGAAGCAATACAACCATGTGGCCTGGTGATTTACTTAACATCTCCTTGTCTCACTTTCCTCGTCTGTAAAATGGATACCATAGTAAGATCTACTTCATTGAAATTTGGGGAGAATTAAATACAACCAAGTCATAGCAAATGTTTAACACAGTCCTTAGCATACAGCAAGTTACCAACACATTTTGTATATCTTTCAGAGCATTACTAAACACTATTCTCTAATAATATGATCTTCTTTCAACTAGAAATTGGTTAGCTTTTAAGGCTGTTTTCTCATTGGCTGGACCTCTGGTGATCTATGGGTTACACATTGGGCTGCTAGCTGCAAGGTCAGCAGTTTGAAACTACCAGCTGCTTTGCAGGAGAAAGATGGGGCTTTACACTCACTTAAAATTTTACAGTGTCAGAAACCCCTAAGGCAGTTCTAGCCTGTCCTATTGGGTTGCTATGAGTCAACAGTGACTCACTGGCAGTGAGTTAGTTATCATTGGCTACATTTCGTTTTAAGAGATGATCCTACAATGACTGGAAAATATTCTCTCTCAGCATATGTCATTGATTTGTAATTAGACCCGGGGAAACTTAGAAAAACAATCTTTTACCAAGACATCTGTTGAAAGGCAGAGGCTGAGCTGCTCTTTCCATATTTACATTTACGTATAGTCCATACGTTGATCTTTATGCCAAGGGACACTTGGCTGGGACAATCATTTTATACTACTTCTTAGATGGGTAAATATCCAGAGAGATTTAAGTGAAATTAAATCTAATATGTATTAGAATTATAGTTTCAAGGCGTAAAGTCTTACCTGAAGACTTTGAAAAGCCAATGTAGTTCATTGTTCTTGGGTTTAATGTCACAAAAACTTTATAGTAACCTCATATATTCTTTCCCGAACCGTAATTCTTTAACGAAGCAGACAACCTCATTTTTCTTCCACTGAGTTTAATAAGGGATACATATTGAATTAGCATTAATTTTATATTTAATAATGAGTTTTTAAATGACCCCAGTTTCATCCTTATCAAGTTTCTAAACACTTGAGGCCAGAGCCTGAGGTCTCCTGTATCCTTGTATTCAAGCTCGACTATAAACACACACACAATCTTTTCACACTGCATATTACATGTATTAGGCGACATTGAGTAAATATTAACTGTAGGATTGATTCTTTGTTTAAGGAATCTGTTGTGCATTACTTTTACTTAATCAGCCTCTTATTTCCTTTTGAATTGTGGTTCTAGGGACGAATATTGAAAGCACCCTGGCCCCCTGAAAGGACAAACTCACCTGTCTTGGAAGAGCTAAAGCCAAAGTGCTCCTCTAGGCCAGGATGGTGAGATTTTGTGGTAGTACATAATCTGTTGTCAATTTGAGACTTAAGAGGGAATGGGGTGGAGTTTAGCCTGCCAATCAGGTCAAAGCTGGATGACCTCATTTGGAGGCTCTACGGAGATAAATAGCTCGCTGGAGGCAGGCACATACTCACTCCCTGAGAGACATTACTGACGACAAGCCTGATGGAGCTACACTGATACAGCGAGAGCTCCGGACCTGGAGGTGCCACGTGGAGACCCACACCACCACTGAGATGCTTCTATCACAACAAGATCCACAAGACTTTCCACCCACTGGGCTGTGATCTTCCTGCATCCAGTGTCATTGCATGGCTGTGTGACCCTAAAGAGGAATTTATGGACTAGTATGAACATATAGGGTAATATTGGGCTTATGGACTTGATCTGGACTGGGCTGGGATGTTTTCTCAATATACAATTGCTCTTTAATATAAAACTCACTCTTATACACATATGAATGTCTATGAATTTGTTTCTCTAGTCAAACCCAGACTAACACAGACTTTGTCTTACATGTGTTGGGTATGTTGCCAGGAGAGGAAAAAGATATGTTTAGTAGAGTAGATGGGCAGCAAAAAAGAGGAAGGCGCTCAATGAGATGGATGGACACAGAGGCGGCAGCCATGGGCTCAAGCTTAAGAACACTTGTGAGGATGCTGTAGGACTTTGCAGTGTTTTGATCTGTGGTCACTATGAGTCAGAACCACCTCGATGGCTCCTAACAACAATCTTTTTCTTATCATTTCTTATCATTACTAAGCATCTACTTATATGTAATAAGATGGTTCACTTTCTTTTTTTTTAAGTGAAATCTTACTAGAATTGACCATACTTCAAATTCTGCCTTCAGTCTTTAATGACTTTAGAGTCCCATCTTCTGCCTCACTGCCTTCAGCAGCTCTGTCTGACCTAGCAGCTGAAAGTACACGTAAGAATGGTTCATATGCTGCTGGGCTTCAATATGTTCTCCTCTTGGCACTTCCAGAACCTCTCTCCTCTTCCCTGCTAATCAAGGGTTCTAGAAATTCCTCTCACTGACCATGCTATCTTGTGATAGGCTCCATCTTCAGTAAGGCCTTTCCTGAATCAATAACCTACCTCCAATGGGTCAAGTTGTCCCTACTCTGCTCTTTTAACTAACCCTAATACAAGGTGGGGACCCAGCTATTACTAACAGAAATGAAGCTCCTTCACAATTTAAAGGAAGCCCTTCACTCTGCAGGGTTGATTTCCCCCCACTTCGTTTGACCAAACAAACGAAGTACGCATGTCACACGCTTCAGGGGTTTTTGGTCTCTGGCACAGTCTATTGTTTGAGTTCACAGAGGACAGCATCAGCGGCAACCAACTGTTGTTCTGTAAAAGCTAAAGGTAGACGTTTTCTTTTTTACTATGTATGGAAAATATTTTCAATTCTCGAACATTTTGGGGAAGTAGGCATTTTCAACATTTACATTATTTCATTTAATCCTGACAAATCCATAAAGCAGACAGAGTTCATCCCACTACATAGATACAGAAACCCAAGTTTACAGAAGGGACTCAGCGTAGAGCTCGGGGTTTTACAGAGATCACTTGGCTTCGCAGCTCCTCTCTTCCACTGATTCTCTGGCTTTACTGCACGACTCTTTCAAGGTCTTCTCCTAACTATGCAGACTCCAGACTGCCTGTGGGAGATTGTGATTCAATAAACTAGAGCAACATCTCAGAACTATTCTTTGAAAAGTCCAACTTCGTGTTTTCAGATGATGAGTTTGAATTGCGAAGGTTTAGACTCTCACCCAGCAATTCCTGCAATGTATGAAGATGAATATGAAGTCCCCAAAGATCACCTTGTAAAGACTATGCATTCTTGGAATTGTCCCAGACAAAGAGAATCATTTTGCATGCAGTTGTCCCAACCCTGCCCGGTTTTAAATAAGCTTTGTTGACCTAATGCCTGTTAGCTCCACTAATCCCCACATTAAAAGCACAGGAACAAGCAAGCTCGCTGCCATTGAACTGACTTGCAGAGCTCCTCTAGGACTGGGTGCAACTGTCCCCCCGCCTCCAGGTAGTGGGGAGGGGTAATCAAGCCACTTCAGACTCATTTTGGTTTGTATCCTGTGCCATGCTCACAATTGTTACCATTGAGCTTAGTGTTGCCACTATCAGGAGCCCTGGTGGGGTAGTGGATACACATTGGGCTGCTGACCATTAGGTCAGCAGTTCGAAGGCAGTAGCCACTCCTCAGAAGATGAACCAGGTTTACTGTGTCACACAGGGTCACTATGAGTCAGAACGGACTCCATTGGCTGTGACTTTGGCTTTGGTGATTGTTGCGGTCATGGTGCCATCCCTTTCATTAAGGGGCCTTCTTTTTTTTAATTTTTGCTCACCTTTGACTTTGGCAAGCATGTTATCCTTTGCCAGAGACTGGTCTCTCCTGATAGCATGTCCAAAGCATGTGAGACGAAGTCAAAGAGTGTCGGCAATCATGCAAAAAGAATCACTTTGGACTGAGAAATGGATCCAAAAGCTAAGGATGGTGGCAGGAATGAATGCTTGCCTTTGGATTTGCTAAGGACAAGAGGCATTTCCATTCCATAGCAGCACTTTGGTAACAGTGCTTTGCATATGAAAATCTAGTTAAACTAATGAGGTCCTTAATTAGGGCTTTTATTATCCTTTAATTCCTTGCTTAAAGGAAAATAATTATAAAGCTCAGCTTTATGATTTAGGAAACTAATCTTTCATTTCTGAAGTGTTTCTTTTCTTCCCTAATCACTGATAGTAGGACAGAAACAAAACACAGGGAATGATCCAAAACCAGGCAGTAGTAATAAACAGTTGAATCTGCAGATCAGAATTATCAGGAACTACAGGAATCTCTCTTGTATCAGCGGTGACTGTATCCCTGGTACTTCTTTCAATAAGGACCTATAGTGACTGTATAACTGAACCAGTCTTTGTAAGCTTAGATTCGTCTAAGTGCAATCTTCAGTTTTTAATTACAGGAATGAATGTTCCTAGGCTCTTTCTTATCCTAGAGAGAATTAAAAAAACATTTTTTTTACTCTACACTAGCCCATCTGCTTATATCCAATAGAGAACCAACCGCTGCCCAGCATTTATAAATATAATGCATATAGAGGACTCTACTTTTATACCACAATGTTATATACAAACCAAGCTGAAAGAAATATCAAGGAGTAGCATGGAGAAAGAAATCATCCAAAATGATAAAGTTTATTTAATTGACCTTAAAAACAAAGCAAACAAGCATAGCAACATTTTGAGAAGTGGTTGATAAAAGGAGCTCATTTAGGTCCTTAACCTTTTGTTCAACAGTATATAGTGAGCATCTATTTGATTTCAGCCACTCTACTAAACGTTGTGGATACAACTATGCATACGATTCCTTTGTGGACAGCGACATACAATAAACAACCCCTCAAAGCACTGCAAATTGATTTATGGGGGAGATATATGGCAGTTAAAAGTACAGAGGACCCCAGCTAGAGGGGTCAAAGAAGCCCTCCTGGAGTAGATGGGTTTGAAAGGAAAACATCTGGGAACCAGGAAAGCAGGCTAAGCCACTGTTGAAAGACATTTGAATAGGAGAGCTATACGCCAGGAAATACGCTGGGGCAATGACGTTTGAGAGGAGGTGACAGGGGTCTGGAGGTGCCATCCTGTGTACACACATCTCGTTGTGCATGCATATGAACTGGGAGGAGTCCAGCAGTGAGTCCAGAGCTTCTGAAATGAACGACTAACTCAACTTTCCTGAGCTTACGGAACATAGAACATCTGGGTGTTCTGCTTACTGAGTTTGCATCTTGTGTAGATAAGGTCACATTCGAAAAACCCAAGCTGTGCATTTGTTTATGAAAAGACTTATCTTTATATATACACGTTAATAGAAAAAATTAAATAAATAAGGATGCATATTCCAGAAAAAGGGTTTTGATGCTATTGGTAGGTGTATTATACAGTTTAACAATGCTTTGTTATTTATAACTTTCAAAATAACACCCCTACTTTTTTGCTGACTCATTGTGCAGCATTTGTTATTAGGGGTGGGTAAAGAGTGGAGCCTCAATCATAATTTTTTATGAAATATTTTGTATGGAGTCCCTGGGTGGCAGAAATTATTCAGTGTCAAGCTACTGAAGAAATGCTCAGAAGCACCTTGATAGGAAGGAAGAGCTGCCAATCTGCCTCTGAAAATATGCTCCTGGCAATCACGTGGGAGAGTGTTAGTCTGACAGGCGTCACCATAAGAAGATAGGGGGAGGGTGGAAGGAGAAAGGGGGAACCGATCAAAATGATCGACATATTATCAAGGGTTCATGAGGGAGGGAGGGTGGGCGAGGGAGGGGAAATAAGGAACTGATACCAAGGGCACAAGTATTAAGACATATTTTGCAAATGATGATGGCAACATATGTCAAATGTGCTAGACACAATGGATGGATGTATGGATTGTGATAAGAGCTGTATGAGCCCCCAATAAAATGATTAAAGAAGAAGAAGAAGAAGAGACTTGAAGGCAACTGGTTTGGTTTTTAGTGTGTGTATAGAATAATGACACTCAATAGGTTTTCGAGCTTTCGTCAAAGAATAACTGATACATGCTGATTGACAACTCTGGAGCTTGCCGAAGAGAGAGTGACCTTGGATAGGCAAACGGGTCCAATTCAGCAAAGCCAATATAGGGAATTCTGTTGTGGTCTTCTACACAAACAATATCCCATTCTAAACAAAATCAATTAAAACATAGCATTCATAATGTAAACCAGCACTACAAGGCTGCTAATATAAGCATCAATAATTAGCATAAATATTTTGAAGAAAAGTACAAAAAAAATGTTCAACATAAAAGATAACCTAATATTTTTAGATAACTATGCTTACAGTTGGGGATGCCAGTTCTTTAATTTTAGAAATCTCTCTGAATTTAAGCTGATGTAACTTAAATCAAAATCCCAAGAGATTATTCTGGAATTCTGGAAAACTGATTCTAAAATTTAATCTAATGTGCATCTTTCTAGACAAAACAAAGTGGTTGGTTATACTACTCAACCACATTTTTTTAAAAAAATGCAAATTAATATAGAAGTTGAGAGATACACACATAAGGGGGATTCAAAAAGATCAAAGAAAACTGGTGCCAAAAGATAGTAGACATTGTCCAAGAGCTTCGAGAAGCACCCTTGTACATCAGGAGCTCTGCTGGTGCTGAATAAGCTTTGATCTACTAACCACAAGGTCTGTAATTCAAAGCCACTGGCTGCTCTGTGGGAGAACAATGAGGCTTTCTTACCACCCTAATGGTTGACAAGCCTCCAAAACACTATGTAGGTTTACTTTGGGTCAGGATTGACTCAGGAACAATAGGTTTTGCATATATTGATAAAACATGTTGCAAAAGAGCACGTTAAAGGGCCAACAGGCAAAGATATTACTTTGAAGACTAAAGTGCATATAACCCTAGCCAGGGTATTTTAATCACCTGATGCATACAAAAGATGAAGTATAAAAATGGAAAACAAGAGAGGGATTCATTGTGCTTGGATTTTAACACTAACTAAGAGTATGGAGAGTATCAGAGACGGCCAGAAGAATGAACAGATCTGTCTTGAAGACGTACAGGCAGAATGCTCATTAGAATCGAGGATGATAAGACATTGCCTGTCTTTAATTTGGCCATGTTGGCAAGAGGGACCAATCTTTGAAGAAGAGTACCATTCTGGGTAAAAGCGAAGGTCAATGAAAAGGAGACAGACTTTCAATGAGATGCATGGACACAAGGGCTACACCAATGGACTTGGACATGATAACATTTGGGGGAATGCACATTTGGGTGTGGGCAACATTTGCTTTGATTATGTATGATGGCTAAGGGTTGGAGGTGACTCGAGGTTACCAACATAAACTGGCACTGTCCAGTAACTCCAATTCTAGGTGGGTGAATACTACTGCTGCTGCTCCCATTTCTCAATGTGGAAAATACTTGGTCATTGTACCTACCTCGGAGGGTTGCCAAAAGTTCATACGAGATAACCTCTATAAAACCTATCAGACAAACTGTTTAATTAGAACTTATTATGCATAAGCTACTATAATTGGAGAAATAATATATTTATATACCTACATATACAGACACACATAAACTCTTGAGCTTTTATTCCTTTTAAGATAATTCAAGCCCCTCCTTTTTCATATTTGTTTCATCAGTTATTTTGCACAAAATATATCAGAAAAGCGCATGTTGATTGGAAGCAAATTATTAACATAGATTTCTACCTCATTCACAAATTTGGAGGCATTATTGGACTTCTTTTCTCCTAGACTCTTTGTCTAACTCAGTCTTCTCGTTTATTTTACAGCGTATGTGACAGGCTTCTATTTCGTCCACCAAAGTCACCTTAATGATCCATTCTCTTCTCTTTATCCTCTTATTCTTGCACAATTCTTAAGGGTTTGTTTTCTGTTGTGTGAAGAGTAGGTGTGTCTTGCCATGTATTCTATTTCCTATGTTTTCTTTGCTTAGGGTTTGTTTTGTTTCATATTTCCACCAAGGTGAAGCTGCTCATCTGGGACTCCTCTCCCTGTTGATTTCCCTTAAGAAATTCCTGCCCCCTCTTCTAATCTTGAAATTCAGGCACACAAGCTTCCAACCCTGTTTCCCCGAAAATAAGACAGTGTCTTATATTAATTTCTGCTCTAAAAGATGTGCTAGGCCTTATTTTCAGGTGATGTCTTACTTTCCATGAAGAAGAATACGGTACACATTCATTATTTATTGTTTTATTAAAAGAGACTCACACTTCTGTCTGCTCTGGCTGCGCTGCGGCCAACACTGAGCTGTGCAGTGGCGCCCGCCACTACAGTTCAGAGTCCAGAGTTACGGTAGCTTTGGAAGGCCTTATTTTCGGGGAGGTCTTATTTTCAGGACGGTGCCTTATATTTCAGTGAGAGGCAAAACTGTAAGTAGGTCTTATTTTCGTGGGATGTCTTACTTTTGGGAAACAGGGTAGTTGTCTTCTAGCTGGATTAGGAGTGAATAGTTCATTCAAACTGGAAAGGTAAGCACCACCACCCTGTCCCATTGACACTCAGTACACAATGAAGGGTGTCATTTGGCAATAGAAAGGTATGTTCTACCTTCAGTACTCAAAACAAGATGCATTTTTTAAAAGGCAAAGTGTGCCCAGCCCTCTCAGTAAGCACTATTACTTTTAGCACATGCAGAAAATTTTGATTTCTCTTCAGCAATTATCACTTAGCTTAATCAAACCCTTGGATTCCTTCCCAGGATTAAATTACAATTTACACTCCTCGTTTTGTGAAGGAGTAGAGCTCTTGGACTGGGCAGCCAATGACCGACCATGGGATATCTAAGTTAGTGCAGGTTTTTCTTGGAAAATCCCTACCAGCTGCTAGGCCTGGTGCCTGGTTAATTGCCTTAATTAGCTTTCTTACAATAGCCTTCTTAATCAGTCCTTATGAGATCTGAAGCTCAATTGTGGTTTCTTTTCTCACTATACTGAGCTTTTCAAACTACCCATTCAGTTTTTTTCTTATTATTATTTTTTTATTCATCTGCTCTGGAAGTCTAAAATTAAAGATTTAAACCAAGAAAGGAAAAAAAAAAATACAGAGAAACCAACCAACAAAACCCCCAGCCCATCTGTGTATTGGTTTTCCTGCATCCCTCCCCCAACACAGGGCCCTTTCACTTCTAATCAAGGCAGGTTATTCTGACTCTCTCAATTACTAACGGAGCTGGACCTTCTTCTCTCCCTCAGTACTCCCACCGCTCACTTACCCTTCCTTTCTAATGAATGCTTAATTAGCATTGATACACGTTTTTGCTGATGAAGCTTGGAGCTTTCACATCTTGCCGCCTGCTGCAATCCTCTCCTTAAGGAGGTTCAACTCTCAGGTTTGGAAATTCAAACTTTGTGATAGGTTGTTTTTTTTAAATGTTATTGGGGCCTCTTACAGCTCTTATAACAATTCATATATTACTTCTATCAAGCACACTTATACATATGTTGCCATCATCATTTTCAAAATATTTTCTTCCTTTTATTTTTAATTATTTAGGGGGGGGGTGGCTCTAATACCACAATTAGTATTTGTCAGGGAGACCTTTTGTCCTGTGTGTGCTAATTGATATTTTAATATACTCATGAATCTACAATAGTGACAGTGTCTAATAATATGAGTGTGCGTGTGTTTAGGCTCTTGGGATCTATGCTTGTGTGTATGCAATATTCTGGATTTATGTCCAGTTGGATTGATGTTTTCCATTTCTACCTCCTCGAAGATTGGAAAGACTGCATGTACCCATGGCCGATTAACTGAGAGTGAGAGATAGAAACCTCCAAGTGTGCATCTGTGTCACGCATTGTGTAACTCATCGTGTTGTTTGCTGACCCTGAGAGACGGATGAAGACTGCCTCAGAGGGTTTTCTAGATTACTCTTTACAGAGCAGAGGGGTAGATGCTGGCTCCTGTGGAAACACCCATGGAACTCAATGTCCAACCTTTCTCTTAGCAACAGCACACTTAGCAAAAGACCCCTTGCAGACAGAGCTCCTCCTAAGTAATCGTACTGGTGTGAATCACCCATGCTGTTCTAAATTCATTGACATAGATGGCTTTTCAGTGTTCATTTTGTCAATTTGCAGATATCCTAAAATGATTCACCAATAACTTGTCACAATCAGTCTTCCTCTCCATCCACTCCCCTATAATCTTTAAAGAAAACAAGTTCAACTGGATATCCCAACTCATTCACTGCCATTCAACTGATTTAGACTCAAAGAGACCCCGTTGGAGAGGAGGGAACTGCCACTGTGGGGCTCCGGGACTGTAACTCTTCACAGGAGCAGAAAGACTCCCCTTTCCCCGCCACTTGGAATCGAGTGTGTGGATATTTGGGATGCCCTCCAGGCAAAACAGTGGAGGGAAAGATCCGATGGTAATGAGTAAGTGCAGTGTGCTATGGGAAAGAAATATGAACTGTTATGGATGCATATTGTCGGGGATTGATGAGGGTGACAGCTTGGCTCCCGTGGCTCTGAATGTTTCCATCTCTACTGAGCTTGAAACAAGTGCTAAATTCTCTGCATTGCTCTTAGAAAACCACAACCTCCATTCGGAGAGTTGGTAAAGATTGTTTGAACTTCAGAAGTTGTAGTAATATATAGTAGAGATGAATGAAACACAGAGGTGGTGGAAACAGTAAAGCCCTGATAGTTTGGTATTAGCATTACTATTATGGTGGAATTTAGTATTTATTGTGTATCAAGATGGTCCACTTTTTATTGCAAATTAGATGTTAAAAACTCAAGACCTAGAGCAGAATTTAGTTACCCTTTTCCCTTGTTTACTATTTTATAATTTTAAAATATTTCCCTTATGTCATTTAATATTGCTCTCACCTAACAACATCACTTGTCCCAAATGAAAACAAATAAATAAAAGCTCCCTAAGAAAAACAATACTACCTTGTAGAGCACTATGAGTATATCTTATTAACTCGTTTATACCCTAAGAGGTCATGGTCTACTGGCCTCTGTGCACATCAGAAGAGTTACTATGATCGTCATTCAGCATCTTTCCGTCATTGAGAATAGTGTTACTTGCTGGGAACCTCCAATTAGGGACGTAGAAAGACCAAATGCACACTATGGCAAGCACAGTCACCAAAGTGTACTAATTAAAGCACAAAAGACCACAACGAGTAATATGTAATCTACAGTGGATTTCTGATATTCTAATTTCTTCTTAGCCATCCTGACATGACTGCAGGGGACAGCGTCGGCGGTGTCCTGGTTTCTTCTTTTTTCCATCTTGTCAGTTCTGCTGATTCTCTTCCACTCCTAGAGTGCGCCCAGGATGCTTGCTGGCTTGCGTCAAGAGCCTTATTATTAATTGCAGAGAAATCTCATTCCATGACTGTAGCTAGAACTTGGAGACTAGATCTTTCAAAGGAGTCCTCAAGCGCTGGGGAGGAAGAGAGGTTCCGTTTGTGGCCTCCCAGGCTTAGAGATCAGGGATGAACCCATTTACTTTCGTGGGGCCGCAATCCCTTGACTCGCTCGAGCATTCTCTGCAGTGTGTGCATGCAACTGTGGCTCCATGTATTTTGTTTAGCCATGATTCCTTTTGATCTGCCTGAAATGCTGCCCGCTGAGAGAGGGCTGGTGTGGGATTTAGCTACACCATGGATGGCTTCAAGTGCTGATTCCCCAAGGAGTGCAGACCTATTAGGATTTCTCATGGGCAGAGACTTTGACTCTGTGATATTAAGGAACAACATGGAACATGATTCTGAGCTGTAACTACGAGAGTCCTTTTGCTCACACTCAACTGCATGCTATGCATGAATCTAAGTTTAGGGATTTCTTTCCCCCAAACTCTCTTTCAAAGTCTATTACTCTTATTTGAGTTGATTTGTTTTGACTCGGTTATCAGCTTTTACAGCCCCTGGCTTTTTCCACTGCTGTCAGATGACATTGTTAGAACAGAAACAAATGCTTAAAGTTCATGTCAGTTCAGACCTATCTAGAATAGGGTTGGCCACCCTTACATACCCCTTAAGACCAGGCTCTCACAGCAGTGAAACTTCAGTGATGCCAAAAAGAGGGGGGCAAAGGAGAAAATAATTATTATGCTTAACATCTTCTCTGAACATGTCAGATAAGTGAGTTTTCTGCAATCAGTAATGTATTTTAAATTTATGTAACAGGTTGGCAGAAGTAACCTTTAATAGATAAATTAAACTGGACCCATTATTGAAAATTTACATTAGCAAAACAGAATTGCCCATTCAGAAATACCCACAGAGAACACCTTGCCCCATTACACAAAACAGTGATTGTTTAAAGGGAGTCCCACAAGAGTAGACCTGGCATTTCAGTTATTTAAATATTTGTTTCTAATTAATCAGGCCACAGAAAGCCGGGCCCACCACCTGCTTCTCTACTTCTGGCCACAGTGTATCTGGTTTCTGGTGGTCTATTGACCCCTGTTCAATGTAACTATGAAGTCCGTGGCTGGGCATCTATACTGCTCCTTCTACCAAGGATTCAGTTTTTAAAACAATGTTTTCTTTGGTTTAAGAGCTTTAATTAAATGAGATCTAGGTGGCTGAAGGATTATCACAGGACCCCCTTCGTGGAAACTGAGTAAGTCTATTTTTATGGGTTCAAATCTTAAAATAATGAAATTTCCTGTCCTTGGAGGATTAGATAATCCCACACATCCGATAGCACATGAGATGAAAAATCTTTTAAAGTGAAGTGCATAAATTACTGCATTTCTCATTTGGCGCTGCAGCCTGCTGGGGTCCAACATCCCCATCCACTGTTTCTGCTCTGACACCCATGACAGATGACGTTCATATGCTCCACGCACTCCTGTGGGCATGCCCGGCGTTTGACAGAACACCACAACATTTATAGTGAATCCAGGCACTGTAATAATTCACAGTCAGTACAATTATTAAAGTTGTCCTCAGTATCTGATGCTCCCCGTGGCTCTTTAGGAAAGCTGGGAGTTAAGTTTAGGCAATCCGTTTCAAACTAGCTTGACTTCAACTCCTGTTTTTCTCTTACTTTAGAAAGAGCATGGAATTCCCAGGAGTAAGAGCCAACTATTCTACACTATATGTTTGCAATCAGAGACCTAAGTGGCACAAAATATCAAGGGCTTAACTACTAACTGGGAGGTTGTGGGTTCAAATTCAACAGAGGTGCCTCAGAAGAAATGGCTGCCAATCTGTTTCTGAAAGTTCATAGTATGAAAACCTCATGAAAAGCTCACTTCTCAGAAACACAGGGGCATACCATAAGTCAAAATAGATGCAATGGGAACTGCTCAGTTGCCTAACAGGCATGTGTGTTTGTGTGTGGCTTGGTGGGATACAAGTTGAGCTGCTAATTACAAGGCCAATAGCTGGAACCACCAATTGTACCTCGGGAACGAGATGAGTCTTTTGGCTCCTACAAAGATTTCCAGTTTCAGAAACGCAATGGAGCAGATCTCCTCTGCCCTATAGGGGCACTGGGAGTCAGAATCGACTCTACGCCAGTGAGTTGGGAGTTTTAGTGTATGTGTGTCTGTACATGTGTATACATGTACATACAAACACACATATATATGCAATGGGGGAGGGTCCAAAAAGTTCTTAGAAATAATGGAATTGAAAGATAATGGACGTTTTCTAAGAATTTTGAAGCTGCCTCTCGTGTGTATGTGTAATTTAAACATCTCTGATTTATTGTTAATTACCATTAGTAACAAATTACTGCAAGCCACTTACCTCATGACTCATAAAAGGAACAGCTATGGTTGGACCCTTGGGCCTGGGCTGGGGCTGGAGTTCTGCTATTTCCTCCTGGGTTACAGCCATCTTCTGAAGCCCCAGGGCTGGCATTTATTAAGCATGAGATGATGATTGTAGCACAATGACAGTTTTTAATTCAAAACTTTTCAAGACTGGTTTTTGCAACATAATGGGCACTCAATATGTTTTAATTTTGCTTTAAAAAAATCTGCATCCACTCAAATTATTAAAAATATGGTGAAATTAGCACCTAAAAGAGTAAATCTGATGCTCTTTGTATCTAGCTCTTCATACATCCGTGGTGATAGAGATGCATACATGCTCATTTATGTTTGACTTCATTCAATAGTCTTTGAAGTTTTTGAGATATGCATGGCAGATGTAATACCACTTGATCGATAAAGAAATAAACTAAAATTATTGAGTTCATTTTAAATAACTTGCCTACTTTGAAGATGACTGAACAAACAATCCCTATTTGTAGCATATATTTTCTTGCAAAGTTGAAAGGAATGTTTGCAATATAAGAAGTCATTGATATTTCTACCTAATTACTATTAAAAATGGATCACTAAGGAATTTGATGGAATGGTTATAACTGATGGTTCCTTAGAAGCAAGCCAGAGGAAAAGAATTAGGAATAAATATACATGTCTTATGGAAAGAATGTCTAATAATTAAGATTCATAGGAACCATGCCCGGGGCCAGTTTTGTCATATTATAAATGGTCTAGATGAGGGCATGCACACTGAAATATCTACTAAAAGCAGACTCTGATGAATTATTGACCTAACTTGCTTGGCTGACAGTTTCCTCTCTCTGAAAGTAGAAGATGCTATGGGGTGGGGGTAGGATTCCTACTTTGGAATGAATTCTGCTCACACAAGAAAGCTAGCTGGAAATGTGGTAGAGAAATCCATTTTTGTCAAGGTACCAAATCTAGTGGACAAGGTGACAGTATGGGTTAGAGGATAGTATTTGTTGAATCCCAAAAGCATTAATTTGTAAACCATTATCAACTTGGAAATCACTCCCCAAAGTCTAGCCTTCATCAGGCATGATCCAAATCAAGATGTGTATCAAGGTTATTATTTATGTTATAATAGTAACCTTTAAGTTGTACATGATAACATGGCAAGAAGTGAGCATAAATAACATCCTAATGAGTGAAGTAAGATATAACGTGCTCTAGCAGGAATAGAATAGACACTTATCTTGCAATGCAGGGGTAGAAGCAGTCTGGGGGAAGTCAGACCACACCCAGGGAGGTGCATGTGAGTCCAACATAAAGAAGGGGAAAGGGGGAAGGAGGAGGGAGAATGCAGGTGGGGAGAAACTGAGATGATGACATGGGGGAACAGGGCACTAACCCACCCAGGTATAGAGTATTGATTGTGTCCCCACAGAATTGGAATGTGCATACAGACCCTACCTTGACGTGTCAAACCAGGAGGGCAACATAACACGTGAAGGAATCCATAAAAAGACTGGACTACAGGGCTGTCCCCAACCAGACCCAGCCTGACCCCCACCATGGAAGGGTGTGCCACAAAGAATGACAATAGAATTTCGGGTGGGGGAAACAACTGACCAACCATACACAGACTGAAGCAGAGTAAATGAAGGGGGAGGGAGTGGAGCACACCCTGGCCCACCAAGCCCTGAGGCCAATAGCCCTGCTCAGAGCAGCCAATGCACAGAGGCTGAGCATATGGATGGCTCCACTAAGAGAAGAAACATCCCACACTGACCCATAGCCCTACATGGGACAACATAGAAGACACAGTGTGGGATGTGTGACCAAGCTATCCCCACCACACCAAGGAAAACCCTAAGGGTGTGCAAGAGAACAGCAAGGGGAGCAGAGCAAGGTAGTCCCAAGGGAGTATCAAAAATAGACTTTAGGGTCAGGGTGTGGCACCCCATCAGACCAGACCAGAAAACACCAAAACACACTCCTAAAGGTCAACAAACAGACCTTGAACTATTTACAGGTTTTCTTTCTTTCGTTTTTCTTTTTTGATTTTGTGTGTCATTGGCTTGTTTGTTGCTGTCATTGTTTTGCTTTTCTGTGTCACTTTGTTTAGCACTGTCATGTTTTTATGTGCATATTATTGTCTCTGCAGGTCTATCTAGAGAAGGTAGGCTAGATAAACAATGTGGAGAAGAAAATGATACCGATGGTTCTGAGGGAACATGGGAGAGGGGGTGATGGGGAAAAGAAGTGGTGTTAACCAACCCAGGGACAAGGGAACAATGAATGATTCAAAACCAGGAGCAAGGAGGGTGCGGGAGGCCTGGTAGGGATTGATCAGGGTAATGTAACCTAGAGGAATTACTGAAATTCAAATGAAGGCTGAGCATGATAGCGGGACAAGAAGAAAGTAAAAGGAAATAGAGGAAAGAACTAGGAGGCAAAGGGCATATATATAAGCCTAAATACAGACATGTACATAGTAAATATACGTATATATGATGATGGGGAAAGAAATCTATGTGTATATATTTATAGGTTTAGTATTAAGGTAGCAGATAGACATTGAGCCTCCACTCAAGTACTCCCTCAATACAAGAACACTTTGTTCTATTAAACTGACATCCCATGATGTTAACCTTTCTGACATGATCGCTGAAGACAAATGTGAGCATAAGCAAGTGTGGTGAAGAAAGCTGATGATGCCTGGCTATCAAAATATATAGCACCTGGAGTCTTAATGGTTTGAAGGTAAACAAGCAGTCATCAAGCCCAGAAGCAACAAAGCCCACATGGAAAAAGCACACCTGCCTGTGTGATCACGAGGTGTCAAAGGGATCAGGTATCAAGCACACAAAACACCAAAAAATCATATCATCGTGAATGAGGGGGAGTTCAGGAGGGGACCCAAAGCTCATCTGTAGGCAACTGGTCATCCCTTTGCAGAGGGGATGTGGGGAGGAGATGAGCAAGTCAGGGTGCAGTGTAGCATTGATGAAATACAAAACTATCCTCTAGTTCTTAAATGCTCTCCCCCCTCCCCACCCCAACTACCATGATCCAAATTCTACCTTAAAAACCTGGCTCCATCAGAGGATGTACACTGGTGCAGATAGGAACTGGAAACAGGGGCTCCAGGACAGATGAACCTCTCGGGGCCAGTGGTGAGAGTGGTGATACCAGGAAAGTGGAGGGAAGATGGGGTAGAAAGGGGGAACCGATTACAAGGATCTACATATAACCTCTTCCCTGGGGAATGGAAAGCAGAAAAGTGGGTGAAGGGAGACATCAGACAGTGCAAGATATGATAAAATAGTAATTTATAAATTATCAAGGGTTTATAAGGGAGGGAGGAGCGGGGAAGGAGGGAAGGGAAAAATGAGGAACTAATACCAAGGGTTCAAGTGGAAAACAAATGTTTGGAGAATGATGAGGGCAACAAATGTACAAATGTGCTTGAGACAATGGATGCTGAGGTAGTTAGTTTATTGTGCCAACCTGGCCGATAAACACATGTGGTGTTAATTGAAGGGCAAAAGGATACATGGCTCGATGAGCCTCACCTTTCTAGTTCTCGGGTCTCTTGCTGTGTGATGGTCAGACCAGGGTGCAGCTGCCTTAGCCAGTTCACTACTTCATCTGGCAAGGCTCACTTCTTACAAGACATCCCTGAGGAGAAGACACATGGACCTACCCAGATGCAGCCCTGGGTTCTGGAGCACCCGTGTGGAGACCCCTGCCAGCACTGAGATGCTTACACATTCACTGACTCAGCTTTCCTCCTGCAGTTGGCATCATGGCATCTGTTTTGTGAGATGGAGGAGGACTTTGTGGAGTGGTGTTGGACTTGTGGGCTTGGGCAGCACTGGGCTGGGATGTTTTCTTGATGAGCACTTACCCTTTATATAAAACTCTCTCTTATACATGAGTTTCTGTGGATTTGTTTCTCTAAAAAGCCCGGACTAACACACTAACCCTTAACACTTCTATCTACCTGAGGGATTTAGTGTAAGAAAATGTCTAATTGAAGCTAAGCAAGAGCTATGAAAAATTGAACAGGCAAATGGTCAGACAAATTATAGCATAATGAAATAGTAGACATGCATTAAAATAATGTAGCAAATATATATATGACAACATGAAAGGATCTTGATTACTCAGATAAAATAAAATATGTAAAGGGATATCCAGTAATACATTAGTAGTTTATCTGGTGGTAATTTGGGGAGAATTATGCTCCTCTATGTCATATACTTTTCATAAAGTTATCTGTATTATTTTTAATGTAATTATTATTCTAACTATATAGGATTGGGGTTCCTGCCAGATAAAGTGAAAATGCTGTCGACCATTTGAAGGACCAAATTACAACTAGTGAGATGCTATGCAGCTAATGAAAAGCATTATAATCTAAATTGCATAAAAAACAATCTAGTTTTAAAGAGATCTGTGTCACAGAGCTGTAGAACCACATAGTTCTATGGTAATCAGTTTCAGAAGCTACATTTAAATAAGAACTATAACAATATGCTTAATTCAGAGAAAGGGAACTTGTCATATAAAAAAATAGTGGTAATAGCTTAAGATATTTAACCCACAGAATCGACAACTTCTCAGATAAAGAAGGCAAATTGGATAACTATGCTCAAATATTTGAAGGATAGCAGAAAGAAAGAAATTTTGATTATTTTTATAAAACTTTAAATAGAAGACTAGAGAAAAAATGAGGGAAGGAGATACTGAAGAGTTTCTATGACATAGGCAACTGTGTAGCAGGCTGTACTATAAATAATATGCTCCTCATTATAAACCTGCCAGTTTAGATCATCTATGATACAACTGACAAAAAAAGTCCAGCCCATTCTATGGTGCTCAAAACCCAGATCGGAACCGAGACATGGTGGGCTTGGTCTAGTGCTCTTCACACGAAGGTTGGATGCAACAACTCTGATGAGGTTCATGGGAATTACCCTTTTCCTGCTTTTGATTCTCATAGGATTTTGGTTTTATAATTCTAAGATGACTATAATCTTAGAACTCACACCCTTTCCTTCAAAATTGAACTAAAATAACTCAAGATCAACCCCAAGCAAAACAAGTTGCTGTAAAATGGATTCTGACTCACAGCAACCCTCTGAACAGAGTACTAGTACCCAATGGGGTTTCTTAGGTGGTATATCTTCATGGAAGCAGACTGTCATGTTTTTCTCTTGTGGAACCACCCATAGGTTTGAACCTAAGACCTTTCCATTAGCAGCTGAATACTTAACCATTGTGCCATGGGGACTCCTCGAAGCTCAATGGTACAATAAAATAGCACGCCTGATTCTTCTATGTTAATTACTGTCAGACGTTCTCACCTTGTACCAATTCCTTCAGCCATGGACACAGGACAGGTTTTTACTTACTTAAGCCAGTCAGAGCTGTCCTCACACTCAGCATGTGTCAAACTCGGGCAACCCCCCTGAACTGACTGTGGAGCTCTGGTTCACACCTTGAACCACATACTGAGTTCACATAGTGGATTAGGTGATTCAGGCTAATTATTTACCAGGAAAAACAACAACAAAACAAATGAAAACTAAGTAGATAACAGGCTGCAAAAAATGGCAGATGCCTAATAAAATTAGACTAACTATTGTAGGTGAATGATTTCTCAAATTTTTTTCCAATAGTAAGATTTTATTGGACTTCAACTTTGCAGTTGGCTTTATAGCTACTGCTTACTGAATTTCATGGTTAAGTTACAAATATCTGGTTGTTATGCAAAATTCATTCTTCAGTGAAAATGGAGGTTCACCACATAACCTCACCCCATCACCTGTCATGTGAACATCCAGCACGGGTCCTGCTGAGATGAGCAGTCACAGCTCTCTCCCCTGCCCATAGATCTGCTCCAGAGAACAGGGCTGCTGCTCTCTCTGGTCTCAAAGAACCAGGGAAGTCCAGTTTCACAGAACCAGGCTTGGGTCCTTCTCTGGCCCTTGTCAATTCTTTCCTTTGCTTCCTCTGGCCTTCACCATGAGATCATACCCTCAATGACCCCAAAATGGCATTGGTGGCCCTGCTGGAAGTAGGAGGGTCCCTTCTCCATGGTGTGAAGTGGGCCTGCATATCACCAGAGAGGGGCACACTGTCCACTGTGCCCTATCAAACCCTTGTCTGAGCATCCCTTGGCTCTCAGAGGTTAGCCCTCTACTCCTTTACTCAGATGTCCGCATAACAATCAATAATCCAGAGCTTCACCCAACGTTCTAATGATCAGGTCCAAACACTCCCACCCCAGGTCCAGGTTTTCTGGCCTACTCCCATCAGTGCCTGTGTCTCCCCAACTCTGGGCTTCTTAACACAGGCAACCTTGGATCCACCCACCCAATTCAAACCATCCTTCTGTCTGTTTCACATGAGAACCTATTGGTCCTAAGAGATGGCACCTGGTCCCCTTCTGGGAACTGAAATGCTGTACACTGTCTACCTTTTCCCCTACACACAAGGACATGGGGTCCAAGGTCAAGGACCCTGTCAGGGACCTCTATGTTAATTACTGTCAGACATGTGTCAATATTAAACCAAGTAAACAAATTGTAGATTTCTTACTACTGTTGTGTATGTGAAATCGAAGGGGGTACACTATCCTCCCCCCAAAAGGAAACAAGCTCCATTGGGCAGAGCTTTCATAGTATGCATCTAATAACTCCCTCTGAGTTAGTGTACCACTGGAATTGACGGGGAACGTTCTCTCTGGTCACAGTGAATTTTTTGTAAAAGACATTTCCCCTAAACTTTGTTTCTTGTGATGGCCGATTTAAGAGAACAATGTGCATCTATGAAATTTTGTTTTCTGCTTGGCAAAAATTCCATAGAAACTGTTGTGATGTTGAACACAGCTTACAAGGACAGCACTACGGGAAAACTCAAGTGTATGAGTGCTTTTCTCATTTCAAAAAAGGCGAAATGTTGATTGATGACAAACTTCATTCTGGATGTCTGTCAATTTTCCAAATAGGTGGAAATGTTGAAAAATTCATGCACTTGGGCTCAAAGACCAATGACGGGCCATTGAAGACATGGGGAAGTTATCTGCACTATCTTGGAGTTCAGCACAGTGAATTTTAACAGAAGATTTGAGAATGGGAGGGGTCACTGCGAAATTTGTTCCTCGGATGTTGACTGACCTGAAACAAGAACATCGAGCAGAAACATGCCTGCTTTGAACGAACAGCTCTGACGTGACCAGACTTTTCCCCAAGGTCATTCCTGGTGATGAGACATGGTGCTCTCCTTACAACCTGACCCAAACATCAAGCAAGCCAGGGGAAGATGCCATCATCACCTTGCTCAGAAAAAGCTCATCAAGTGAAATCAAAAGTCAAGACGATGCTGATTTTTTTTTTTATGTGAGGGGGATAGTGCATTTGGAGTTCGTTCCACCTGGTCATTCTATCAATCAAGCTTTCTTTTTGGAGGTTCTGAAAAGATTCCATAACAGTGTGAGACTACAAAGGCCTGATTTGTGGCAGATAAGGACTGGTTTTACCATCACAGCAATGTACCTGCTCACGCAGCCATCTCAGTGCACCCGTTTTTGGCCAAAAACAGTCTTCCTCTCTTACACCATGCACCTGACTCACCTGATCTCGCTCCCACTCCAGGAGCCTTCTTTTTGTTCCTAGGGATGTGGAAAGGACATCAGTGTGACAATGCAGAAGAGGGGAAGGAAAAACATGAGGGACGGACTGTCAGCCATCCAAAGAGATGAGTTTGAAAATTATTTCCAAGAATGGAATCACAGATGTGACAAATGCATTAAGTGTAATGGAGAGCATTTTGAAGGTGATAAGATTGTTTTGTGAAATAAATAAATACATAGCTTTGAAAAAAAAGTTCTGGGTTTTTTGTTACCCCTCATATGTATGAATACATATACACACATATAATTGGCCAAAAGAAATATAAAAATAGTTATGTATGTGTGTATATATATGTATAAAACTATATTTATTTTTGACAAATATAAGGGGGCAATGGTGTTGCAAAAACACATGAACATTAGTATGCACTACTTTGATACATTAATTCTGCAAAATTCCTAAACCTTACTTTGTATGGTTTTGGAAGTCTTAGAAGAGGTATAGTCAGAAAGCTCCTTTGAAGCAAGTTTGGTGAGAGTTTGTCTTTTGTACTTTGGACATGTTATGAGGAGAGACCAGTCCCTGGAGAATTACATCATGCTTTGTAAAGTGGAAGGACAGTGAAAAGGAGAAGGATCCTTGGCATGATCGATTAACACAGTGGCTGCAGTAATAAACTCAAACATAAGAACAATTATGAGGCTGGCTCAGGACAGTGTTTCATTCAGTGTGCACAGGATCTCTCTTTGTCAAAACCATGGAAAGATGATAGATATAGATAGATAGATAGATAGATAGATAGATAGATAGGTAGATAGATAGATAGAGAGAGATATTGCTGTTCTTAGGTGCCCTTGAGTTTGTTATGAAAAATAGAGACCCTATCCACAACACACATATATGTATTGCATATATACATATATATGTCATTGAGTTAGTTAGTCTATGTGCCATCCTGGCCGATAAACACGTGTGGGGTTAATTGAAGGGTGGAGAGTTAAATGGCTCTGTGAGCCTTGCCTTTCTAGTTCTCAGGTCTCGTGCTTTGTGATGGTTGGACCAGGGTGCAGCTGCCATAGCAGTTTCCTGCTTCTGCTGGCAAGGCTGACTTCCTCAAGACACCCCATAGGAGAAGCCACATGGACCTAC
The DNA here is from genome assembly GCF_000313985.2 of Echinops telfairi. Lineage (NCBI taxonomy): Eukaryota > Metazoa > Chordata > Mammalia > Afrosoricida > Tenrecidae > Echinops > Echinops telfairi. The sequence goes on from NW_022103902.1 coordinate 19,195,991, forward strand.
CCCAATGCAGACTTGGGTGCTGCAGCAGCCTTATGGAGACCCCTGCCAGTGTTGAGATGCTTACACATTCACTTATTCGGCTTTCCTCCTGCAGTCGGCATCATTGCATATGTTTTGTAAGATGGAGGAGGACTGTGTGGATTGGTGTTGGACATATGGGTTTAATGGATTAATATTGGACTTGTGGGCTTGGGCAGCACTGGGTTGGGATGTTATCTTGATGTGCACTTACCCTTTATATAAAACTCTCTATTATACATGAATTTCTGTGGATTTGGTTCTCTAAAGTACCCAGACTAATACAGTCATATGCACACATATAACACCTGATGTACACTGAATCTTGAGAGGCTGTACAGAGGTTGGCATTGCTTTGACTAATGTTGACTTACCCTCTGAAATACACTTCTATGGACAGCGAGGCAGATCTCTCTCACTGAACAGAGCATGCGGACTTTCTTTGCAAAGACTGTTCACCTTTGAGATTTGCTTCAAGAGCATTGCAAAATATTGAGTGAAGAGAGAAAGCTTGTGAGCAAGTAATAGCGAAAGCTAGATGGAAAAATGCTCTCTCCCCTCTGTTATCTTTATTTCAAAAAAGAGAAAATCAGTCTATTGGGAAGAAATTCACAGGGAAAACACAACAACAACTATCCATTCCTCAGATACGTGAAGTGATCGAATAACAAAGAGCAACAGACTGCATTATACTATTGCTTTCTCTTTGTCTTGACTTGGCAATAAGCAGATTTAATAAGAAAGGAACGGTTGCATCAGATTTCTATGCGTCAGTTGTCACATCTCAAAAATGAAGGGGTAGGAACTGCCCGCTATTCAACTGGCCTTCGGCGATAGATACCATCCTTTGATTCTCTAACCAGAGTACCAAGAAACGTCTTCAGGGGAAGCCGCTCTCTACTTCCTTCATTCCTCAGAGAGACCCATACGAGCTTGTTCGTTTAGGCAGCCAAATAAATAACACAGGGAGCAAGACGGATCCCTCCTACAACGTGACACTGGGCGAGTTTTCAAGACTGCACTCCCTCCTGCAAATACTTCACCAGTTTTTAATCTTCCTCTTTCAAGGGCTAGATCTGTTGTCCCTTGTTCTCTCTTTTCTATATTCTTTATTTCCCCCACCGTTTCCTGTTCCAAAGCAGGAATGTCGCAGACAAAAAGAGCACCTTTCTTCTTATTAAAGCAAAAAAGGCTAATGACTATGAAATGTGCAGCTGTCCCTCAAACATTGTCTGAGGTCATTGTTTAAAATGTCTCCAAGGCATCTGCACATATTCTCAGGATAAGGAGCTACAGCTAGTCTAGGTCAAAAGCCAGTGGCTTAGAAGGACAGATGCGCCTTCTTGGCAATGGACCAATTCCAGAGTTAATTTACTTTATTAGCCCCTAGCACCTCTTATCTACCTTGTGCTGCTGACAAAATGGCTTAGCAGACCGATCTGAGGCCTTTCAAAATGCCCTGTTCTTTGGCTTTTGTTGGGCGTGCCAAAAAATCAAGTATTACTTAACTGTGTAACAGCTAGTGCCTTGTAACCATCTCTTAAGTCCGTAACACATTCAGTGACTCACACAGGTGAAACGTTTTGTCAGAAGACTCAGTTCATTGCCAAAATGTAAGCACCTTATAACACCTTACACATCCACCTCAGACCTGTTGTGACCGTGTGCCCTTGAATTGATCCCTACGCATAGCGACCTCCAATGGCGGCATACAACTACCCCACGGAACTTCTGGGGCAGTCATCTCTACAGGGGCAGATCGCCGGAGTTTTTCTTTCATGAAGCCCCCACTGAGGTTGAGCTACCCACCTTTGAGCTAGCATCCAAGCCCTAGCCCTTTGTGCCACCAGGGCTGCGAAGAACACCTTTGTAGGTCTCTACTGTACCTGCCAATCTCCAGCCACGTATCTGCCACCCCATTATAAGGAGTGTCATGCTGAAGAAGGTGTGTAAATGAGGAGGTGGCACGCGCCCTGTGTATTACGCTAGAACCTGCAATTGACATTTCTTGAAGGCACCAAACCCCATTCATCTTGCTCCTGGAGGAAAAAGGCACTTCAAGCTGTGATCCTGGGGACAGAGGCTGAACATTCAAAACCAGAAGTTGCTTGCCTTGCCTGTAATTTTCTACTTTCCTTTTCACTGCTAATGCCAGTAATTAATGGCAGTATTTGTGTTTCAGTGAGATTTCTGTTCCTCCCTCTCCATTGTGGATGCCGGCTTCGAGATCCAGCAGTCTTCTCTATTTGTGAGGGCCCAGCCTTACACCACATGGTGCCACGGCTTAAAAGGGGGGTGGGGGGAATGGATACAGAAAGGGAAAAAGGCAAATCAAGAATGAAAAAAATCAAACCGCAAGGCTAAAAGAAGCTTGTTTTAAGTAAGAATTACTTAATCAATATTACTACTCTTTTGGACTGATTTGAATTTATTATGTTAGTTCCAATATATTTATATAAACCAATTACCTCTGAAAGTACGTTTTATTCTCCCTATGGCAAACCTCCTGACTATGAAAAGGACAGTCAAGGTCATGCTATGTGGATTTTAGTGGAAATAGTGTGACACAAACTCTGGGATAGTTCAGGGTCAAATATCAATGGAAGCCTTGCTGAGTCATGCCATGGCCATTCATCTTTGTTGGAGGCTCCCTATGTACTATATTATTTTATCTAATATGATTAATATAGTAAATATAATATTATTTGATCTTTACAAAGCCTTACCATCTGGATTCTGCTGTTCTTGACATTTTATTGGAAACACAAGGATAATGTAAAGATTTATTTACCTTGTGTGGCGGGCCAGTCACACAGCTGACTTGAAATTATCCAGTCTGTTTCTTCAATGTGAATGCTCTTAAGACCCACAGTGTCATTTGAAATAAAGGTCTGTGGGATTTTCCACGGGAGGGGAAAGCAAACAAATGTGAACATGAATCTAAGTTCAGGCTCCCTTAGTGGATCACCTGTACTAGTTTGCGGGTTTCCCTCTCTGTTAAATGGGCATCTAGGTGGCATCTTTTTGCCACATGGATTCAGTGAGCATGCTGAGCCAGTACTCCCAGGACCTGGACTCTCTGAAGAAGAATGCAGCATCCAGATTGAAGAAGACTCCTGAAGAACATGTGAGATGCGGAGACTGAGCCCAGACTAAGGGAAAATAAGACTTGCTCTAGAGGGGACATAAATGCAAGTTTGATGCATTATAAATGGCAGGTGTGGGTGCACAGGAACCAACATAGGCAGGATATGGAGTCAATCTCACAGATGCAATGGAGTCATGCCTCAGCGAGTCAGACAAAGAAGCAAGTCTATTGAAGCAGAAAATTATTTGAGACCCTTTAGACTCCACAGAGGTGTTTCCTAGGATACATGGAAATACAAATCAGGTGTCTGTAAGGCCTCAGACCTACTGAATGCAAATGAAAAGGTGACATCAACATGGGATGAAATGTGAAAGAAGAGATTAGCCCAAGACCCATTCCTGGATAGGACGGTTTTAGGTCTTTGGATGCCCTAAGCTATAGGTCCACAGTTCCAACACACTCAGAGGTGCCTCAGAAGACAGGCCTAGTGATCTGGTTCTCCTGCGGCAAAGGCAAGGACCAAGAAAGCCCCACGGAAGAGTTCTGTTCTGACATGTGGGGTCATCATGAATCTGAATCAGCGGGATGACAACTAACAATAATAACAATGCTTGCGTAACTATGGTCAGGAAGATATATAAGTTTGCTTTTGAGCATTAGACTATGATTCTTACCCTCACAATTCATCACTTTAGACTTACGCTGTCCTGCTTGTTAGGTGCCATGGAGTCAAGCCCAAGTCATAGAACCCATACGTCATGGAACAGAATGCCTCTGGTCTTACGTCACTGCACGATTGGTTTTCAATAGGACTATTGTGATCTCGTGTGGTCTCATTGGCTGGATTTTGGAAGGATTCCAGGCCTTTACGTTGAGTCTGTCTTAGCCTAGAAGCGCCAATGAGACAGGTACAACATCCTAATAACAGTTAAGCCTCCCATGTCCAGAACTTGAAGCGGTACCTCCTGCTTGGCAGGCGAGACTCTTACTACTCCATCACCCATGATCCCTATGCCTTCCTTAACCCTTTTTTGTCATTCAGTTTCTGTCTCTGACGGAATAAAATCCTGTGTTTCCTCCCATTTCATAGACGTCATGATCTTTGAAAAATGTACTTGTTTTCCTTCCTGTTCTTGGATGGGTGTGTGATGTCAAAGCTCATGCTTGGCTCGCTGGTCTTTGCTGTGCACACATTTGAGGCTCAGCACAGTCTCTGTGTTTTTATTACCCCCCTTCCCTCACACACACACTGGTACACATATTACTGTTATACACATTCAATACGTGTATAAAATAATATAAAACATGCAAAAGTAAATGCATAATATTACATGAAAATAATTTTTTTCCAAGAGTCCTATAATGATGCCAATTGCACATCACTGAGTCTCACCTTGGAGTTTACTTTCAATCGGAGAGAGCATGCAGTGCTAATATCATGACCTGAAGGACAACCCACCCAGACTCATGGAGACAAGTCCTATGTAAACAAACGCAAATGTCTCCTCTTATCTTCTTGCCCATCCATCAAGCTAAAAATCCCTAAGCTGTCACAGATGCGCCCTATGGCCACTTCTCCCCTCCAGTGTTGCTGATCTTGGCAGTCCTATCCAATCCTCCTTTCACCTGGTGAGACACATGCCGGTGGATCATCACCTCGAAGCAGCAGGAACACAGAATTGGGCTTCAACCTGCCTCTTTTGAGAATCATCTACAGACTATTCACCAAGCCAGGCACCTGCTGTTGGATGGCTGCCCAGTGCCGGCAATGCTCATCAGCACACAAGAGCAAGCCCTGCCAGAAATCTGTGAGGCACCATGTTCTCGTCCATAAGTTAAGTTGCAGATACAGCAGAAACAGACACACATGGGGGACGGCCTTGGCATGTCCTTTGGAGGTGGCACGAGGATGAAAAGGAGAAAGACAAAAAAGGAGGACACAGCAGATTAGGGGGAAAAGACTCCATCGGTGACAATAGAAAACAGGGCTTTGGATTTGGGGTTTGCCATCATCTGACAAATAACTTCATTTGTTGGGAACCAAGTAGCGGTTGGCTTCGGCAGTGGACTGATTTGGATGATCTGCTGGTTCATTTCATCCATCCTTAACCCCATAACTCTAGGGAGGAAATATGAGGGAAAGAAGAATGAGAGAGGAGGAAGAGAGAGCGAAGTTCTAGAGGGAAAAATATGAATTCACCCATCTATTTGTTCCAACCTTCTCACATGGGCAGTGTCAGAAGGAATCAAGCAAGAACACTTATACAGATAGGCCACTTCTATTTCTTCTTTGCCCCTCCCATATCCTTTATGCCTCCATCTCTTTCTCATCCCTTCTCTTTCTTATTTTTCGCTCTTTTTGTTGTTTGTAAAACCAACTTGGGCTGCTATCAGAGATGAACTAGGGGCATTGACACAAATTGTGTGGGGACCCAGTTCTCCTTGGAAAAACAGAACAGAGATTATATTGAAAAGGCAGCCAGGGATTTGGCATAAGAGAGGAGAACAGTGAATGAGTGTTCCTTCCTGATCCCGTATCCAGCGGCATTTCCATCTTTCACAGATCCCACTGCAGTCAATCTCCTACCACCGGGGACTGAACGCAACCCATGGTAAACTGTGGGCAAGATGTTTCCACTGAACAAGAAAACAGCGTAGCCTTCAGCCAGGCCGGCACAACTCTGCTGGTATCACGTCTTCTCATGGTCTTTCCTGCATTAAAAGCATTCAACCAGAGACAGACCACCTCCAGTAACCCCCGCATCTCAAAGATCTTCTGATCTCTTATTTTGAGATCAGAGGTGTTTAATAAGCCCTAAACATGACACTTGAAAGAACAGATAATCCTAACCTCTGTTCATTAGTCAAACATTGCCTTCTCGCGCTCTCTCTCTGTGCTTGCACTGTTCACAGGACCTGGATCTGCTTGTGTAAATCACCCCTTCTTTGAACAGCTCTCTCAGGATGGGGCTTAGCTCAAGTGGAAACCATAGGTACATTAAGCAGCTTTCTGAGTGGCGGTGGTATACAACTTAGGGTTAATGTTTGGGAAAGGAGGCGATCAACTGAGTCAATTAAGGTTGCTCATCATTCTGATCTAGTGGTTAACATGAATACTTGCATGCCCTACATCATTCAGTGTACTGCTCATTCAGAAGTGTGTGTGTGTGTGTGTGTGTGTGTGTGTGTGTGTATGTGTAAAATAGGTCTGTAGATATAACATTAGGAGCCCTGGGGCAGAAGACTGAAACCACCTGCCTCTCTACATGAGAAAGATGAGGTTTTTTTATTCCTTAAAGGGTTACAGTCCTGGACCCTATAGGGGCACCTCTACCCTGTCCTATGGGGTCACTATGAATTGGAATTGACTCTATAGTGGTGAATTTGGAATTTGGCATATATGTTTATATACACGCATATACACACACACATGATGTATGTATAATTATGTGTGTTTTCCTCTCCAAATAGAGACCATAAAACTGTGACAATTAAGAATTTAGCAAAAGAAGTTTGAATTATAAAGCAAAACAAAGGAAAACATCACCAGTAAGTTCAGACTCCCAGTGACCCATGTGCTTCTGAGCAGCATCGTGCTCTCTTGGGTTTCCATAGCCGTGGTCTTTCAGAATTAGAACACCGGCCTTTCTTCTAGGGCAGCAGTTCTCAACCTGTGGGTCGTGACACCTTTGGGGGTCAAACGACCCTTTCACAGGGGTCACCTATTCCATAACAGTAGCAAAATGACAGTTATAAAGTAGCAACGAAAATAATTTGATGGTTGGGGGGGTCACCGCACCATGAGGAACTCTATGAAAGGGTCTCGGCATTCGGAAGGTTGGGAACCCCTGTTCTAAGGACTCTTTAGTTGCATAAGATCCCTAAGCTTTCAGCTACTAGTCAAAGGCTTAACCATTTGTGCCACCAGGTACCAGCGCCCTGTAATAAATAGTCATCATGGAAACCAACCAAACAGAAGCCAATGCACTCACTGCTATTGAGTCCATCCGGATTCCAGCCGCCCTGCAGTCCAGAGGGGAGGCCCTGGAGGCACAGCCGTTCCCTGCCTGGCTGGTAACCACCAGGGCAGCGGTTTGAAGCCACCAGCTGCTGCTCCCAGGGAGGACGAGGAGGGTTTCTACTCCCATCAAGAGTGACAGCCGCAGACACCCACAGGGACACTTCTACCCTGCTCTAACGGGTCGCAGAACTCAGAACGGACTGAATGGCAGAGAAATTGTTTTCAGTTTTGTTTTTTTTAATAAGACATAATAGAATGCATCTCTCTGTTGTGGAGAAACTAGTTGGTTTGAACCACTGACCTTGTGGTTAGCAGCTTAATAGGCAGCCTGCTATGCCCATAGCCAACTAAGATCACACACCGCACCAAGGACTTCTTGACTCCAGGAAATGACATTTCAGAATAGCTAGTAAGGTATTTATGCATAGCAAATACTGGGTCCGGTGGCATGGTCACCCACAGGGGAGTTCCTGCCTTTCTAATGCAGCCTGTCTATAAAATCAAGATAGGTAAATTCCTTGATACCCATGCTTGGTGGCTGAAGAGGAGAAAATGGATGCATACACTTCTGACAACTGGGAATGAGGATAACAGTTGTTGCTGATATGCCAGAGCCTGAAAGTTATTCAATGCTTATCACAGGGGAGGCACTAGGCAACAGTATTCCCACAGGTTAACCTGACAACCTTATCATAAGTGCATATACAACAAAAGGACAGAGGGTCCCATTCCAAAGAATCTACCTGACCTGTACTCTTCAACATTGCCAATGTTATCCACATCAACCACAGTCTGAGCAACTGTCACCAGCCAGACAAGCTCAAGAAAACACGATTAAGTATAACATTGTGGCCTGGGTAGAATCCTGGAACAGAGAAAGGATATTCAGGAAATCCAAGGAAGCTGAATGAAAGGATGGATGCCAGTTAAGAACAATTTGCCACCATGTGTTCATTGGCTATAACAAATGCACCATGCTAATGTAACCATGTAACAAATGTAAGGTCGAGGACATTAGGGTGAGGAATGCCCAGCCCTTGTCCGTTTATGTTCTGCAGAATCATCAATACCATCTAACATCACACACCTCACCAAGAAGTAGTTTCAGCCATCATATTAGGGGTAAGTTAATTAAATGTTTGACCCTAATGGCCGGCAAATGATGCTGTCAATATCCAAATGGCCTTTGGCAGCAAAACAGTTCCCTATCTCTGTGCATTTATGCTGTCTTTGCAAATATTTGGTAAAAACGGATCTTAAAAATGTGTAATTGAAAACCTGATTTTACGTGACAGGGCCCCTCTTTTATTACAATATACAGGTCATTGTCAAGGTTCGGGAATCACAGCAGAGATGCTGGGTTTATGCAGTGATGGTTGCTGTATTTAAGGGAACCCTCATCCTTGACTTATATTCCCTTTAGTTTCCTAGAATTCCTAACAGGCTTATTAAGAGAATCCCATTTAAGAGAAGGTTCCCTTTGCGGCTGATCCTGAGCTTCCCATTTCAGGGTTAGGCAAAGTTTCTACAGAGATGATATTGGGGAAATCTGTTTTGTTAAGTGTCCTGTGTTTTGTGGTTGGCCACACAGACGTTATGTTTTCAAGCTGGAATGAACTCCCCATTATCCTCAGGGGACCTGCGGATAACGTCCAGTCCCCAGTGTCCGGCGAGATGGCTCGACAGAGACGAGCAAGGTGAAAAGTGAAAAGGGAGTCCCAGGAAGATGCAAAAGAGAAGGGGGGTCGGCTGAGGGCCCGGGAGAAGGAGACACTGATGCTCCAAGAACAATCACAACAAAAATCCAAGATCTGGGAGAGCGCTGCCCTGGACTTAGTGGAACAGCTTTGTGCCACTCCCATTCCCTCCTGTCTCAGGGGTCCTTGTATCAGCAAATGGTGGAGTATGTATGCTCTGTGACTGCTAGGCAATCACAAAACTGCCAAGTAGTCAAGGGAACTTGGTGGAGTGGAATGATGTGGTAATTCCAGTTAGCTGCAGGATGAGGAGAGGCTTGCTGAGTGGGGGAGGAGGGTGTTATACACCTGGTAGCTCTTTTCGACTGAAAGGTGTATTTACAAGTCTGGAATGAGCACCTTACAACCCTGGGCCTCTTCTCACTCGCACTTCTAAAGCTATGAACAGGGAAAACCCATAGCTTGTATCTTAGGCATGCGTGCGGACTATAGAAAAGGCAGGGCTGATCCAGTTCTGTCATTCACTGCAAAAGCTGAGTTTTCAAATGACTGGTCTGCAACCTCATTGATGTTATGCTAACTGCTTAGAGATGGATTATTAAAAGATAGACTAGAAGGGGTGCTTCACAGATAGGAAAGTCATTTCAGCTTCAGCTGACCAGGAGTCATCTCCCGTCCACGTTCAGTCACATGACTCTGGAGCAGAGTAGGTACCTACAGATCCAGCATCGTTTCAGTCCTAACTAGTACTTTCAACTATGTCATCCAGGATCTTGATCATTGACCACTCTCGCATCTCATTCTGAACCAAAAAGAATAGTTTGTTTTATGTACTAGCCTTACTTTGATCATTAGATTTTACATTTCCCGAAGAACACCAGCCCCCGCTGTCTTTATTTGTTCCCTAATGCTGGGTTCACAAAGGCTCCTGACTAGACGACAGCACACTGTGTCCCTGGGGCGAGCCTGTATCCCTGCAAATATCATAGGAGCCCTGTTGGTCTAGTGGTTAGAAGTGGGATAGCTAACTAGCAAGGTCAGAAGTTCAAGACCCACAGTCCCTCTCATGAAGAAAGATGGTGCTTTCTACTCCTGTAAAGAGTTAATGTCTCAGAAACTCACTGGGGCAGTTCTATCCTGTCCTATAGGGTTAGATGATAGTGAGATTTTTTTAAAAAATCATCATTGAAGTGGGAACTGACTGGGAAATTAATGAGTCAAGAGAGAACCTCTTTCATGGCGTTGCTGTGAAGGGAGATCAAATTTCACATCACACACTCAAAACAGCACGAAGCACCAAGCACTCCTGAAGTGGTCGCTGGTGTGGCGGTCTGTGTTATTGTTCTCACTCTACCCTTTATCACTCCCTCCGGTCCAATAACAAATATGGTCAGGGCACAAGATGCATTCCTTATTCTTCCAACTTGGGTAGCTCCTTCCTGTCCTGCCACATCCCGTGGCTTCCCCTGCTGCTCCCTCGGAGACTTGTTTTCTACAGTCACTGCACTACACATGCTTATGTATTAGAAAAGAGCTGCCAGAGAAAGGCAATGTTGCTAGGTTTTGTCTCTCTCTATTCAGGCAAAGAAACACGGGCACAGAGGGACTCTAGGGTGATGGTCACCTGAAGGGTCGGAACGCTCTGATCCGAGGCAGGATGAGCCACCCAGGCTGCCTAAGAGCACGGCTGAGGTGGGCATAGATCAACCACTCTGTAATGCTGCATTCTGTATCAGCTTCGTTAGGCTAGGGCGCCTCCAGGTGCAGCCAAGCCCCAGGTCAATATTGCTAGAAGAGTTTGCATGTGATTATTATTGAAAGACAGCACCATGGACTTGCCAGAAGAACAAACAAATCCATCTTGGAAGAAGAACAGCCTGAATGTCCCTCCGAATGTAGGTGGGTGAGCTTTCACCTCTCCTACTTCGGACGAGTTTTCAGGAGAGACCGGTTCCTGACAAAGGTCATTGTGTTTGGTAAACTAGAGAGAGAGAAAGAGGAAGGCTCTCGGGAGCCAAGTGGACACCGTGGCTGCAATACTGGGCTGGAATGCAGCAGCAATGGTGAAGATGGCACAGGGAAGGGAGTGTCATGTCCTGGGGTTGCGATGAGTCAAAGGCAACTAGCAACATCATTTCACCCAGCTGGTCTTAAGGCAAGCAGACTACTTTCCCGAATGCGCTGGGTACCATCTACTCAGTTGAAAGCAGGAACAACACGATCACAGGCTTCCCAAGCAAGGCCTCTGTCTGCAGACGGGGGTCACTTCCTGCTCCGAATCCTCAGTCTCTCACTCCAGAGGACCCACTGATTTCAGAACACAAGGCTGCTAGGATTGCCAGCCTGGCACCTGGCAGGCAGATGTTGGGACTTGTCAGCCCCTACGATCACATTAACAAATGCCTTAGAATAAATCTCTCTCAAAGTTGGGATGAATTTTGATTCCACTAAAATAAATTTACAATCCTAACCCTAACACCTGTACCTGTAAACATGGCCCTGCTTGAAATAAGGCTTGACTTTGCTTTGTATTTGGGGTCTCACCAAAGTAGGGAAGGTCCTAATATATGTGTACGCCTATATCAAACTATATCTGACTAGTTCTATTTCTGTAGAAAATTCCAGTGAAGACACCATGGACCTGCTGTGCTGACTTCCCACAAGCTACTTGCTCTCTGGAAAGGGACATTGTACATAGACAAACAGGAGGGGAAGGCTATGGGCACTGCCAATTAACATCTGGCACCCTGAATTATAATTTTTTAAAGCAGAAACAATATTTTACTGCCTGCAATAATAAAAATCACACTCATTAGGTTGCCTGTTCATTCTCTGGAGAGAGAAATCTCAGCTATTGCTCAGAAACCCGCTGCGAGCCCACTGCAAGCCCAGACCTTAAGTGCCCTCCCACCAGACATCCTTGCAGTACTGATCATCTGGCAACATAGTGTTCATCTGGTTACCTTGTTACCAAAATGGACTCTGGCTATTTCTCCCTGCTTGAGCAAGATTAACCTCTGTAACATCAAACACCAATCATGGAACTTCTGACAGACACATGTGAGATTTTATATTATTATCACCATGTGATTGCTTCAATCTTGGTCACTTGCACTGCCCTATATTTTATTTCCTCCTCCTTCTTGTGCCCTCTCAGAATCCCCTGCCTGGCAAGTTTGGAAGCAGCCAGCCCCAGAGCAGCCCTCTGGGACCACGTCTATGGCAGGGCCATCTGGAGAGGCCGCCTTTCTCTCTTCCCATTCTCTTTCATCCCCTTCATCCCGCGCCCCCCCTGCTTCCACATTACCCCCAATAGATTGTGCCAAAGGCCTGAACAATCCTGGCAAGGTCACACTGTTTGATTCTGCTGTCAGTTTAAATTATGTCTCAGTTTTTTATATCTAAATCAAAACACACCGGAATAAGAGAGAGAGAGAGAGAAACAGCAAGAGACGCGGCAACATCCTATGGCAACATCCTATAGCAAGAGGAGAAACGACATTTCAATCGCCCAGTTGATGTAGCCCCTTGGTAGTTGCCCCTCCTCCCTCACCCCAGGTTGTTATTTAACATACACAAACTCTGGGCAGGTGCCAAGGCTGCCAGCTTTGGGTGGATGGCTGCTGTACTCCTGTGCCCTCAAGTTGATTCCCGCTCAGAGTGACCTCACGTGCTACCGAGTAGAACAGCCGGGTATAATTTTCTAGGCGCCAATCTTTACTTTGGAAGCAGGTCCCCAGCTCTTTCTGTCATGGTGCTGCTGGGTGGATTAGAACCTTTCACCTCCTGCGAGCCGTGCACTTACCTATGATGCCACTAGAGCACCTGGTGGATGGAACAGAGGGGGGGAGTGCTTTCCATAATGGCAAAAAATAAGAGCATTAGTTTCAGATGTGTTTTTGCCATTCAGACATTTCGTCATCCAGGTAAAAACCAAGTTACTTATGCCCAGAGCACATGACTGTGATGACCTGGGATTGACTGTGCTCTTACATAATGTGGGGAATCTGCAGGTAGCATCGAAGGAGCCCTGGTAGCATGGTGACTTTGCGACGGGCCAGCTAACCACGGGGTCAACAGTGTGAAACTCCTGGCTTCCCCACGGGAGAAATAAAGAGTCCCACTCTTGGAAACTGACAGGTTCTACTCTGTCCTGTCAGGTCTCTATGATTCGCCAATTACTTCATGGCAGTGGGTTTGGCTTTTGGTTTTGTACATAGTATCTATATTTTGTTCAGCTTAGTTATTAATACATGATTTGAAAACTACATTTCACTATTGGGCTCTGTCTAACCAACCCATTTCTTGTGAATCTCAGGAAAAGAAATGGATAGCTGGGTGCCTATGATTGTTTTCCATTGGTCCTGGTATGTTACATACTTAAAAGTAAAAGAAAATAATATTGTGAATTCGTAAAGGTTTCCAAGATGGATCATCAATTTGAACATCCAGCAATTCACATATATTACATGTATCCTTGCTTAACATAAGCATCATTTTTGTTTGCTTTATATGTGAGTATGAAGTGTTTATTTACTGAGTGACCATAGAACATTTTTTCGAAGACATATGGCCATTAGTCTTTTATAACTTCAAAATGTGATGAGAAAATTATGAGAGAACTTGACAGAATTGGTTACAAAAGCTATAAAGTGCTAGACATTTATGAGATACCACTGTATTTCATTATTTCATTGATATTCCCATCTCTTAAAAATGTAATAATTTTTCTAATTAATGTATTAGATATTTCATATTAGAACATTGACTCTATTCCACTAGGATATTGTCCTTTCTGGAGATGTTAGATTTAAGAAGAAAGTGTTTTATTTCCTTCTTTTAAATCTCCTTGTGAAACTACATTTTTGATTTTACAGTGAACTACAATTGGAGGCGATGTCTGACCTCCTCTGGCTTCCCTATTGCCAGCAGTCCAGTTAGCTATGCCTCCACACTCTATCCTTTCCTTCCTTACTCTGACACCAGCATTCTTCCCAAGCCACTCTACAGCTATACTGGGTTCAATCATTTTTTGCAATGGCTACACAGAATTTCCAGACAATGCTCAGGAATAAGGTGGCCAATGTGGGGGAGTTAACAGTTTTCCAAAACTTAGTATCAGTAGACAGTATGATATCGTCACCGGTCCACAGTAACACCTCTCCTCAGCCAGCAATCCAGTCTCTTTCTGGTCCTCAGCCATTCAGCCAGATAGTCCCTTGGCCTCGGCCTCTGTGGACCAGGAGGTCTGCCTAGGGTTCTATCATATAGTCCATAATTTTGCACTTGCTTGGTTCACAATCTCTGATGCCTCTAACATTAGCCCCTTTCACTACACACAGAGATCTATAACCTGCTCATCCAGTCATCCTGGGCTTTCCTTCTCTGCTTCTGCCTCAAAGATGGCTCATCCCTACAGCCAGGGGTGGTGTGGGGTGGTGTTGGGGGATGGTAACAAAAAGCGACTAATCGTCTCTAATTGTGTTACACCCTCTAATTGTGTTACACCACCCCAGTTGTATGCTTTCACCCAATCATCTGGTAGGAGTTACAGAGACATGGCGAGAAAAGCCATTTGAAGAACTTTCAGTCTCCCACAACTGGCTGTCCTGAAGTGCTACGAGACCGATTGTGATTCAGTGGTGACAGCAGCCAGTGTGTCTGAAAGGGGTGGAACCTGTGATCAGGAAACACATATTCACGTCATCTGTGATTTCAGAAGAGAAGATTAAGCTCAGAAGCTCCTATTCTGCTTCCACTCTTCCCTTGTGTAGTCAATCCTTGGCGTGTTATAACTTTCTGAGCTTCAGGTATTGTGTGATTTTTTTCATTCATTTTTACAAGGTGGTGTGACCACCAGCTTTCATAGCTCCTTTGCTGGGTAGCTGTGACAGCTGAAAGTGTGAGCCTGTGTCAACTCTCTTTTGGGGAGGCGCTGTATGTTTGGAGGACGTTATTGGGCTCTAATGACGACTTTCACTTTGTTAGCAGCATGCACTGACCCTCTACTTTTGTAGATACATTTACTCTGATATTCTGCAAAGACAACTCTCTTCATTAGATAGGAAACCTCTTGAATCACGTCCGGTGAACTGGTCAGCAGGGAGGAAAAGCCCAGAGGCACACTAGAAATGGAAAGGTTGACTGTTACTTTGAAAACCCCCTTTGGGGTAATAAGATTAGAAATGGTTGGTTTTTACAATCCCACACTAGAGCAGTAACAGCAGAAGAGAGTTATTAATCTTGCTTCCCCTTTATGTCAATAACAGGAGAAACGCTGACTCCACATCCCACATATCTGCTGTGTCCTTCTGGGACTATAACCATCAAGTGGCCACTTGCTAGACTATGTACCAAATTTCTCAAGAGTTGTACACTTTAACTCTCTGTGTCTCATGAACACCGGACTATATTTACCATTCACACGTTTTAGGTGGTTATATATTCTTTTGAATATACTTAGTTCCGGAATACTATGATAATGTTTCTGCATTCATACTTAATCTTACAATTTCACTGATGTAGTAAATTTAAAAAGTTGTTGAATTTAACTGGTTCCAAATACTTTCAGAGTGAAAACAAAAGAAAACAAAACAAAACAAAAACATGGCACAAATAACTTATGCTGCTAAACTCAAAATTGTCATAGCGGGAACGAGGCAAAAGGAAAGCAGACAACACTGAATATATTATAATTGGAACTTAGTTGGTGATTTACCTATTTACCCACCATAGTTATCCCTTGTTTTGCAAGCTTGGTGATCCAAGCCCTTTATGAAATTTGGCACTGAAGAGATGACATCCTAAAATCATAAAAAATAAGTGAAATTCTGGCTGAGTTTCTTCTCCCTTCCCTAAATCCTGGATTAGCATCTGCAAAAACCAAGATAAATTGGGGAATAGGTGTTTGCTCACGGTCTGGAGGCCAGGGAGACTATCCCTGCAGACGGGAAGGAGACCAGCCCACTTCTTCATAATAAGAATGGCTTCTTCACTTCCTAACTTGTTACCTGTCTATGTTTTGGAGATTTAAACTCTTGTACCAAGGAGTGGTTAAACTACCTGACAATTTGGGGTAAATACTTTTTAGAAATTCTCCACTATATCATGGAATTAGAGAACAATGCTTCTGAGAAATAGTTTGGTAACTTGCCTTTGAGATTAGTATAAACCCTTGCTAGTTTCTCTAATAGAGTGTGACAATCTCGAGGCAGATGCACAGAGATGCACCAACAGTGAGGCATTTTCTAGATGACATGTAGCTCTTTTGTGGAGATCTGATCACTTTTACGCAGCTCAGATAGAAAGTGGAGGCTCTGTTTTCTTTCATCACAACAATGTCATCAGCTGTGATGTCACTTTGCGAAGTAATTGTAGATTTTGTCTAGTGGCTATGAGGCTTATCCTACCCTTTACATTCTTAAAGAAATCATGAGACTTTTGCTATTGAAGTGGACTTAAAACCCCTTCTGCTCATGTTAGACAGCATTCTTTTTTTTAATGAAATATTTGTCCGTAGAAAATAAAACTGTATACAGTAACATTTTAAACAGTGTTTTTGACAAATGATCCGTGTATCATAAAATTCAATGTTCAAGGATATTAGAGAGTTGTGCATTCATCACCCCAATCAATTCTAGAACATTTTTTTCATTCTTGTATCTATTAATGTTAGCTCCCAATTTTCACCTAGCTTCTCCCGTCATAAACCTAGAAACTATTAATCTATTTGCTGCCGCTGTAGATTTACCTATCCTCAATTTCACATAAACACTCATTCAAGTAAAACATGTGAAATAAAGAAAAACACAGAAATAAAACATAGAAGAGCCTAAATCCGAAAGATGTTGTGCTTAGTCTCTTGGTGCCAACATGTGGGTTCTGACTGATAGTGACTCTCTGTCCAACACAAGGACACATGGCACCATCCTCAAAAGGGCTCTTCCTTTGAGCCCATTGTTGCAGCCGCTGTGTCATTCTGTCCTGCTGAGGACCTCCCTCTTTTTCACTGCCCCTCCCCTTTACCAAGCCTTTTTCATGGACCAGCCTCTCCGGACCACAGATCAGGGCATAGAGGATTGGCAATATGGAGATAAGCTCAAAGCGGTTTGACTCTTTCTAGTGAGGCAAGGTCAGCTCACCCCAAAGCACAGCCATCCATTGTGGTGAGTCCCTCAGGGACATGCATAGTAGAAGTTTGTCGCACACACACGTAGACACACTTCTGCTGGGGCCCTGCTATAATTTCCCATTACAATTTTAGCGGCTTTTATAAGAAGAGGAATGGATAAAATATATATCCAAAAACCTTAACAAATTACATTTTAATCTTAATTATTATACTTTTGCAAGCATTATGATATACATCGCCATGAAAACTCATTCCTAGACCTCCTCTCATAGCTTTTCAAAGGATCCAGTGCAAGAGGGGATATGTTAAGCTTCACTTATCTTAAGATAAAACTGCCTGTAAATACATTTTTTAAAACTTAAATACTTCTGGAGGGAAAATATGTTCCCAACATAAAAATATATCATTTTAGCATTACGCAACGGGCCATAAATCACATATTGAACTTCAGCTCTCAGTATTTGATCAGAGAATTCAGTATTCGTTGTGCCCCCATCATAATGTACCAGCTTGACTTTGTTTTAGGGAAGGATGACCGGGGAGGAGGACTTGTTCTTTGGTTATGAAGAGGTCAGAGGTTAGGGATGGAGTCAACCATATTCCTAAGGCACTCATCAGATGGACACATAGCTTCTGGAGCGAAGCGGATGGTACTGACCAGCGCATGTGTACGTGCTCATTCTGGGCAGAGGATTCAGGGAAGTCAAAGCTGAGAAGCAAGAGGTGTGAACACTGCTTGCGCAGTACACGTGTCTGAGTAGGCCTTCAGTTCCAAGTTGACAAAGGAAGGCAAAAAGAAGAGATACGTTTGCAGTAAGAAACAGAAAATGAAAGATTAATTGGAGATGCATTTTGATATGAGAACATCAATATATACATTCATATCTATAGTGTACCTACATATATATATATTTATGCCCTACATGCCATATAAAATCTACAGAGTTTTTGAAGAGGTAGTTGGTATGATGAAATTGGCACTTGTGGGTAGCAACTGTGGGTAAATATAACAGGAACCAGGGACTGGAGGATGGAATGTTCAAGAACATAGGTGGGATGCAAAAAACGAACGCAGGTGAACAATGTGGCTGATGAAAGCAACAAAGCAGAGAAGGAGGAAAGTAAAATGCAAGTTGAATGCTAAGTACCGATTGATGTGCTTAACTGATGTAGGGGTTATTTAAAGAAGCGAATGCTGGGGAGGTGTGAGAAAGGAAACCCACTTGGAGCCCGTATCAGGCACCCGCAGAGCAATCCTGGGTAGGATTCCCGCAGACCTCTCGAGAGACCATTTGTCTCCCACTCAGTTCTAAGGAACACAGCTCCTACTCCATTGACCTACGTGTTTGGTCCTTCTCTTGATCACAGCGTCTTTTCTTAACAGGCATCATGGCATTTGCCAGCTAATATACTAGCTTCCTTACTCCCTTGAATAATTCTTCTGCAATTAGCCCTCAAGAATTCCAGTCATATACTTAGCATTCTATGAACATTTCCCTTAATATTCATGGTAACTTTGTTATTACATTCACTTCCTTCCCCATAGGTTAGTCTAAAATATCTGCTAGAATCGGGTATTTTAAAAGCAGGGAGGAAGATTTGGTTTGTAGTCCACATCCACTTAACCAATTCTGAGCTCTTTGAAAATAATAGGTGTTTCAAAATAATCACTAAAGTTACCACCAAAGGTAATCGGCATTGGACACCAAGGTCTGTGCCAACTATGGTTATGGACCATAAAATAAGGTCTGTTATTTCATATAACCCTACTAACTAGTGTTTACAGCAAATTAAGACAAACACACACTCATCCATTGCCATTGAGTCCCTCTACACTCAGATGCTACAAAGCAGAACTGCTTTGCGGGGTTTTAGTTGATGGATTGACAAGCAGATCACCACTCCTTTGGACAGTATTGCTGGGCAGGTTTGCACTTCCAATCTCTTCTGTTCTGTTCTTTCTTTTCTTTCTTTTTTTTTTTTTGTACAATTGCTTCTATTTAGAAGAGGAAAATAGAACTGAAGCAGATTAGAAACTGTCCCCAGACCACTAAAGTAGACTTGAATTTCAAACCCAAATCCATTGTGCTCTAAGGTCCAGTGGGGGCTCAGCTCATCCGAGGATTTTCACAAGCGGACGGTTCAAATCTCCACTGTGACAACTCTCCCCTTATGAATCTGTGGGGAGAAGGTCCCTTGTCATTGCCCTTACCCATGCACAACTATGTGGTCAGAGGACTTTGGACACTCCTAGTCTTTGGACTTTGAAAGTTATTGATTTTCAGCATATCAAATATAGCATGGTAGACATGGAATTATCAAAGGGGGGTTGGCTTTGATGGCTGATTTTTATTAAGGCTCAATCAGAGTACAGAGTAATGCAAAATAAATAAAGTGGATAAAAACCAAATAAGTTTTAAATATATTTTGAATTTGAATAAATAAAAAAGGAATGAATGAGGGAAAGAAATGAAGACACAAAGAATGGAAGGGAAGAAGGAAAGAAAGGAAGAGGAATATGAGTAGCAAGAAAGAAGCACTCTCCTAAAGAGTCAGCAGTTCAAAACCACCAGCCTCTCCACCGGAAAGAAAGGAGGCTTTTGACTCCTGTAGCTATTACAATCTAGGAAACCCACAGGGGCAGTTCTAACCTGTCCTATCGGGTTGCTATGTGTTGGCATTAACTCGATGGCAGTGGGCTTATGTTAAAAGAGACCTGAAACAATAATTAGGCAATTTTCATGGATCATAGGTTAATCTACTATACAATGGTTGAAACTGATTATTTCTGAATTTCTCGTAGCTTTGTATCTACTGGTTGTGGATGCATGCACATCCCACAGGCCACATTCAAAGAAGCTTGCCCCAAGAATCTACACTAACATAATCAATCTACCAAAATCGGCTATTTTAGCAACAGCAGGTGGTTCTGGCACCATATTTGCAAATGATCGACCTTTCCAACTTTTCCTTTGGAAACTTGTTGAGTGCCCATCTAGAATTTCTTTCTCAGATTTCCAATAATTCTAAGGGAGGCATATTGAAGTTCCAAGCAAGAAGAAAGGACAGACATTTATTTTGGGATTATGCTATGTAAGACAGTGAGGAAGATGCTTCGCCTCCATTTACCTAACTGAAGCCTCGTGGCAGCTTGAAGCCTGAAGTCAGCACCTTGGTTTTGGGTGGCCATTGTGACGGTCCTGTGGGCTGAGTGAGGAATCTGGAGCTCCGCAAAACAGAGCCATGTTTACATTGCTGTACAAGCTGAGGCACGACAGCTCAGCTACCCAGAGCTGGATCTATTTGGCTCTAAAAATTTATGATTTCACTATGTAAAAGTGCACCCAATGGTAAAAGAGAAACTTTACATTTTGTTTATGTTGAAATCATCATAATACAAACTTTGCATACTGCTTCTCAGTGCCTTCCTTCACAGAATCATAGAGTTAGACGGGAATAAATACAGTTACCTTCCAGGACCTAGTGTTGGAATAGGAATCTATTTGCCCTAACACCTTTGTTTGTCAACATTGATATAAGATTATATTATTTTATATAAAAGCTATCTCTTTGTTTTAATGTAGACATACTTTCTCTTCTCAAAATGATTAGCCAAGTTACTACTCTAGGAACTTGCATTGTGTTTACACTGGCTCACAGGGGCCTCTTCACAGCCCCACACACTGCTAGGAATATTCCACATCTCCAGGGATCTGTAGTGGACTGGGTTTTTCAGGAAACATGGAATTTTACAATATTTTTTTCTTCACCAAAGCTCATAGATGCGACAGTCTTGGCGGAAAAAACAAAAAACAAAATCATGTCATCCATGTGTCCCCAAAGCAGTGTTAATTGGGTTCTTGAACCTTTTCGAATAAAGATACCTGACGTTTCTCTTCTTTGTCTTAATGTCTTTCTCTCTCGGTTGTTTCTGGTAAGAAGAATTTTTTTTTAAGATGGATAAAAGAATGATCAAATCTATAATGCTTTGGGTGGTCAGGAATTTTTTAAATTAGAGATTAAGTAATCACTTTTTTCCTTAATCATCTAAATAAATATGAAATTGTCTCAGTAGAAAAAAAATGTTCTGAAAAGGATGATGGCAACCCAGGTGCAAATGTGCTTGACACAATGGATGTATGGATTGTCTTAAGATCCCCCAATAAAATGATTTTATTTAATTAAAAATTTTTAAACTGTACATTTTTCTGATCGTCTTTTTACCATAGGTAAAATATTTTGCTTTTTTCCTCATTTAATGAATTCCACATGTTTAGAGTTTAAACAATCTTCTCGATTATTGATCACAACCCTCTTTTCACACACAAGGAAATTGAGACCCCAGGAGGGATCATCACGAGCCCAAGGTCACAGAAAGGAGCCCTGGCGATACGCTGGTTACGATTTTAATGGCTACCTAAAGTAGGTCATTGGAACCCAGGCAGCAGCGGGGTGGCAGGGAGAAAAGAAAACAAAGCAACATGGAGAACTTCTTCAAGAAACATTGCAGGCGAGGAAAACCAGTGAGCCCATTCTACGTTCACAAGGTGGCGAGGCACGAGAACCGAGTCCAGGACACACAGTCACAAGGCCACAGCCCGCACCGGAAGTAGTTTCAGGCCCAGCCCGCAGTCCAGGGAGTCTTCGTTTAGCCCGGGCTCTTTTTTGCAACCAGCGCCGCCAATGCGAATCATCACTTGGCTCTCTAAGAGAATATCTGGCCCTGCATTTTGATTATATTTGAACAGACAAAAATTCTGAATTATAACCAAGACTTTGGATTGCCAGCTGGGCAGATGTCAACAAGATGCCCAATTCTCATTTAGATGCTGAGGGATGCGAAAGAGGCCCACCTGGCTCCCAAACTCGACCCGCATTGTTATCAATGGGATGGCACAGTACCCAGAAGCAAAATCTGTTCCCCGGCAGAATTAAACACCGCAGTTTTACTGGATAATACTATGGGTGTCTAATTTGGATGGATAAGCAAAATCCGAAGTGAACTAGAAAATACCTAGTTTTAAAGAGTATGTCATGATGACAGGTGTTGTTTTAGAAATCCAAGTTGATCTCTCCCTTCAGAGAGCCATTTACTCTTATGATTGGACCCAAACAGACACAGCATAGAGGGTATTGGGCTTGAAAGATCACCTGCTCATTCGGTCAATTCTTTACTTTTTATTCTGGGCAGGCTACATAACGCTTTTTGTTTTTTTCCCTCCCACTGTGTTGTCATTGTTGTTGTTAGGTGCCATTGAGTGAGTTCTGATCCATGGCTGCCCTGTGTCCACCAGACGAAATGCCTCCCAGTTGTGCACCATCCTCACAACTGTTCTTAGGTTTGAGCCCATGGTTGCCCTGCTGTCATGCAGACCAAATGAGATGGCACACAGGAACCTTGCAAAAAGCTCCTGACCCGTATTAAGAGTCCAATAAAGTAATGGAAAGAGTATATATTGTAAAGTGCTGGAGCAAGAGCAGGAAAGAATGGTGGGGAAAAAGATCATGATGGAGGCTGGAGGCAACTCATGCTGTACTACGAGCAGCAGGTTCCTTCTCTTCCTAAGGATGTGTCTATCCGTCCCTCAAGCTCCAGAGAATTATATAATATACAATATTACATTATATATATTATATTATATATAAAAATAATATATATATATATATATATATATATAATTATATATAACCAGATGGCCCAAAGGTCTTCTTCCATGACACCAGGAATTGCTGCATTTCCTCTGTGACCTTCAGGTTGGCTCATTTAATGATGTATAATTACAGAACATTATCCGAGACTCCCGTACCTATGCTGAATTTCAGGAAAACCCTGTGGTTATGCCATAGTTTTTAAGTAAAGAACTTCGTCACTCTCCTAAAATGATCCTTGCTAGCTCTTTCTTAATTGAATTAGCCTGTTAATAGCATGAAATCACCACTTCCCCCAGCAACTACAACACCTGGGATTCACAATGATTGGTCTTTTATTCGCGCCCTCCGGGATTTCAGGAAATCAAAAGGGGGTGACACCAAACCTAAGTCCTTTTCTTCTGTTCTGAAAACAAAACCGAATGCCCAAGCAAACCCATCGCTGTCACGTGTACTCTGCGTAGAATTGTCCCTTTGTTTCCAAAGTTGTATTCTTTTTCAGAAGCACGTCTTTTTACTGCACTGACAATAAACCCTGAGAAAGCTGTCACCTCACTGCCATCGAGTCAGTGTCGATGCACGGTGACCCTATGGACACGGCAGAATCCCCCCCACGCCCCATGAAGTTCTGAGACTTTAACTCTTTACCCAAATAGAAAGTTCAGTCTTCCTTCCATGGAGCACCTGGTGATTTCCATCTGCTGTGCAGCTCACAGTGCAACCGAGCACCGCTGTTACAACCACTGCCACCAAGGTGCCTTCTGAACACGACAAGGGAAGTTACAAATGCGCAGCAGTGCATTTTCCCACCAGCATTTAGATCTGGAGTCACATGCAGTTGTAGGGACATTTACAGATAGTAATTTGTCATTGCCTTCTTCCTTGATTTCTTGATGAAATTATCTCAAAAATTCATCCCTGCTACGTTATTAGGGAGATACATTAAGAATGGATTCATAATCTGGCTTGTTTAAACGAGAGACCTCTAATGGGGGATAAATCTCTGTAATCATTATTTGATTTCTTCTGCTTCTCCTATTTTCAACTTATTTTAAATTAATTTTAATATTATAAAGGTAATACATGGACATTGTTGAAATTCAAAGTATACAGATAAGTGGGTATTACATATAATAGATTTTTGTTATGAACAGTTAGGCAGCATTATGATTATATTGTCTAGAATATAAAATATGCTGTTTTCATTTGAACCAGAGATCAGGCATAAGTGCAGCATTGCATTTAACATTACTTCACTCTTATTTGAGGTCTATGTTTTGCTTTTTGAAAACAAAAGTGTATTCTGGAATAGTTTTATTTCTGCCTTTATCATTTTCCATTAAGCCCTGCCTCCTGTCTTCTTATAGCAAGTCTATTAGGTATGGTGAGCAGTTAAGAGGTCCACAATGTCCCTACGTTTTTGAGGAGGCTTATTGAGATTTTAGGAACAGTGAACTTGGATCTCAAGAATAGCTAGAAAAAGAATTCAGTTAAGAAAGGGAGCCCTTGATAAATACTCTAGGACTAGAAAGACAAGAGAGCCAGGTCACCTGGAGGCAGCTAGAATGACTGCGATAACCAATACTATGGAAGTCCTCAAAGAGATCCCCCAGCAGGTCTTAACGGAAAAGCTAAATCTATCATTTATTTATTCATTGAGTGATCTAAGCTTGGAAGAAATAAATACATAAACAAGTAAAATCTAAATCATAACATTTTCCTGAATTGGGAGAACAAAGCTCACCACATGAGCCCAAGCTGTGCAGTAGATTGAAAAATGCAGTAGATAGTAGATAGCAGAAGACCAAACAGATACCACGTGTGGCCCCAGATAGGTGGCAGGCATGAAAGGAGAAGAGCACAACTGTGGTCCTAGATCAAGGAAGACTCTGGAAGGCACAGAGAGTTTACGAATACCAAGGTTTATAGGGTGGACCTATTTGTATTGGTGGAGGCAGTGGAGGTGAAGGAGTGGGGAGCAAAAGGGAGGTAAGGTCACGGATTCCCAACATGTTTTATTTTAGAAAAGAACCTTGATAAATACTTGATAGAAGACACGGTGGCTGTAGCTCAATAAGAGGATGAGTCCCTCGCAGGGAGTTTCATGTCAAGTGGTGGAAGAAGGTGGCATCATGTGTCTATAAGAAGTCATACGCTTGTTTGTTTATAAAAAGCTAAAAGCAGAGCCCTACTGCTGATTAGGTGCTGGGCGGTGAGTTCTAATGGGGAAAACCTTGAACCCTAATGCAGAAGAATACGACTACCTCTAAATCTTTTATTGACCCTCCAAAATTATTCCATTTCAGTAAATGGCATATGCTGAAACAGGCTTCTCCTTCCCAAGTCACGAATATTGTGAAGATCTGCGTCTGGGAAAAAACCCAGGGCCTTAACTTTTGGTAAGTAGATACTCTATTAATACAATATGTAATTATTTATTTCCATGGGCCAGTACATCAGACAATGATTTTCAGATGCATTTTAAGCTGAATTTAATTACCTTTTCTGAAACTTGGAAATAGTCTGTTTCTATTTGGACAGCTGCCAGGGCAGCATTCTTAGCTCACATCGAATGATTTATTCCAACCACCTCTCTCCCAAGTTAGTATCAGCTGGATTATAAACACTAGTTAGTGGACTTTTCCTGGTTTCTCAGAAATTAATTGCAGTACATGTAAATTAATTGTGAAGTTGATAAAGGGATTCCCCTGGAGCCCAGAAGTTTTAAAACCTGTAATATTGCTGGTAAAAACACCACAAAGATCCATGGCTCTGGAAAGGCCCTCTGTGGTGGTTATTATCCTGGGCTATACAAACTCTACCTGAGATGGGCAGTTCTATTTTTTCAGCTTATCTTTATTACACTGATAAGTGAGACCCTGCCATTGGGTCAGCAAATACTTGGGGAATACTTATAGGGCAGCAAGCTCTGTGCTAACCACTAGAGGTAGACCTATAGACAGGCAGAAACGGTGTGTCTGCTATTGGGTGTATGACAGTATGGCATGCAGTGCTGTACACTTTTATCATCTAACCAATGCAGAGCTGCTGAAAATTGATAAAATGGAGGATGCGGATTAAGCTGCTGTCTAAATTGGCAGAGAAAGGTGGATCTGTGGTTGGAAAAGGATCAGAAAATTTCTGGCTTGGCCCCACATGATATGAAAGAGGTTATAGACAGAATATATCCATCCGAAAGTCAAGTGGCGCAGGAAAAACTGCTAAAAAGGAGTAAGCAAAGAAACCTTTCACTCTCCCTGGAATAGAACATTCTAGTTTGCAGAAAAGCCACCACCACTACGACAGAGAAGCGTATGCTGTTTTTCATCATTTATTGAAGAAGGGCAAACAGGTGGCATCATTGTCATTGTTTTTAAGTGTTTGATCTTTCTGCCATCGGTCCCTTAAGGCATGGAAAAGGTATCTGGTGAATATCGAGAAGACAGGATAAATTAGACAGACATAAAAATGAAATATATAAAATTGAAGCTTATGGACAAACAGTAAGACGATTCTCTTCGTTTGTTCCTGTGGCCTGGACATTTGAAATAGCTACAGATTTAAAGGTAGAATTATACAGCGTGGATAAAACTGAGAGGAGAGTAGTCAACAGGCATAAAGTCATAACATGGCAAACGCAGAGTATGCAAAAATTCACATTTTTGTGAAACATCACCCTGGAAATGTCCAAATTATTAAATATTCTAAAGCATATGATGGATGTGTGAAATGATGTTTTAAGTCTTCCACATAAATGCAGTGGCTCTAACTGCTGACAGAGTTTATCCAAGCTTGCTGGATGAGTTTTAATGAATAGATGAGACTGATTGTCATTAGCGGCACTCGTCTGTATAAAATGAGTATCTGATAATTTCTTTAATTGGGTCCCCTCTCCCTTAAAATGGTCTGTAGAAGTGCTTTCCTTTAGAGTGAATTAAACTTAATTTTGTTTAGCGGCTCTTTGTAGATATATTTGAGATGTGCTCAAAACTAAATGAAGTCATTAGACTTGTTGTAAAGGAGAGGTTGGAAATCATTTATTTATAGGCCTATTACTGACCTAAAAATTTCCAGTTTTTACAATAATGAAAGTAATTATAATCTGGATTGCCAAATCTCATGAGCTATGCAGAGAATATTGGAAGTATTGATTAAATAATATGCCAAATATACCCAAAATGAAGAACTGGTAAGTAGGGACATAAGTTGCTAAAGCCATCCAAAAGTTAAATCAAAATTAAATTAGTAAAATGGATTTTATATTTTGAAAAAATGCATTTATTTGTAAAATTACATCTCCTCATAGAACAAGTCACATACCAAAAATGTACAAATGTGAAATTATGTGTTACTTCAAATGCTTCCAACTAGAAATTACCATGGCTAAGTTTCTTTGGCTGCATTTCTATTCAGATGTTTACATAGAGACATCATCACTGCACTGTACACACGAGCCCCGGTGGCGGCACAGCGGGTTACCATTAGGCTGCTAACCAAAACGTCAACAGTTGGGAAACCACTAATAGCTCCGCAGGAGAAAGAGGCTGCTTTCTACTCCGGTAAAGAGTTACATGCTCAGAAACACAGAGGAGTAGTTTTATCCTGCCCTACGCAGTCTCTATAAATCAGAATCAATTCAATGGCAGCTAGTTTGGTTTTGAAGTTTTACAAACATAAGGATATATAAGTAGGAAAATAGCCAATATCCTGTCTTGCATACTTAACACACATAACTGTAGTCAGAAACATTTTGTATGACTACCTGCTTCAATGTGATTTCAAGATGTCTTAAAACAATCTAATTATCCTATGTGCCATGATATATTTAAATGATAACATGATACACATATTCCTTTTTAGTCTTACATATTCTTGATTATAGGTTCCATCTTAAGTCATTCTGAAGCAGATAATATTATAGCAATAACATTAACACACTGATGTTCTACAGTAGGGCGTCCTAAGACAAACCTATCCACAAATAACATGGGCCTGTATTGAACGATAGTACATCAGCAAAGCCCAGCCCCCAGTTCCGGATTCAATGTGTTAACTGAGCCATGGCAGTGCTGCTTCTTCTTCTTCTTCTTTCTGTTTTCTTCTTCGAAACTTTCTTTCTACCCTCACACCTTCCTTTCTTCCTAGGAATGCTCACTAGCGCCTCATATTTCATCTGTTATTTATGGCTTATGCATATACTTTGCAATTTGAAAAAATTGCATATCCTTTTAACTGTATGGACTGGTAAGAGCTTTTATTTTATTAACTCTATGAATGCTTGAAACATGAGGGCAGTGTAAATATTTTCCACACCTTTTTACCTTCCTATCATGAAAAATCTTATGGTTTTATAGGATTATATTGATATATTTTTATTGTTTCTAATTTTGTGATAATGGTAAAATTCCTTTTTGACCCACAAAATACAAAATAAAATGTTACTAACAATAACTTTTGATGTGTGTGTATGTGTGTGTGCGTGTGTGATTCCATTTAATTTTTATAGATCATTGGTAGTATTGTGAGTTCAGGGTTGGGCTGCTAACCACACTGTTGCTGGTTCTAATACAATAGCAGCGCTGTGGCAGAAAGTTGAGCCTGGCTGCCCCCATCAAGATTTATGGTCTCGGGAACCCTAGGAAGGGGGCGTTAATAGGAGTTGGAATTGGCTTGAGGGCAGATGGTTTGATTATTTAATTTTTACATTTTAATCTTTCATCTTTAATTTAGCCCAACAGAACTATTTAAGTTGGGATCTAACTTTACTTTCCACTTAATAGCTCACCTGCTGCCTCACATAATTTAGTGAACTCTCGACCTTTTCAGACTGATTTCAAAGACCCTCTTTATCTTACAGAATATTATTCTGCACTTTGGAGCCTTTCTTAGGCTATGTCTCTGCCCACTTATCCCTCATATCAATGAAACCACACTGATTTACATGTTGAAATTATATCGTAAGCTTAATATGTGATATAAAATGCATATTTTAAAAGCTTTTATTTTTGAAGTCTTATCAGTTTGTTTTTAATTTAATCATGAATAATATGTAAAGCAGTACCAGACAATATATGAAGCATATTCTTCCTGTTAAAAACTTCAATTAAGAAATTGAACTTGGAGCATGAATATGCTACTGAATTTACAATGTCTTGACATAAACATTGTGACAGGTTTCCCCACTTACATCTCTTGGTCAGGATTGGATATACAAAGCAGATAGTCCAAATCAGAAAGATGTGCATCTCTTGGCATCATTTCCATAGCTCATGTATGGCCAGTCTTATTTTTTTAAGTGACTAAAATTAAGGTATCCACACCTACTCTGCCACCCTCGAGTGTGAAAGCCAGACTTTGACAGGAAAGATCTCACCTTGGACCCTTGCCCCTCGGGTGATTTGTACTCGGGGTTTGATCCGCTCAGTTTCCTTTCCCTGGGTTCCCTGAATGAAACAGCGAGAGGGATCTGCCTGCAGGAGCATCTTTCTCTGAAGTGACAGGAAGCAGCATCTTTCACAGCTGGCAGTGCAAGCCGGCATATTACCTGGATGCCAGAAGTGCTCTTGAAGAACAAACAGGCAACCTGTTTCCACCTTGAGCAGCAGCAAAAGCTGTCCAAATCCCAGGTGCCCGAGTAGCCCCCCTCCATCAGCTGTGTGCATTCCCCTTTCAGTCTAACGCTTGGCAGCTGGGGTTGATTCTGGCCTTGGCAGCAGAGACAACACATCTCTTAGGATTTAAGTTGTACAGATGGTGTTAGGATTTAGCAATTCAATGTCTACCTCTCACACTGCCATGGAATCAAAGACCCTGGGCCAGGAAGTGGGGCAAGACGACCGGTAGGGACATACTAGTCAATTATGCACTGTTCACTTGTGCTAGCAGTCTTTGAATTCTGCATTGATGTCCACATTCTTCATGTAGATGCAGATTGATGGTGACAGAGCTAAAAGGAAGACTACAAGGAGATGGACTTACTCCAGTTCTAAAAGCATAGTTAATTAATTTACATATTATCTTTGCAACTGATGGTACCATGCTATTAATAAATAACTCAGTCTTTCTTCAAATATACCTGCAAAAGGTCCTGACCTCACTTTCAAATGAATGGTCACACAAAGCTATCAATTTAGTGCTTGGAATGAAATATGGATGTTTTCATAGCTGTATATGTAGTTTATGACATTACTTTAACTGTAAAAAATTAGCCCACTGAAGAATTGGCCATACTTCTGATTCAAACTGGCAAGAGGAAAGACAAACATATGACATCAAATCTTTACAGATTTTTGTACTTTAAAAATGTTTACAAATGTTTCATGAGGTAGAAGACTGTATAAATGTTTACCAAGCAAATGTATTATGACTTTAATAATCACTCTCATGGAAAGCAAAAAATTAAGTTGCTTGTCCAAGGATATTTCTTCATTAACTACAATGAAACCTGATGTCCTATAAGACTCATAAACTCCATTTAGCTTGGTTCATCCAAATGTAAACTTAACTTTTTCAACAATGTTGTTATTGTGTTCCACTGAGTGAATTTAGGTTCAAGGTGACCCAGTGTGACAGAGCCAAAATACCTAGAGGAATTCCCTGATGATGATGTCATGGGAACAGCACCAGGAATTTTCTCCTGCGGAGCAGCTAGTGGTTGAACATGCAACCTTCTGGTTACCAGTGATGTGTCTAACCATTTCATCATGAGGACCCTTTGCATTTTAAATATTTAATTATTTTAAAGATACTTATGCTAACAGCGCCAAAAGAAGAGGACTTCTTTGATTAGCCTTGATGGAAATATAAGTGTCTTGTCCCTATTGAGGTAATTGAGTATATATTCTATACAAATCAATTTTGAAAGATGCTATTTCCATATCACTTAGAATAAGCTCCTTCATTATGCTTTATTAGAGTATAATTAACTGGTTATTTAAATTTTTTGAAAAGGTTGAATCCTATTATTTATCTCTGCTTTGAGCTGGCTGTGTTCAACTCTACAATACACAGTATTTACAGAAGCTCCGGGGTTCTATGGAAACCATCACCCCAATACTAGATAGATATTGTATTCATAAAACAATGTATGGCATTAGCGACTTAGAAATCCATCCTGAATCTTTCTGTCAACCATAGATCTCACTTTATGAGGTTTTCTGACAAAGCGATTTTTGACTCCCTGTCTTCCGTTCTGCCTGGGAAGCTGTGTGTTCACAATCTAGTATATTTAGAACCCAAACCCAACAGAAGAGGTTGCCATGGTAAGAAGGTAGACTGTTACATTGTTGGAAGAGTCCCTGTCCAACCCTCTATGAAACCACAGTACATAGGCAGCTGTTCATATCCAGCCTGGCTCCTAAATGGTTGATACTAAGCCCAAGTGAGGCAAAATTGTATTGGCATCGCCAAGACCCTAAAGTGCCTAGAATCCTACACGCATCCCTCCTTTTCCTGACATCGTTATGAAATGTTCCTCTGGGGCTGATCGCTCTTGCTGGGGCTCGGCCAGAGGGAAGGGCATGAGCTGACTGGGGACACGGTACCCTCAGTTGACTTGCTTTGTTCCTTTGGCGTCACATACAAGTCACAGCTTGGTTTTGAGAGTCCCAAGTCAACTCCAGGGAATCTCTTACCCCTATCTAGAAGGTTGCTCCATGAGCCAATTCCTGAATTCCTAGTGTAATGTTACTAATGGAAGGCCAATTTGTGAGCATGATGCATTTTCCAGTCAATTTGAAAGCTAATTATTTTTAAAAAGTGATCAGGATGGGAATGGATGATTCCAAGACAAGATTATATATGACGTTTCAATCATTAGAGAACTTCAATGGGCATATGAAATACAATTGACACACAAAGCTCCTCTCCTGATAGTTGGCCTTGATATGAGAACTCAGTCTGAGTTCTAGGCAGAATTAGGAAAGTTACTAAAACCAAGAGTTATTTAAAACTCTCACATATTCTGCTGAGCTGAATGGAACAATGAATCCAGCTGTTAAGCTACTAGCATAGAGCAACTATGCTAGTAGTTGGGTCACAAGTATCAGTAAAAAAACACAAACAAACAAACAAAAAAAAAAAACACTTGGGAATATGTTTTATTTTAAAAGAAACAAAAACTCTTCCATTTTTGAAGATAGGATTTCTCAAGGGGTGGTGGGAAGGGTTTATCTGTGCAAGATTTTAAAGCTGTGCATCAAAGAGCAAAAGCTTTATTGCCCTGAATTCTGGTTTCTGAATTCTGAATCAATTCCACATTTTGTAGGCAAATAGAATCTGATCTCTTCTGTGTTGCTACAGTGTGTAAACTCTCGCCAGGACTTCAGAGTAATTCAATGGATGATAGCCTACCCCTAAAAGGCAAAAACTCTTTTTGCCTTGATTCACTGCTGTAAGCTTAAATAGACTTTGTCCACTTAACCTAGTGACTCGACTAGGTAGTCTCACACGATACTCCTGGGTTTGAAACGAACATTGAGGAAAAGGCACTTGACTGTCTAGCCCTGTCTCAGGCTCTGTGAAGGCAGCGGATGTTTGTGAAGTTCTCTTGCAGACAATGGAACTACCCACGCTCCTTCAGACCATTCTGGCCATGGTCATCAGTGTTGCCTTCTCGGAAATGTCAAAACCAGTTTTATTCTGAGAAACTACATTTGTGATTCAACCTTTGGATGAAGGCAGAGACCATCTAGCGTTCCTGCCATCCTCCATCTCCATTTTCCCCTAAGGCAGAAAGGGAGAACTTTGCATTTCAATTAGCTGAAAATTCAATTGCAGCCAGGTTCTGGCCTCTGTCAGAGAGATTGTTTGCCTGAAGATGGAAAGAGGTTTCCATGTTGTTTCCCTTCCTCTTGAGGTTCTCTTGGCTCAAGCTTCTCTTTGTTTCATTTTCTCCTCCTTTCTGAATGCTTTTAAAGATGCATTGTTCTTCCATGGAGAGTATTGTTTCATTTCAAACGGACAAACAGTACTGAT
Organism: Echinops telfairi; assembly: GCF_000313985.2. Classification (NCBI taxonomy): domain Eukaryota; kingdom Metazoa; phylum Chordata; class Mammalia; order Afrosoricida; family Tenrecidae; genus Echinops; species Echinops telfairi. The sequence goes on from NW_022103902.1 coordinate 19,228,570, forward strand.
TTCTGTTCCCCTTTACTCATAATTAAATCTTCCATGTTAGAATGATGGGAAGGTAGCACCTGGACACAGGGCGATGGCAGCTGAGATGGGCAGGGACAATCTGGGTCAATGCAGTGTTATCAACATTGATATTCCTGGTTGAGCTAGGAAGGAATGCTAGGTTTGAAAGAGTTCTGAGCAGTCAAGGTGGGAAAGAATTTGCTTGATGTTTCACTCATCTTTTTGTTTTCTAATTTCCATCCTCGTTTCCTCTTTCTTCTCCCTGGCATTCCTCCCAGATCAAAAGCTGCTCTAAAGACTGAGCTGTTGGTCTCTTCAACGGTTCCTTTACTCAGCATTCCTATGTATATACAACTTGGTATTGACTCACATAGGAAAACCCCAAAGCCTTTTTACCCCAGACACCATTAATGTCACCACTGAGATCCATGAGGCACTTGAATCTATCAGTTTCTCTCTCTCTCTCATCTCTCTTTCCCCTCCTCTATCCACATGGTATTGCCATTTTTCACATACATGAATATGTATGTGACACGGAACAGTTCTTTCCTACTTTAGTAAGCTAGCAAGCAACAAAGACACATAAATCAAAGCAACAAAAATCTTTGTTTCCTGAAACATATTAAATGGTCATTGTTTCTATCCAGTGCTATCTACACTCCTGAAGATATTCTCTGACCTCTGGCTCCCTCTTCTCCTACTGTTCACACTTTATCCCTGAAATATGCTCCCTCAAAGGTCTCCAAGAAACCTGTTACTATCAAATGCAATGATTTACTTCGGTGTACCCACAATCTCCAATACTCTATCACGTATCCCTTCTTTCTTTATTTTTAAGCTAATTTTCTTCCCATGTGAATTTCCTCCCTTGTGTTCAATTCTATTAAGACCTCATCTCCCTTTGCTTCCTTTATAAATACACAATGAAAAGTAAAAGAAAAAAAGGATTGCGACAAAATTACATAAATATCAAAATATGAAGTTAGTTTTTCTTGACAACACTTTATCTAGGTCTTTCCCTGTCACAACAATGGTCTGTTTTTTCTTCAGGGGTAGCAATGCCAGGGCTCGGTAAAAATCCCTTAGAAACCACTATTTTTATTGTATCTTGCTTTTTGGACCACATTGATAAATCCAAGACTCAGTAATGATTTGTTAAATAAAATCATGTCATCATCTTTTAGCTTCTTTAAAATGTCAATGGAAAGATCAACTCTTTGAGGGAGCTGATTTTCCTAAAATACTTTTGGCAACAGTTGAGAAAAAAATTTGCTGAGACCAAGATGTTCAACTTAGAATCAAAGAATGCTGAACCATCTGATAGTCTAACTTTAGTAATAATTTAATCAACAGTAATTCTATAGTCTTTTTTCAGCAGTCCCTGGACTTCAGCCATATTTTCTTCATTCCTTGGCTCATCTTTGAGGTTTTCCCAATCTTCCTTAAAATGCTTACTCCATTTAAAAACAGTTGTCTTTTTACTGCTTGAAGCTCACCCTCATGAAGAGATCAATGAAGACTGGGTGTTATAGCAAAGTGTGGGGAAGAAACCAGATGGTGCCCAGCTATCAGAAAGAAAAGCATCTGAAGTCTTAAAAGATTGATTGTTTTCCTACTAGCAGCCATTTAAGTGAGGCATTAACTAAGTCCGCATGAAACAAGCACACAAGCCTATGTGATCCAAAGATTGCAATCATAA
>NW_022103902.1:19231283-19253201 GCF_000313985.2 Echinops telfairi
TACAAATAAGGAATCCTACTTCGCGGAATTTCATTTATCACGGTAGGGTCTAGAACCGATTAACCGCGATAAACGAGGGTTCACTGTATTAAAATTGAATCTAAAAATGGTTGTTTCATGTGAGGTAGTATTCCTGTGACCTTGTTAAAAAGATTGAGTGCTTTGGAAAGACGTCTACTTGAGTTTTGTTAAAGAATGTATTATTAACCCTGAACACAAATCACGGATGCCAAAAATGTGTGTGTGTGTGTGTGTGTGTGTGTGTGTGTGAACGGGAAACCTAGTAGCAATACTTTCTGATGTATCTTGTATGTGCCCCCAAATATCTCTCTCTACTCTTCATTCTATATAATCTTCTCCGGAGCAGTTCCCTCCATGCTCTTTGTGAACACACCCACCATCCAGAGAAACACAAAGTCATTGTCTCAATCGTCCATGTTTCTGGCGCATTTCCCGTCAACGGCCCTACTACCTTTAAGATTGAAAAAACAAAACAAAAACCTACTTGCATTTCCCCTTCTGGTCTCAAGTACTCCCAGCTAAAGATTTTTCACTCCTTTGCTCCCTATATGTTTTTTCCTTTCAATGCCTCTTGCTGTTTGTTTACCCATCATTACTTCAGGCACTAATCCTAAGGTGGACAGCTTCTAATCTTCGCTGATGTTTCTCTTTCCCTATATCACCACATTAAGTCAGCCACCACGGACTTGGGTGTTTTTCTCTAAAACAGATTTCTTCCCATACTAGGATCGCTATAATTTAAGCACATGTTGTCCTTTACCTGAAATAATTGGTCTTCTTACTTCCACATGCTGCTGACAGATTAATCTTCTTAGAATACAGCTATCATCTTATTATTCTATGCTTAAAAACCATCATTAGCCACACACTACTTTCAATTACATCCTAATTACTTTACCTGACACTTAAGACCCTACATGACATAAAATTGAAGCAGCATGCCCACTATCCCCTGCAACAAGCTAATGCAAACCAGATTCCCTAGTTAAATCAAACTACCAACATGCCCAGAAAATTACTCAGCATTTTCTTGATCTCAATTAACTTTGCTCTTATTGCTTAGACCTATAAAACACTGATTCTCATTCTACCTAAAGACATTATTTTCATCTTTTTTTTGACCAAGCTTGGATGCCAGCTTCTTTCTAACACTCTCTTTAGACTTCCAAATTAATTGGTATGATAATTAACTTTCTGTCAACTTTGCTGGGCCAAGATCTCACGTGTTTGGCAGCGGAGACTTCTCCCATAATGTGACCTACCACGATGTAAAAAGAAACCTCCATGTTGGGATTGCCATGAGTAGTCTAACAGTTGTTGACAAGCATGCTGGAAATTTAGACAGTCTGATGATGTCTCCGTGGGGATGTGGTCTATGTGTATATTCCATTTCCTCATTGGCCTGGATGCTACATCTGGCTTCTTGAGACTTGGGCTGGCAGCCAGCCATGTTGCCTGCCGACCCTAGGAATGGTTGGTGGCCTGCATTTGTTCAGCTGACCTCTGACTCAGCCTCCAGCAGCCTGCTTCTGTCCTGATTTGTCCTTATACTTTTTTGGGTCATTGGCTCAGAAAACTGTGAGAGTCAGGAAGACCGTTCAGCTTAGCACCTGACACATAACTTGAGCTAGATTGGGCTTTCCTGCTTCTGAAGCTGTGTAGGCACTTTGATCTCTTAACATGAATTTATTTCTTACATATGTATATGTGTCATTAAGCTTGCTTTTCTAGAGAAACCAGGTTACCAGAGATTGCTCCCTCTGAGCTACTTAAATATTTGTGTTGTCCCTTATGACAGTTATTTTTAAGGGACAGAAGTGAAAGGTCTTTAAAAACTGTAACCCTTACCACATAAGAACCAACAAAATTTAATTTAAAAAAAACCCTAGCTTATCTAAACTGTTCCTGTAGTACACTTGTCATCATATACTGCAGATTCATGTACAAAGGAGATTCTCTAAAAAAAGATTTGTTAAACTTAACTAGATATCTACCATGCACATTGAATCTGTTGTATAGTCAAAAGTTAATAAATAATTGGTTGAATTGTATTTAATCAACTGTCCTGGAAATTAATTCGAATTATTTTAAAAAATCAATATACAATTCTCATGATGCAGTGGAAAAGTTGTCCTTGTTGTTAGCTGCCAGCAAGTTGGCCCTCAACTCATGACAACCCTCACACACAACAGAACTCACTGCCGCCTTGTCTGTGCTATGCGCAGCATGAGTTCCTGGTTACGTCACTGTGAGCCAGAGGATTTTCATGGCTGATTTTCAGAGGTCCACGGCCAAGCCTTTCTTCCAACGGAACCAATAGTCATCACCCATTTATTAAACAAGTGGGTCTTATCAACAGGGTCAAGAACTCATTCTGTATTATTGTTCTGTTGCGTTTGGTGTGCAATGGGACGCTCTCAGTGTTTCTGAAATCACACCAGCTTATTTCTTCTCCAGGGGTTAAAGAAACCCTGTTTCCAAGGGTCAAGCTATTTAATAGTTCGGGGGAAAGCTCTCCCAGAGATGTTCGTCTTGAACACATCTGCATGCAGCAGCGTTCACAAGCCTGTCCCAGGCGACACTAGCAGGATGCCAATAGGCAAACTGTAGCCTATCAGTTATGAATGACATATGTGAGAGTCTCCAGCTGAGCACACATCCATTGTCAATAAGTCAGCAGCTAACTCTAAGAGAAATGACTAGAGACGAGAGGATCAGCTTCCTTCGACTTTCTATCATCCACGTTGGGTCCACTTTGCCTCCACCGACTTAACTCGTGGGTGTGTGTTGGAGACTGAAAACAAGTTGGCTGTATGGTATTGAGAGTGAGAATGTCAAGAACTGTAATTATTTTGCTCATGTAGAAATAAGAAGGAGCACATGACCCTTTGTAAACAATGCAGCATGGGGCTCCGTTAACATAGGGCTCAGCTCTTCTTACTCATTAGCACATTGTTAAGCTATCCTAACATCCAAACTCGTGTCAACACAGAGGTGGTTTAAGAAATCAACAGCAAAATGCGTGCAATAATAGTAGTCTCAGAATACTTGCCTCTAGATACATTGTCCCCAGGTCACTATAAGTCTTAAACACAGGACTCGGGAGCACACTCCCATATTGTCCTTTTAAAAGCCTTTGCAAATTGAAATTTTCAAAGTGTGTGCATGGCCCACTGAATGCTTGTTCGGTATGTGCTAAACCAAATGCATAGGAGTACATAAAAATGGTTACAACACAGGGGGGACCAGGGCCTCCTAGCACTTACATTTCCATACATTTCCTCCCTTCTGGTTCCTTCTCTCCTCTGTGGAGGAGGTTGTTGTAATCGTTTCTAACTACAGAAAGAGACCAAATGCATGTAATATTAAAAAATGGTAAAAATTGGTAAAAATTATGACAGTACAAACACAAAAGTTAGATCAGAGACACATGAGATGATGGGTGTTGAATAGGAGGCACCGCTCTTGCTGCACGCGACGTTGCGACGTTGCGATGTTGCGACCGCTTTTGAGATTTGGCGGCTGATGGTGCTCTTCTCTCAGAATATGCATTTAGCAACTTCAGTCTCATTGGTAAGGGGCATGTGGAGAGGGCACTTTTGGGACACATTCGCGCCTCAATCAACAATCCCAACATCCATCACACAAATGGGCAGGGTTAATTATATGGAATGTAGACCACCTCGCACCTTTTAAAGGATTGACTGCTGGTGGCCCAGCGAGGAGCCCTGGTGGAGTAGTGGTTGTACATTAGACTGAAATCTTCGACGTTCGCAGTTGGAAACAACCAGCCAATACGTGGGAGAAAGATGAGGCTTCCTATTCCCATGAACAGTCGCAGATGCAGAAACACACAGCTCTACCCTGCCCTAGAGGGTCTCTATGAGAAGGCAACAACTCAATGGCAGGGAGGAGTGTTGTGGTAGTTATGCATTCAGCTATTAACCAAAAGTGGAATTTGAACACATTATCAGTGGGAAAAGGCTGAGACCGTCTGCTTTGATAACGATTTGCAGCTTTGGAAACTCTAAGGGGCGGTTTTCCTCTGTCCTAGACGTTTGTGATGAGACACAATTGACTGGGGGGGAAGCCCCTTTAACGTCTCTATTATACTCGTCAATGTTTCATATCCATGTAGGAACCCAAACCATTTTTTAATGGGATGTGCATTGTGCAGTTTCAGGCCGTTAGGCTTTAGCTCGGCTTGAGTGGCGTTGCTCATGCATAAAGATATGAAAGGAGGCAGTGCAGAGACAGATACATCTTCCAAACGAAAATGCACACACCATTTACCAACTACTACTTGTTCGCCCTCTCCCAGGAGAAACCGGACTTGACATTACAGGCCACACTAGAGGTAAGCGCAAGAAAAGAAACCATGTTCACACGTTCACTGGGGATAAGCAAGAGATAAGGACACACAGGAAACAAATAGGACGCTGATCGAGAAACGTTTGAAAAATGGCTTCAACACAAGCAGAGACAGACATAGTGTCGGGAAAAGAGACTGCGGGTGTAATCTTAGTTGTACAGGCCCAAGAGGGTTGGAGACACTCAAGGCTTTCAATAGATGCCTTGATGGCCTATGTCTAGTATGTTAGACAAGGTTCTCTAGAGAAACAACACCATTGAAGAATGAGGTCATTAACAACATACAAAAATTCAAACCAAACCCGCTGTCACTGAGTTAAAAATGACTCACAGTAACCCTACGTAGGATGCCTGAGGCAGTAAATCTTTATAGAAACAGCTTATTTCTTCCATGGCATGATGGGTGGGTTTGAACTGCTGACCTGACAGCGATCTAATGCCTTAGCTCACAGCCCCAACAAGGCTCTTTCAAAGAACACAAAGAAAGAGAACAGAAGTTACTTCAAGGGGTGTGCTTTAAGGCTATGAGACCATCTCCTGGCTTTATGGCCAGAGTTGCTATCTTAGAGGAAGGCTATTGCAACTCTAATAGACATACAATAGGGAGAGGAGAATAGATAGATGTGGATAGATAGACAGAGGGACAAGACAGCAACCCCCGAGGGCCCTATTCCCCCTCTTTCTCTCACACAGTCACACACATACACACATATGCTCACATTTCAGCAAAATGCATGCACTGGCTGGCGAAAGTTGCAATCAGCAAGGGTATTTCTGCCTGAATGGTTTGGTAGGGTGTGATTACTGAATTAAATCTAATAAGAGAGAGAAAAGAGGCAGATCATAGGACAGAGAGTGAATTACAGTGTGGGACTCTGAAAATTATAGGAGGTATGCACCTTGGCAGTATTAGAAAATAGAAATATATGGTTCTTTGTCCCGTTTTGTTGATACATGGCCATTTCTTGTTGTCATCTCTTTCTCTACCACACAAATGCAGCAGAATTCCTGGAAAAATGTTTCTGAAGTGACTTCACAGAATCCACATTTGGAATATACACCTTGCTCTTTGTCTTAGCTGAAGCACAGGGCTGGGAAGGATCCTGATGGGTTGAAATGAAATCAGATATAGCCAAAGAACCTAGGAGAGGAGTGTCTCACCATTGACCTTGAATTTCTCCATGACTTCAGCGTGGTATCTGCTTAGTTTGTAATGTGGTGGGGGCAATGACAAGCTTCTCTAAGCTAGAGTATGTTTTGAGCTGTAGACAAAAATAGTTCTGGCAATGGGAAGAAATGAGAAGATTAAGGATTCTCTCCTGTGTTCTCCTTCCATTCCTTCCTCCCTCTGCCCCATCCTTTTCACCATTGTGACTAGCATTTAAAATACTAATCCTAATTTATTTTCTATCCTTGTAGAGCAGGTCAATGTCATCAAGTTTGATTTAGCTTATTTAGTCCAATGAGTTAATGGTTAATAAGCCACGTGTATGCATCAGATGAGAGGAATGGTCATATGCTCACACTCACACTCACCCCCCACACACACACACCCCACGTGTAGAGTTGTGTGTACACAGTTCACTCCCTGAAAGAGTATATGTACAAGCAAGGTTTCTTGATTGTGCTCTCCATTGCAGCACTGTCCTTGATATTCAAAGTTCTGCTTGGTAGAGTTCACAGGCCACAGCAGTGCAGGAATTAATTTCCATAATTACCTTTTTAACTTCCTCATTATAAAAAGGAACCATCCCTGGATGGCAAAGAGCCAACCTGATGACCCCAACAGGACAGCCCTCCACATAAGACACTGGATCAGCTGCGATCCCTTTGTCTCCTTTTTAATCACATGAGTTAATTTCAGGGATATGGTGTTTATAGGGGGAAAAACGGGACTGTAAGTAAAAACGAATAATGAATCATTGACACAGAAACATCTTATTAGCTTGAGAAGTGCATGGATTTCAGGATGAGATAGCTTCCAGTTTGAATTCTGTTTCCAAAGTTAATAACCCTGTGGTCTTGTTTAAGTTAGTTGACTAGTTTGAGCCTCCATTTATTCCTCTGTTAAATGGAAGGGGCTGGTTTGCGCTACCAAGCACTGTTATAAGGTTTAGAATTATGAAGGTTCTCAAGAAATAGTATATTTGTTGATAAATTCAGTGGCACAAATAGTTAACTCTCAGTTCTCAAGAGATGTTGGCTAAGAAAGCCTCTCGGAGCAGTTTTACTCTGCAACACGTGGGTTGCCCTGAGTCAGAACTGATAGAGGGAAACAGGGTTCAGTCTTGTCCTAAACTTCTGAGCTAATCTTTTGGATTGTGATTGTCAAATTGATCCTACCTCTGAAGCTTTGCGTTGTTTTTTTTTGTTTGTTTTTTTCTAGAGTCCATTTCTTGAGAAAGCCCATTTATCTGGGATATTTTAAAGAAGTCCTTTAGATAACATGGAAAACTAAGTTTTCCAGTGATGATGTAAGAGGCTCTTTCAGCCTTTTGCTTTTGAATCATCACAAACAACACCCCCCTCAAACACACACAATTGCTAAGCATTAACAGCAACATTTATGCAATATTTCATAATAGAACTCTATTTTCAAACTACTTTACTGACTTTTAATAGATGTTGAAAATATGCACAGCAAATAAAACCAATTTGGCGATTTCTACATATGCGTCCAATTCAGTGGCAATGATGACATTTTTCTTGTTGTACAACCATTCTGTGCCACCCTCACCCCCACCGCACCCCCAACCACCTTTTTCTGAATTGCTAGTCTCTCATTGACATAAAATCATAAAAACATAAAATGCTAAACTTCCTATCTAACCTTTTGGATTGCTATTGTCAATTTCAACCTTTACCCAGAGTCCTTTAAAAGAGCTCAGTGCTCAAGGTAGACATTCTTTACTAATTGAGCTAATCAGTTTGGTTTAAAGAGGAAATTAGGAGATATTTTTGGTTTAAACTTGAAAGATTACCTCAAGGACAATCCAGATGGACAATCATTTATGATGTGTTAGAGTCATGATGACCTGTACTGTGACTGCCTATTTTTGTTGTTTGTATATCTTATCTTTTGTGTATGTGTTACACACAATGAATAAAATTAGTAAAGGCCAGACAATGCTCACTAATAGCCTGATTGACTAACCCTCTTCCAGGGATAATTGAGATGATTCAGAATCCTCTTCTGGTGGAGCTGGCAGAAATGTTGAGTTGATCTCTTTTGGGTCTTTAGATTAAATTTTTATAATTTATGTATTTTCATATGTGCTTATATTAAAATATCTGCTATTGGTTTATATGTTATGCTTCCAACCCACAAAGATAAAAAGATCAGATTCAGAAAGATACTGATAATAAAATGAATAATAATGAAAACTAAAAATAAATGAAGTATTAAACTTATATCAGTATCGACTTATAATAGAGTCACCAGAAAAAAGAAATCCTTGTAAGTCAGGGACTACCTGTACTTTTAGGGTTCCCCTAAAACTTGCACTAGGCATAAAGAGACCAATCGTTGAACTTTGAATGGTTACTTGCATCCTTTTAAGACCTCAGGAACTACGCAACAAAGTAAGAGGTAGAAGAGAGCTCTGAAAATGATATTAGGCCAATTAACTCAGCTGTCATGAAATCATGATGCTAACTCTCCAAACCAAGACACAAAATCCCATGAGTATTTCATTGTACATAGTAACTGTTCACGCTGTAAAAAAATAGAATACATAGAGTATTTCTGTCAAGAATTGCAATATATTTGTTGTACCTCTATTTATCAAATGAGTACAACAAAGCTCACGGAGAACGATGAATTGACCAAGATCACATTTCAGAGTCAAGACTGCTATCCGGTTCATTGAACACTGCTGCCAAAATGCTTAAGTCAGATCACACCAGCATTTTGGCACCTGGTCCATCTTTAATAAAGTATCCTGAGACTAACGCATTCTCATCAGACCCCTGTGCTAATTATCCATGTGAATTAGGGAATGATGAGGGTTGGATGTTGTCAGGTTTTGCAGAGAAAGAAAATGATGAAGACAAATGTGGAAACGTGTTCTAAGAGAAGGAATCCCATGAACTTTGAAGACAAGAATAAAATATTCTATACAGATAAAAACAGACACACTTGCTTAGGTCAATGAGACATAAACTGGCAGTCATGAGGGACAAGCTTAACTGAAGACAGTGTAAGGCAGCTGGACTTCCACGAACATTGCAAGAAGTCTCCACTTGAAAAATCAGGTAACGACACGCAAGGCCCTGCAAAGCCTCGCCCTGCCCCACCCCTTATTTATCTTTTTCATTTATTCTCACATATTTTGTACATGAATTATTTGCTCATAGGAGTGGTTGTTGTGAACCAAGCACGCTGTTGGGCATTCTGCACACACAAAAAGAGTAACAAACCTTCCATGCAAGAAGAAATTTAAAGTGTGGTGAGGTGACACACACATGGTACCTGGTGTGTGACTGGTCCCACAATAAGTGGGAGGGAAGAGTGTTCGTGGCCAACTTCAAGGATGAGTTAGTATTTGAGCAGGGCCACAAATTGCTTTGGGGACCTAAACCATGACTGAGGATGGCTGGTTTAAAATGGATAGAGACTGAGATAGAGCAGAAACTTGGTGGAGGTCTTTGTTGCCACTAGAAAGTGATTAGAGCCTAGGGTAGAGTTATGACTGAGAAGATGGATTTTAAAAGGGGAAATCTGTAACATTTAGAAACTGATTAAACTTGGAGGTCAAAGAAAGGAAGCAATTGCATAAATTTACAGTGATGGGACTTGGGCATTGAGGAGATCATTGCGAATTTATTAATAATTAGGGAATGTAGCAGGGCTGGCCGGATGGCTTCTCCTCAGTGCTTCCACCAGAACCTCTCCCCACCCACAGTGAGTTCCCTCGACTTTAAAGCCAGATCATAATTTTAGCCCTAATCTATCCCTCCTGAATTTAACTAGTGGACAAGGGGATGGAGGAGACCGTGAAGGAGACAATGTGCAGCCCCTAACAAGGGCTGTGTGAGAGGCAAAAGGCCTCACTTGAGAGAAGCCAGAGGAAATTTTGAGATGAAGGGAGCCAAAAATGAGGCTAAAGTTTTCCAAAACCACCTGGGATGGTGGGTGGAAGATTTAAGACACCTCTTATTGCCTCAATATCCTTATCTATGATTGTAAAGGTCTAACACTACTTACCTCATGGAATATTGTGAAAGTTCAGTGAGTTAATGAAATAATTCAATGGCTTTATTGTGCATTTAAAGCAATGAGAACCACATCTGATGCATGGTAAGTGTTAAAAAAATGTAGCAGTTGTTGTGACTTACTAAGAGACATCACTAAAGGCCGAGTAGTGAAATGAAGGAACATGAGGAAGGTATATGGAAGCCACCCAGGTAGAGGTAACAAAAACAGGGAATGGCGAACTAGGTGAGACATCAGTTAAAACACTCACAAATTAAGCTTGGAGGTTTAGGAAAGGCCTGGGGCAAACATGGGGAGTCAGAATGCTTACCCTGGGACAGAGTATTTAATGAAAAGTAGCAAAGCCCCTTTAGAACCCACCAAACACTAATGCTCCTACTACAACCTTTACTACTATGACGACGACTAATCAGAATTCCACATAAACGCCACAGTACACTCAAGGGCAAATAACTGTGAGAGGAGACACCAATCCCCAAAGCTCGTCAACGGATGCAATTTTTCTAATATCATGCTTATGCATCAAAGAAGACATCCTGTACATGGCACGAAGGAGCCTCCACGCCCTTGTTAAATTGCTACATTTAAATGAATAAGCCTTACAAATGGGGAACTGGGTATATGAGGTCCCTCTGGCTAAGTACCAACATGAACAAGTTGATGGACAATTTCTCATTGGCAGGAGAATTTCATCATGCCCTAATTCTGCAAGCAAACACACTCTCTGGGCAGTAGACAGCGATAGAAAGGGCCACGCCTCGGATATGCTGTCGGGTTGTGCGTCCTGGAGTAGTACAGCTAACCTAAACCTCTGGGCGTCTTGTTGTTCAAGAACTCTCCAAACGGTCTCTTTCCCTCTTGTCCTCCCGACTACATCTTGATGACCGCAGAACCCCTCTGAGGAGGGGAAGAACACAACTCTTTGCCAATGTGCATTTGAGCTCCACACTCGCAGAATTATTGAAGTAATGGAAACCAATTAGATCACACTCAGTGGCTATGGTGAGAGGGAGGGGTACAGTCTCACCACTCCTACTGGGGTTCTTCATCATGGATAGGCTGCTGTCTGCAGTGCTGGGGTTATAAGCAGCAGAAGGATCAATGGCACAGCAACCTGAGGACCAATACTCCATGCAAAAGCATTGCATGAATGCTGCCCGTCTGCTCTGCTCAAGCTGGCCAGGTAGCACCAGGGCAGGACTGAGTCAATGGCCACAAGGAACCCTGCCTAAGTAAGAATTGCAAGATAGCAGAACATAAACATTTCCCCCAGGATATGAAGGGCAAGGCCATCACCTACTTATACAGCACCCTAAGGCGGTCCCAGCCTGACGCCTTTCAGTATACAAGGTTAGATTCTTGGTACTGAGAAATATTGGAGACGACGATGATGTGAAGATATTTGCTCTGACTCTGAAGTAGGACTTTCATCTGTAGGTGGGCCATTCAAATCTTTCACATCTTGTGAGAACCCAACACCTAAGCAATTTTCCCCCCCGTAACCACATTCACTTTTCAGATAAATGATTGCTTAATGCTTTTCTGCTTAAAACGTAAAATATATGAAAGGTATTTGTCTCATTGTCATGGAAACCATCATTAACATGTTTTACCAACTCCACTTATCATTTTCTTCTCTCCTCAAACTGTCAGAAGTGCTCCTCCATGGAGGGAGAGCAGGGTCCTGCAGGAGGCACAGGGAGGAGGGGCTCTCAGAATAGACTCCAGAATGTGCCTTCCTACATGCAAATTGGTGAACACTCCACCCTCCTGCTCTTGTTATTCTTCTTTTTCCTCTCAACTATTCTCTTAAGCATAACCATTTAGGTTTATGAAAAGCATTTCCTCAAGGTGTGTGGTTATAGTGCAAATTTTGTATGATCAGATCAAGCTTGTGAATAATACATTTGTCTGTGAATAAACTCCCTAGGGCATGTCCTCCTGGCTGAGCCTCTGTAATGAAGCAGTTGATTGTAATTCAGTTAAGAATGCCAGAGATGTAAATATAGGAGGAGGGAGGGAGCGGAGAACAGATTTCAAACCACAGTGAAATCTTTTCCTCCTCAGGATGTAGTGTTGCATTCAAATGCTGCTTCCAGGAAGCAGCTGCTGGTAGGCCTGAGGTTGAATCCTCAGAGTATTGTACAGTGCAGAAGAAAGCAAGTTGACTCTGGACAAAAAGAAGAGGTTGGCTAAGACAATCATGTGGAGAAGTTACAGATTGTGATAAAAAAATCAATTCTATATCTACCCCTGCCAAGTCCATGACCTAAAACCATCCCCTTGACCCTCTGATGATGACTTCATTTGTTTATAAAAATATATTGATGGTTCTCAAACATTTTTAAAATTGTTGTGAGGGACAGGATTAGGTCTTTCATTTCAAAAGTTTGCCTCTGATATAGGCAACATACTGTAAAAGAAACAGATTGGTACCCGTTCCACAGGAAGCTGATCCAAGAGAAAGCAGAATTATGAAACAATATCATTAATGTCAGACATAAGTAAATGTTTGCTCCAAGATAATTTTAAATATGGAACTGCAGAAATTTAAACTGGTTTCAAAGAGAAGGTGGAAAGAGAGATGTTATTGCTAATATCACATGGAACTTAGCTGAAACCAGAGAATACCACATGGGTGTTTACCTGTGTTTCATCGACTATGAAAATGCATTGACTATGGAGCTTAACAAAGTATGGAAATTCTTGTGAAGAATGGGAATTGTAGAACAACGAATTGTGCTCAGGCAGAAGGGGCACAAAGATCAAGAGGTGATTCCTTCAAACAGGGAGTGCTGTGTGGTTTAAAATCAGGAAGATGTGCATCAGGAGTGTATCTTTTCACCATACTTATTCCAAAGGTCTAGAACTTGAGAAACTGGACTTTGTAACAAAAAGAACATGGTCTTACACTGTCCGGCGTCTCCCTTCAGTGTAAGATATGACAAAACAATAATTTATAAATCATCAAGGGTTCGTGAGGGAGGGGGGGTGGGGAGGGAGGGGAAAATGAGGAGCTGATACCAAAGGTTCAAGCAGAAAGCAAATGTCTGGAGAATGATGAGGACAACAAATGTACAAATGTGTTTGACACAGTGTGTGTATGGATGGATTGTTATAAGAGTTTTATGAACCCCCAATAAAATGATATAAAAAAAAGAAGAACATGGGTTTAGGATCAGAGGAAGACTCATTAACTTACTGATATGTGCAAATAACACAACCTCGCTTGCTGCAAGTTAAAAGAACACGCACTTAATAGTTAAGACAAAACACTATAGCCTTCAGCATGGCTTACACTTCATTATAAACAAAACAAAAATCTTCACAAATGGGTCACAAAGCAACATCACAGTAAGTGGAGAAAAATCGTGTAATTTTCAAGGATTTAGTCTTACTTGCCTTCATAATCAACACCTATGGAAGGAGTAGTCAAGGAGTACTGCATTGACTGAGTCTGCTTCAGAAGACCTCTTTAAAAGAAAGGTGTCAGAGCAAAGATGGCACTGTGAAGCCCAAGGGTGCACTTCCCCAAGCCATGGCCTTTTCAATCCCCCACCTGTGCACCTGAGAACTAAATGTCAAAATGGTCATGGAATACCGGAAGAGAGTTGATGCCTTTGAGTCGTGGTGCTGACAAAGAATATTGAATATACCATGGACTTCCAGAAGAACGGGAAAAAAATCTGTCTCAAAACCTGTACAGTCAGAATGCTCCTTCTAAATAGGGATGGGGAGACCTCCTCTCATGTTCGGACTTGCTGTCAGGGGGAATGGATGCCTTGAGAAGGATATCACAGTTAGGAAAGGGGTTTAGCCAAAAATAAAAGCCCCTCATGGAGACGGTCTGACATACCCACTTGCGACGTTGGATTCAAATACAGGAAGAGAGTATGAGGGGAGCCTCCGGCTGGGTCGTATTTCATCTGCTACACTCGGCATTGTTCAGAGTCACGTCCATGTCAATGGCAACGAACAGCAAGAGGAATGTCTTGATACATGTCAGACTGGCCACCAAATATTTATGATCCTTTCATTTCCAGCAAACAATTAATATGCTCTACTGCCAAACGTCTGACATTTTGATTTTTACCCAGAGGCACCAGGAAAGGTACGCTTGGCAGTGTACTTCTGAAACAGCATCCATTAAAAATGTGTTCTACAAAACACAGTTTGATTCTGACCCCCAGGGTGGCCATGACTCCATAAGGGCTCTTTTATTTTTCAGCAAGGTTAGAATATGGAAGGATCTGATCATTTTGCATATTGGTTTTATCTTTAAGATTGGCAGGAGGTGGAGCAAAGTGAATGAGAAGTTAATGCCCTAAGTGGGCATCGTTATAAGTATTTATTAAATACAATTTTTGGAGACTACTCTCTGGATTCATGCAACTCTGGAGGAGCTGGGGGATCCGAATCTGAACAAGGAGTCCAGCAAATTCTATGCTCTAGTCTAGTTAGTCTGCAAAAATCTGAATGAAAAGGGATTCTCATCCTGAACTGAATTCAGGGAAAGCGCTGCGTTTCTAAGATCTGTGACTTTCACCACTAAAAAAAATTAAAAACAAAAGAAGAAGGAAACTGTTCCTACAGAATCAGAAGTCAGAATATGGGAAGAGCTATAAGTTTTTTCTGAACTTCCCCCCAAATGTTGAAGAAATCAGGCTTTCCCCAAATTTTTACAAAGAAGTCTGAACCTTTCAATCCCCACAGAATTTGACTTGTGTAGCCAATAAATTCCATTCTAAGGAAGTGTGAAATCAGAAGTTGAAAGTAAAGATTGAATGAGAAGCTAGAGCATGAAAGGGAGTTGAGTTTTGAGGGGATTTGGGACATAGGACAATTGAGGAGCTCTGAGAGTCCTCATCCTCTCTCGTCTCCCTCTTTGCTGTCTGTTTTCTCGGCACTAACTTTCCTGATTCCGCCTACATATCTCTCCTTCTCTTTAAGAGTGGATGATACTTATGTTGAGTTAGCTGAATGCAACATATTTACTTTTGATTAAGGTTTGTATTTAGCACTAAAGGAGTAAAAGTATTACTAATTTTTACTAAAATTCTACAAAAAGATTAGCATATATCAGTTACTAATCAATGTTCTAGAATAAAATACTTCCTTTATTGCCACAATAACATAATTTTGATTATTTTTCAAAAATACAATCAGCACAGAGAAATCAATATGTATTTCCTAGTGACTACAAGCTTCTTTCAGGTAACATTCTCAACAGCTCGTGTAGCCTTTGAAGCATAAAAGGTTCAAGGAAGCTATTCTGATTGAATGAATAAATGAATGTATGAATGAATACATTCAAACAGGAATATATGCAAATAGAAAGCAATGCTTATGAGCAATTTGGAGATATATTTATTCATGGGATGGGAAAATGTGACTGTTTGCAATGTCAATCAAGATTATATGAAGGTGACATTGTATAGGAATCCACTGTTCTGGACAGATTCCAAAATATCTAAGGTTGAAAAGTTATCCTCTCATTTTCAAATATCAAGTCATATAAAGACCACAGTATCTGGTTCTTGAATCTTCCCTCTCCAGAACTACAGCATATTGTTTAGATCTGTGGATTCCATTATCCCAGTAGCTGGAGAAAACTGGTTCTAGTTAGACTTAGAGCCCTTTACTCCATGTCTATTAGGTGCACAGCCCTCTGCTAGGGTAAGTAAGCATTGCAGAAATGCACACGAGATGGTTACAGCTTTTACAGACTTGTCATCTCATTGAACAGACAAAATAAACTTTATAAAAAGGAAACTAGGAAAACTGTCCAGCAATCTGAAAAAGAGTACATAGACATATATGTCCGATAATGCACACATGCAAAAGCACACACATATGCACAGCAAATATTGATCATTACTGGTATTAATAAGTCAGGACACAGAAAAATAAAGGACTATTTATTGACCATCTCTGGTACATCTGGTTTTATAGCAGTCACTGTTACCTCTATTTGCTCCTTAAAACTGTCACTGCCGAGTCTATATTGACTCATAGCAAACCTACACAACAGGTCAGAACCACCCCTGTGAGTTTCAGATGCTGTAGATTTCGATGGGAGTAGAAGTCTCATCTTTCTCTGGATGAGTTGCTGGTGGTTTTGAACTGCTCACCCTGTGGCTAGCAGCCCAATCCATAACCACTCCACCACCAAAGCTCCTGAGTTATCTCATTCAGTCCTCACTTTAAGCATGAAAATTATAGATATACTATTAATTTCCCCAGAATGCTAGGTAAGACCTAATAATGTTTCAAACCACTTCACCACAGTTACTCTCAAATAAGTAACAGAACACTAATGTCTTCCAATCCATTGAACTGAATTTAGGGTAGACAAGAGAAGTTTCATGAACAGGTGTACTTTTAATTATGGAAATAATTTGCAAGGATAAAAATACAGGAAAAGAACATTCACAAATTGAGAAAGAAAACCTCAAGACATATCAAATGAAAGTTATAATATTGACTGCTTAGAACAAACTAAATGAATATAACTATGTTCTGGAAGTGATCCTGGGCTACGGAACTTGAACTTGATTGCATGAAAGTTTGCATTGAGTGTTGATGAGTTAGACACATAGGAAAGAAGGATAGGAATTACAACTTAGTGTTTTTGTGCATGCAAGGGATGATAGTACATAGAGAAGAAAAATGATTTTCCTAATTTTCTATATATCAATGAATTAGTAGGGAAATGCTTATAACACAGAGCCCTAAACTATAATTTTCTCTTCTAAGACCTGGGTTCAGTAAGCAAGCCATAAGATTCAGATTGGAAAATTAAGTTATGAGTTATGAAAATAGAAGAAAATGGGGAAAAAGTTGGTCATTTTTCAGAAGAATCAAATACAGAAAATTCTCTTCATGCAAACGTATTCTGGTGAGTGAACACTTCCATTGAAATACCATACACTAGAAAACACAATTATAGTCAATTAAATCTCATTCTACGGTAACAAAACAAATAAAAAGGAACCTCCCAAAACAGAAGGTTAGACACAAAAACAGAGTCCATTAAATAAAAAGAACTGTCAGAAAAGCATTCTTGTCTAGGGTGAACCAAATTCAGAAATGTCCTCATTTTTCCCTCGATCCTCAGAAAGCACACATGACAGTTATGAAATTAGACTTCTAAGGTATACTCTCTCTATTTTATTGGACAAAAATTCAAAAGTTTATTCCCAATGGAAGAGAGCTCTAATGGAAAAGAAAAAAAATGAAAATATATTTTCCACTGCCTCCTAAGAAGAAGAACTGGGCGTTTATAAACATAATAGTCCAGGCTTCATGTTAACTATGCCCATGAGTTTTTTCCTACAGGGCTGCTAAGGGGCCCTGGGGGCACCGTGGGTTACACTCTGTAATGCTAATGACCCACTAGCCACCTTATTAAAGAATAGTCAGACTGTCTGCTATTATTAAGATCCAATCTCATAAATTCTACACAGTCCTCTATGAACTGGAATTAATTTAATGGCAGCCAATTTTTTAAATTTTCTTTTAATACTAAGAATTTGAAGCTCAAAGACGCCACTTTGACGGCTAAGATGTGCATGGTCCAAGCCATGGTACTTTCAATCACTTTGTATGCATGTGAGATCTGGACAATGGATCAAAAAGACTAGAGAATAATTGATGCTTTCAGTTAGGTTGTTACCATGGAATAGTTTACATTCCATGGACTGCCAGAAGACCAAACACTCCTCTTTTGCAAGACGAACAGCCAGAGTTCACCTTGGAAGTGAGAACGGGGAGTCTTTGGGCATGTCTGATGAACGCATTCAGACATGATGCCAGGAAGGATCAGTCCCTGGAGGACCCCACGCTGCTTGAGGGTCAATGAAAACGAGGAGGACCCTCAATGAGAAGGGCTGACACAATGGCCACAAGCGTGGGCTCAAACATAACAATGACTAAAAGTCTGGCACAAGACCTCGTAGGGTTTTGTGCTGTTAAACATGGGGTCACAATGGCACCTAATAACTGACTACGGACTTTACATTCATTAATCCATCTAATCCTCCCAATAAGCTCATGAGCTAGAGTTATAGTATTACTAGTATATGAAGCCTGACATACGGAATGGGTGAGAAATATTAACAATCAGATGGTTTGAAAGGGGGAAAAAAAGAAACAAAGGTTAAAAAACGAAGAGTTCACAGCTAGTCCAAGTTCAGGTTGTTACCCAATGACCCTTTGTTAGATTCTTACAAATGTCTAAGGGGTTAATAGTGAGCCACTGAGATCACCTACTTGATCCAGAAGGAGACTGAAGTTGAACTGGAACTTTGAAGTAAAAGACCCAATGTATTTAACCAGGAAAAAAAGGTTTGTTTGTTTTGTTTTTTTCTTTTCTCAAGTCTGATGGCCTGTGCTTGAGTCTGAGCTTCCTACTACGACTTCTACCAAGTTACGTAGTCCCAAAAAACCCTACACTGGTAATAAGGTTAACAGGGATAAAAAGAAATATGGAGACCATCAATGTGTTGCGGAGGTGAAACAAGTACATGTGAAAATATCTCTTGAACAATCTTTAAAGGGATCAGGTTGAGCAGGAAGAGGGCCACAAATCTCAGGAGATATTTGCTTGATGTTGTTTTCTTATGCAGACGTTTCCACACATTGGTTATTCATCGCTGGCTCACTCTCTGTCTGCCCCAGGGGTTGTCCTGAATGCCTTCTCCATGTGCTCCATGTGCTCCTGTGTTCTTGCCCTCCAACAGCACAGGGCTAGGGAGTGGCTGTGAAACTCACCCTCTGTTGACCTCTGTGCCAGGATTTATATAAAATGATGAATGCTCTAATAAAAAATCTGGCACTCATGATTTGTTTTTGCTTAAATCAACCATTTAGAAAATTGTTAAATCAAAGTTTTGTTTTTCTGCACTCAGTCAAGCATTCTGTGTTAATGATCATTTATTTCACATGTCAACCCTTGGGATAAAATTTAAAACAAAAAAACAAGCCCCTCTTCGATTTAATTTGGAAATACATGGTTGTTTAACTTGACCACCAATTGCCTTATTTTCAGTAATTGATTGACACAAATAGCCACGTAGAATGTCTCCACTTACTTTGGGAGCGATAGTTTATAATGATTTTTCTCTTATTTGGTGTGTGGAGAATCAGATTAAAGTATGATATATACTCTATGATTTATAAGTGACAAAAATCAACTCCCTAAAACTGAGATGCTGAGTGAACTAATCTTGAGAGATTTTTAATTTAGGCAGACTACCTCTCATATTTGTCCCTGTGAATTTCTTCCTCCACTAGCCAGGATAAAACTGCTTTATTGTGCTCTAACTTTATTTAATGACCATATTGTGTGTACTCACTACAAAAACAGAGTATGCCCAGATTCACACAGAAAGATAACAACTATTTCCTGAATAAGTCTTTTATTTACTAATTTCCTCCTGTGTTTTCAGTCTAGAGATTTTATTGATACAAGTCCCAATAATGCTGTGCTTTGTGAACCAGAAAGCCGTCAGCCATTGGTTTGTTATGTGTGGGCTGTGCGTAGTGAGACCATTATGTCAAATGCCGGTAGGCTACCCATAGAGAACAGGTTTCAGTGGGGTTTTCAGTCTAAGACAGACTAGGAAGAAACAAAGTCTGGCAACACACTTCCAAAACAGCCAGTGAAGTCCCTAAAAATCACAACAAAACATTGCTCAACTCCTTTGCTTTGGCATGTCATCAGGAGGGATCGGGCCTGGAGAAGGAGGTCCTGGTCACTGAAGTAGAAAGTCAGCCAAGAGAAGGGAAACTCCCTGTCAGGAGGGTTCCCAGCACAACTACAGTGGCCTCAAACATGCGGTGATTATAAGGATGACAAGGATTGGGCAACATTTTATCTTTTGGTCAGCATGCTTTGAAATAGGCTTGATAGCAGTGATCTATTTATATAGGCTAGAAGCATGGAGGATGCCCTTAAATTATCCCACCATTTGCATCTTAATTAGCCATCCTTTCATATGACTTCCTGACTTAATTGACTTTCTTACTGAAAATTATTCATGCAACTATTCCTAAATATTCCTAATCCTATATGCTTCTCTGGAGGTCATACCTGGAGAATCAGGAAGTAATCAACTCCACAGTAAAGGTTCTTGTTGCTGTTGTTGTTTTAAACTTTAAATAAAATGATTAGTTGCCACTTTTTATTGTACAAGTATTTAAAAAGGCAATCTAGCATGCTATCTATGCAAGTAGATTTCTCTCCCACCCTTTCCTTTCAGGAGTCTTCTGTGTGGGCTGCTCTATAATAAAAGCCTCATGTCACTGGTAGATTGAAAGTAGCAATATAAAGATATAAAAATATATTTGAATTTAATATGATTACAGAGGGGAGTTGGGGGAAAATCACACACACACACACACACACACACACACACACACAGATGAAAACTTTATATTGTACACATTCTGCTTCATATTCTGGGATAATATTTGTGTGCTATTAGAGAATCTATTGGAGATCAAATAATTAGACTAGAACTTTATGTTAACAGGAAATAAATAATTAAAATTCTTCTTATTTAAAAAAGCAGTTCTGAAGCTACCTCAAAATCACATGGTATAATTGCTGGTAGTGGTTACAGTTTGGAGACTATTAGTAAAAGAGTAAGATAAGTTATTGTTCACGGGCATACCCATAATCTTTGTCCCTTCTGTTATGAAAAGTAATGAGAAATATAAACCATTGAGGACGGAATATTTCCTTATTCTAGTGTGTGAGACGAAATACAATTTCCTACTGATCCCTGCAAAGAATGCCAATAGAATACAGGTCATTGTGCATAGTAGAAAATAAATACAGTTTTCTCACCATGAAATAAGTTTACTAGTACTATACTTCTTAGTATGTACCTCTGTCCCACTCCAAACTCAGAGCCAGGAGGGTACGATGGATTCTCATAGTTCTCTTGGGTAGGCCTTAGTATCAGACGTATGTTTTACCTACTAGGGGACTGCAAAAAGCTCTTGGAAAAATGAAATGAAAAGATGACGCATATGTCCACAAACTTTCTGAATTGTCAGAATACTGCTAATATTGCTGTGCAGCTGGTCTGGACTCATAGGACCCCGTGCGAGAGTAGGAATGTCCCGCAGACTTTCCAAGGCTGTGGGCCTTTTCAGAAGTGAACTGCCCCGTCTTCCTCCTGCAGAGTCTGCTGAGTGGAAGCTGACCTTTCAGTTCACAGCCATGGATTTCAACCAGGGCACCAGCCATACCAGGTAACAACTTGTGCTTTGCTACTAAAAGACAGCGAGATGATGAAACAACTTATACAGCTTTTCTGATATTCAATTTCCTGTTCATTTTAAATGATGAAAGTAATGTTTTCAATAAATGCCTACCCTTAGGCCTGGCAGTTGATAGGGCTTCAAAAAATGGTAGTTGCCACTAGAGTGACTACTATTGTGCTCTTATTTCTATTTTATTGCACTACGCATTACTACTATTTTCATTATTATTATTACTACATGATTCTTTTCTTCACTAGACTCTTCCTGTACTATAATGCAAGTAGGCATTTGGTTATCATTTAAACTTTGAAACTCCTGACTAATCCAGGAAGCACAAAAAGTCTTTCCGGATAACCCAGTCAGAGACTCTGACACACACGTGTATAACCATAGAGCCTAAAATCCAGACCGGTCCCAGCAGAAATGGTGAGAGTGCTGTTTTTCTTGTCAGTTGATGGAGCTTTCTAGTTTAGAGTGAAATTAGTGAGATGAAGATCAGTCTGTACTGTGGTATTGTTTGTAACATGTATTCTATTTTTCCGGCATTCATCAGAAAGCTGAGAAGCACATCCTTTAACCTAACAAGATCTGGAGCATGGAGCAGCATGAAAGGCTCAGCATCTTTCACCTCCCCTTGTGGAGGGGGGGAGAGGGGACGGAGGGAGGGAGGGGGCGTTGTCAGGGCCCGGAAGGAGGCAGGCCATAATGAAGCTAATGCTTTGGGGTCAGTTCCTTACACTCAACACCTCATTAAGTTTATATCAGAGAGGGAAAGGGCCAAAGACGCTTTTAGAATACTAACCTTTTTATCTCGCCTCATTACAAAACGGGCCTCATGTAGGAAAGGAATGAAAAGAAATGAGCTTAAGTTTATATTCCTTGTGTGAAATCAGGTAAATTAAAAAGGAAAATATATACAGAAGATTTAAAAAGTTACTATTTCAATATCATATTTGTTTGGCACACTTTCCTCCACATATATTTTTACTTTCGTTTCCTGCAACTTCTACCATCTAGCATTAACCAACAGGAATGTC
>NW_022103902.1:19254116-19256744 GCF_000313985.2 Echinops telfairi
GCCCTCTTCGGGCCCTCTTTGCCCGAGTGCTCTTCGGGTGGCAGTTTTCCTGTCCAGTAGTGTGCTCTCTGACACAGGCCAGAAGACGACTGGAAGCACGCTTCAAAAGTAGTCTGGATTAAAAGTCAAAACTCCTAGATTTAGCAACTCTGTTTCTTGTATTTTCTACAAGGTGCAGCATGTTCCAGCAACACAAGCAGAGACACACCCCAGAGACAACAATGTTTAGTTTAAGTTCATCTCTCCTCTCTGCACATGCACATCCAGACCTGTAAAAATCCCCATCTGATATGACCGACACTAATGACCGATACTGTTTATGACCCACAGACATTTTGCATAGGGTTTTATATGTAATCCTGAAACCATTCTTGAGGTAAGAACTATGATTATCACAGCTCTACAGAAGAAATACATAAGGCTAAGTTACTTGATCAAATGAACCTGTATAATACATGGAAGAATTAGAATGTGAATCTAGCTCTATTTTCTTCCAAAATCTGAAAATTAAGAAAACAATGAGTAAAACTTTCAACATTATAACCCACTTCTCAAGGATCTTTTGCTGTCTCTTTTCCCTGTGGATAACTTTATCCATATCTTCTGTCTCCATGTAACAAATCTATACAGGTTCAGTAATATTCTGTGGTTACTATATCTTATCCTTTCCCTTTCTGAGAAACAGCTACCCAAATTTAAGACCCTTTCATTGACAGGTATGTATTTCGAAGGCAATGTAGCTTATAAATCTGAGTTTAATGATAGTCGCTATGCATCTCCATGGAGGAATAAAACCAATGACTTTCTAGCTATCTTTTTTAAAGGGGGTGAAGGAAAATGTGGGAAAAATAAGGGCACATGCTAATGGATGATAATTGACATTTTATTTTAGGAGTTACTAATTAAACAAGATTCAATATTCCCCTGCAATCTTTTGTCAGCCAACAGGATAGGCAACTAGAACTGCCATTGCGGACCCATCCGAGCCTGTAAAATCCTCCCAGAGTAGCTATTGCAGCCAGTTTGAGAAGTGTCCTGCACACTCACCAACAGCGTTTTGAGAATTCACTTCTATAAAATGCTCAACTGTTAACTACCTGCCATAGACACCAGGTGGATGCATTCACTCAACATTTTAGAGTGATGTTCAGTCATTACTTTTTATTTCAGTTTTATTAATATTTTTTATTTTTAATAGGCCAACCTCTGTCTCTGGTCTATAAATATATATATATATATTTATATATATGAACATAATAATAAAACAACCATCACAACATATCAGTATGTTAAATATAATTGACTAAATGATCCTTGGGAAACTGTGTAGCATCTAACTTTAATGAAAATGATAATTCCGTCATACCACATACGCCATAAATATTTTAGGTAAAGGAAGGTGTGTTTGAGAAAATATAATATGTACCATCTCTGTGCAGAGGAATTATAGTATTTATAACATTTCCAATAAATCCAAAAGGAAAAGCTAGCCTATTCTCCACCATACTAAACTTCTGCAAAGAAAATGTTGAAGTAGAAGATGGAAGACAGACATTTTTCAGAAAACATTGAATTATTAAAGGGTATATCATATAAAGATCCCTCTCCGTTAAGGAAAGGTATAAATAACCGAATGACAACAGCTAATAAGGAAAACACCACAGAAAGCAGTCCAATGAAGTCCTTGTACGTGACGAACCTGACATCTCACACAGAAGTCGACAGGAAACGATAGCATCGGCTCACACTACTGAAAGAGTGAGAAATAAAGAGAGGTAATAACTACATCCCAGGAAGGCCATCTTACACCTGCCATCCACACAAGTCCTTGTTGACAAAGCAATACAACCCTTTGGCTTGATCAGGCATTAAATCGGGCAGGTCTCAAATATTATTGAAATCTTTTGATGAGGACATTCTATTCCCAGAGACCCCCTGCTCCCCCACCCCCTCAAATAAAAACTATATTGAAATAAATCTACAAATAAGAAATATAAAGATGTTTACCTGAGGATTTTTTTTAGCAAAATGAAGAGATGGAAGTATTTTATATATCTATCAAGGAGACATTGATTAAGCATATTTTAAGCATATATAACCAACTAAAAGAGTATTTATGAAGAATATGTAGCTACATGGAGAAATGCTAATGATTTAATGTTAACTCAAAATATAGAGTAGTAAAAAAGAGTATGATTCATTCTGCAACAAAATATTGGGGGGGAGGTTCTTTGAATGGTAGCATTCTGTATCAACCACCAAGTGCCTCGTGGTCTAATAAATCAAAAATACAAACTCGCTGCCATCAAACCCAATTCCGACTCATGACAGCCCCATAGGACAGGGTAGAACTGTCCCTGTGGATTTCTGTGGAGGAGATAACCTCAAGGGAGTAGAAAGTCTGTCTTTCTCCCTCAGCGCAGCTGGTGGTTTCAAACTGCTGACCTTGCAATTAGCAGCCCTACATATAACCGCCAGTGTTCTTTTATGACACCGTCATTGAGTCAAATGGTGGAAAGCATAGAGACTAGTGCTGCCTCTTGTCAGTGACTGGCTTTCTACACAAATGCAAAGCAATCTCTCCGAAATGATTTCCTTACTTGTAAATGGGTCTTAAAAACATCTTAA
>NW_022103902.1:19258489-19259960 GCF_000313985.2 Echinops telfairi
TAACCTACTGATGTGTTAATTGTTGATGGACATTTGCTGGTTCAGATAAATTCACCTTGTCACCTATGCAAATGTCACTTGTTTTAGCTTGCGAATTTCCATATAGGCATAGATTATTTCTAAACCAGACTACACAGCTTAATTAATAAATATTCATGGCCATAATACTGCTGCCAACTATGACAAATCTTGTACATTACAAAGAATATTCCAAAGGCCATAAGCATTTTAATTTTATAAAGCAAGGACATTCTAATGGAGACCTGTAAATACCACTATACATATATATTTACAGGTTTATACACACACACACACACACAGATATATAAAGGGGCTTTAAATAAAGTTAGGAAAATGAATGATATTATCTTTTCATTAAAAATTCCCATGAATTGTTAAAAATGCACTTGTCTGTATATATTATGTTTCCATATTTATATAGATGGTGAGAGTCAGCCAAAAAGAAGACAATAAAGACTGAATAAACACCATGCTCCCCCACTCATGGGCTTAAATATAAAATCATTGTGATGATGATGCAGATCATAGCAGTGCTTTGTTCTATAGCACACAGAGTTGCTGTGGCACCTATCTGGTCACACACACACACACACACACACACACACACACAAAGAGAACATCACAACACCTGTAGAAAAATAGAATTAAAAGACAGCAACATTTTTCTACAAACTTTTTGAAGATTCCGCTTGTGCATGTATGTGTATATATATGACACATGCATATATATAAAACACACACATGTACACATATGTGTATAAGTTTCAAAAATAGATGAAAAAATTCAATTACCTTTTAATTCCACTTGTCTACAAAATTTTAGCAGCCTCTTACAACAGTGGATGTGAGCTGACGTCAATCCAACTGTAATATCTCTCTATCTATCATCTATCTCTATCTATCTATCTATCTATCTATCTATCTATCTATCTATCTATCTATCATCTATCTCTATCTATCTATCAATCATCTATCTATCTATCTATCTATCTATCTATCTATCTATCTATCTATCTATCTATCTATCATCTATTTATCATCTCTCTTATTTCCATTGAAGGCTCTTTTCTTGTCTTCAGATGTACTGGGCACAGGAGTTTTGGTTTTTACTGAGCAGAAAGTTTGCCCAACTTAATTTTTAAAAACCAGAACTATGCAAGCTGAACCAATTTAGGTATCTATGATATTGGTTGGTTTTTTTTTTCTGATGTTAATATTCAAGCCTCTTCACTGAGGGCATGGATAAGATAAATTTGTCTTTTTGAGACGAATGTGGATGGTCCGTCACTGTGGACTTCATGTTCAACATCATCTTGTCCCTGCTTAAAAAGAGTGATCCATTTGAAAACTTCTGATTTCTCTGGTGTGTTTTCCCCTCAAATTTTTGTGAGGCATCCCTGATGCTACCATTCTTCTACCTA
The DNA here is from genome assembly GCF_000313985.2 of Echinops telfairi. Classification (NCBI taxonomy): domain Eukaryota; kingdom Metazoa; phylum Chordata; class Mammalia; order Afrosoricida; family Tenrecidae; genus Echinops; species Echinops telfairi. Next base: position 19,259,932 of record NW_022103902.1, read on the forward strand.
AATTTCACCATGAAGTGTACATTGGTTCT
>NW_022103902.1:19261013-19270340 GCF_000313985.2 Echinops telfairi
TTCTGGTATCATCCCTAGTAAATATTTGAATTACTTTATACTTTAAATACTTATCTAAAAACCATATATATCAATAAATAAGATCAATAGATTCTACCTAAGCACATGCAGCCACTAATTATTTTACAGAATGATTAGATTAAATCTGAATTAGATTCTACTTTAGACTGTGTGAGTGAAAGATTCTTTTAGAGTATTCTCATATCGAATTGGATTTATCCAATCCAAAAGCATGGGTATGCAAATTTTTTTTATTATTAACATCTTTGTGACATATAGGTGATGGAAAAATTGAAGAATTCTATGAATTCTTTAATCAGATATTGATCAAGTATACAATTAAGATGCATTGATATTTATTGGTGAAAAGACTGGTTAATTTGAAAACAAAGATGATGAAGCAATAGTTAGAAAATATAGCCTTGGTGATAGAAAGGAAGTTGCAGGTCACATGACAGATTTTCATAAATACCTATTTTCCACAATACGAATGGTGATTACACAGGTGCAATTTTCTACATGGAACACAGAAGCATCAAATTGACTATATCTCTGGGGAAGAGATCATTGAGAAGCTTGATCTCATCTGCCCAAACGTGGCAGGGCTGACTGTTAAACTGACCATCAATTGCTCATAAGTAAATTGAGGTTGAAACTGAATAAAATTAAAAGAATCTAGGAAGGCCAAAATGCACTCTTGAGTCCACCACACCTGTAATGAGAGAATATCTCAAGGACAGATGTGATGCACTGATCACTAACTCGGGCAGACGGATGATCTACAGTATAACATTAAGGAGATCACACCTCGAGAAAGCCAAAGGTCATTGGAAAGGCAGGAAAAAGATCAAAGTGGAGACCAGAAGAGATTGAAATTTCATCTTGAACACAGATGAGTTTAAGCGAATGGAAGAATGATGAAGTAAAAGACTAAACAAAATTGCAAAGGGCACTTCAAGAAGACAAAGTAGAAGACTATCAGGAAATGTGGTAAGACCTGATGTTAGAAAGCCAAAAAGAAAAAAACATGCTCAAATTATCTGCAGCTGAAAAAACTGAAGAAAAATGCAAACCTTGAGTTGCACTACTGAAGATTCTGGGAGAAGTATTTAATGATGCAGGGCACATGAAAACACAGAAAACGCAAGACACAAACACTCATTTGTACCACAAGGACCTGGTAGCCACACAAACATCCCAATAAAGAGGATATGATCAAGGACTAAGTGCAGGCTGCACTGAAGACACCAGTAAAACACAAGGCTCCAGGATTAAAGGAACCTCAACTGAGATGTTTCCACAAGAAGAGGAAGTACTGGAAGCACGCATTCATCTATGCCAGGAAATTTGGAAGACAACAACAGGTGCTGATTGGAGGGGATCCATGTTTGTACACATGACAAAGAAAAATCACCCAACAGAATATGGAAATCAGTGAATAATATCATTAATATCACATGTAAGCAACCTTTTTCCAAAGACAACCCAAAACTGTTGCCGCCGTCCACTGACAGGGAACTGCTGGAAGTTCAATCCAGATTCAGAAGAGGGATGTCCTTGCTGACGTAAGATGGATCTTGACTGAAAGCAGAAAATGCCAGCAAGATATGTACTTGTGAATTATTGACAATGCAAAAGCATTTGCTGTGTGGATCGTAATAAACTAGGGTGAACCTTGAGAGGAATAGGAATTTCAGAACATTTCTTTGGGTTAAAGCAGAATCCATATATAGATCAAAAGGCAGTAGTTTGAGCAGAATAAGGGAATGTTCGAAACACTAACCTCACTGTCACGGAGTCAATTATGACTCCTGGCAACCCTATAGGGCAGGATAGAACTGCCCCGGTGGGTTTCAGAAATTATAATGGGTTTCAGGAGTAGAAAGCCATAGTTCCTCCACTGAGAGATTAGTGGTTTTGAACTGCTAACTTGCAGTTAGAAGCCCAATGCTTAACCACGACATCACCAGGGTTCCTAAGGGAATAAGGTTAAAAATAAAGAATGGGGTATGTCAGGGTGGTGTCCTCTCCTCATAGCTTTTCAATCTGTGTGCTGAGCAAATGATCAGAAGGCATATGAAGAGAAACACAGCATCACGATTGGAGGAAGACGATTGGAGGAAGACGTATTAATGGCTGGGAATATGTAGATGACACAACTGTGCTTGCTGAAAATAAAAGGAGGACTTGAAACTCCGATTGAGGAAAATTAAATTGCAGTCTGAAGTATAGATTGGAACTCAAGGAAAGACAAACAAAAATCCTTACAACTGGACCAAAAGAAAACCTCACGATAAATGGAGAAAAAACCAAAGCTGTCGAGAAGAACGCTTTGTTTGTATCCGTAATCAGTGATCGTGTAAGCAGCTGCCATACCAATCAAAAGGCATATTGCATTGGGTGAACCAGCATCACAAGGTCTCCTTAAAGTGCTGAAAACCAAGGATGTTCCTTTGAGGACAAAGATGTGCCTCACCCAGCCATGGTCTTTATAATTGCCTCATTTGCGCAAGAAATTTGGACTATGAGTAAGAAAGACTGCAGGGGAAATGATGCCGGTTTGGACAAAGAATAGCAAATCTGGTGAGATTTTTGTCTCCTATTTTGGACATGTTTATCAAGAGAGCTCAGTTCCTAGAAAAGGTACCCTGCTTCGTAAAGCAGAGGGTCAACCAAAGAGAGCCAGCGGTTCAACTAGATGGAGTGACACAACGGCTGCAGCAATAGTTTAAAGCATACCAATTGGGAGGAGGGTCAGGGATGAGCAGTATTTTGTTTTGTTGTAAGTAAGGTAGCTATGCGTCAACACAGATTGGATGGCACCTAACAACAAATAGAGGAGCCCTGATGGAATAGTGAGTTATGAGTTTGTCAGCTACCTATGAGGTTAGCAGTTCAAATCCACTACATTCCATGGAAGAAACACCAGGTTTTCTCCTCTCCTAAAGAGAAGTTCTATCCAGTTCTATAGCATCACTTATAGTCTGAATCGGCTTGATGACAGTGAGTTTAACAAGTCTTTCTTTCCAAAACCATCCCCAATCCACTGCCATTGAGTTGATTCAGACTCATACTTACTCTGAACAGGGTTTCTGGAACTAGAAATCTCTCCACAATGGCATAGCCTCACCCTTCTCTGGCAGAGAAGCTGGTGGTTTTTAATGGCCTGTCTTATGTCCAGTTATCAGTCCAATGTCTAACCCACAACTCCACCAGGATGCTTCCTCAAAAGCCCTACTGCCATTGAGTTGATTGTGACTCACAGAGCCCCTATAGGACAGTGTAGAACAGCTTCCTAGGGTTTCCAAGACTCTCAATCTTCACTGGTGTGGATTGACTCATCCTGATCTCCCTGGGCAGTTGATGAGTTTGAACCACCCACCTTTCATCTAGTAGCCCAATGCGCTGGCCATAGTTCCATTAGAACTATGGAATTCTAACCAACATCTAATGGCCCTATAGTCCAGGGTAGAATTGCCTCTGTGGGTTTCCAAGGTTGTAAATCTTCAGCAGCAAGCCTCTGTTTCTCCTGAGGGGTGGATGTGAATTGTTGAATGAATGGTTAACAGACTGACCCATAACCTCCATGCCACAGGGTTTCTTACATTTTTCTTCCAGAAACTAAATTCATCGTGACCAAGTTGAATCCCGTACATGGTGACCATCTAGGACAGTTGAACTAGGAGCAGACAGCCTCATTGTTGTCCTCTGAAGAAACTGGCGTGTTCGCACCATTGGTCTTGTGGGTACGTGAAGGGCTAGCTGGTGTCTGGCACACAGTGAAACAACAACCCTTGACCTTGACCGGGGAGTCCATTCAGACTCATAGCCATCACAGGACAGAGAACTGCTCCTAAGGGCTTCCAAGGCTGAAAACCTTTCTGGGAGTAGTCACGTGTCCTCATTGTCCTCCTGCTGAGCGGCTAGTCGGTTCCCCCTCTTGGACTTTCAGTCAGCCTCCCACACACCAGGACTCCTTGACACATTCTAGGTCCTCGATATTTAACAAAATAAAAAAAGAAAGAAATTCAACTTATATTAACTGGAGATCGATATAGTGAAACAGAACACCCTCACAAATAATCAACATTTAATTTGGGGAAAGTCCTTATCACAAATCTTATCAAAGTCTTTGAAAAGATGGACTGTGAAGATGCTAAGTTTTGCAATGATGTTTGTAATTATGCAGACCATTCCTTCTGAGGGTAAAGAGAAAGGGCAAGTTAAAGGAAGGGTGCCCGAGTGACAAGACATAACAAAGCAGACCTATTGCTATTGGGTTGATAGATATGCCTACTCATTGCAGCTCCAGACTACAAATCAAACATTTTTTGTTTAATAGTTTTATTGGCATATCATTCACACATCATGCAACTCAATAGCTCACTCACACTAGGAAGCGTTGGGCAATCATCACCACAATCAATTTCAGAACATCTCTTCTTCCTGTTCTCCCTCACACCCATTGCTATTTGGGCTTGATTACTCCCCAATCCCTTGCTATGCCCCCAGGCAATCATCAATCCCATGAAAATTTCTATAGACATACTCATCCTGAATTCCATTACAGAAAAGAATACAAAACAAAGAACAAACAAACAAACACCCAACAGCAATGACAAACAAGTCATTGGAAATCTGTAAGGGAACAAACAGTCTCATCTTGCTGTGAGAGGCTGGTGAATTTGAACCACGCACATTTCAGTGAACAGTGCATGGGTAACCCCACTGCCCCATCAGAGCTCCTCAGTGGCCCAGAGCAGTGGCCCATTGCTGTCCAGTTGATTTCAACCCATCCTATCAGACAGAGTAGAATTGCTCCTGTGGTTTTCTGAGACTAAATCTTGATGGGACCAGACAGCCGCATCTTTCTCCTCCACAGTGGCTGGTGCTTCCTAGTTCATGACCTTGAGGTCAGTAGCCCAAGTCAAATAACAAGGAAGTCTTACTGCATGCATGGGGCAGTGCCTCAGAAAGTGCTGGTCTGCGGGGGACATTTCTCCTGACTCCTTGCATGGTCAAGATGGGAATGTCAGTACTGAGAGGGTGCAAGAGACTGCGGAGAGAGATGCATGGGCTCTCTGAGACCCGATGTCAGGGTGGGAATGGAGGTAAAAGGCAAGGCAGTTTCTGTCTCTGCCTTATTGCAGCTGAGCTAAAAGGCATGGAGGGCATTTTCCCCAAAGACTGGTGCAATCAACTGCTTTCCAAATAAGTCGTGGAATAATTTAGAGAGACCGAAGTGTTACAGGCTGTGTTTATATCAATTTTGTTTGTTTCACAGAATTCTTGGACTCATTTAAAGCCAGGAAATATGTTAAGGCCCTTGATTATGTGAACTCTCATTAGATTCACAAATAAATCAGTGCTATCGCCACCCCAAGTGTTCTGATGCTTGTTAAGATATACTTACAACTGTAAAGCTAGGTACAGAACAACAGCGCTCAATACTTATAAGCCCAAAACAATGTGCATCGTTTTTTAAAGAGAGACGGCATTTTAATTAAGTGTATTTAATAAATTTTAGAGTACATGTGTTCCACTCTGTTAACAACAATAAAACAAACTGTAACCTGTTCTTTTGTTAAAATAGACATGGTGGGTAAAGGCTTTTTGAGACCCCTGCTGACAGGAAAGGAGAATTGCACCCTGGTGTCCTTTGCTTAGCTGGAACTGGTAATGCTTAACTTTCCAATCATTAGCCTGCTGCCCTTAAACACATGCCATTTCCGAAAGGTGGAAGATATAGCACTATACAAATTATGAATTTTTGAAAGAAGACTATTTTCTATAAAGAGAGATGTTTATTTTGACTAAAGTTTATACGTCTCTTACATATCTTGCATAATTTAAAATGACTGCTTTCACAGTTTTTCAAATCATGAAAATTTTCAGATGTCTTTATAAACATGTGTATTGGAAGAACAGTGACATTTATAATGTTCAAAGAGAATGTGATATAATAGTAAATGACATTGTAAATTTCACCCGTTAAAAAAAAAAGGCCAAGCACTCATTTCTCTTAACAATTTTATTGACAACACCATTTTGTGCTGTGCTGCATACCATCCTTGATACTAATTAACTAATACTAATGTTTGTTCCCTGCTTTCAATAGTGCACATGCTACTCAGGGAAAAAGTCTAATCCCTATGTAAGATAGTTTCAGATTGCCAAGAGCAAGAATTCCTTCTCTGAAGAGGTAGCATTTGCACTGAGACCGGGACCGTGATGAGGAAAGTCGTGGTGCAAACATTTAAGGTAGAAAAGGCAGCAAGGGAATGTGTCAGAAAATACAGGCTGCGAGTAATGATGCGAATCTAAATGCATGCACAATGGGAACCAGACTTAGAGCACCCTTCAATCACCGCACACATTGGGTCTTCATGTTCTCCTCTCTTATAGGCATCTCAGTATTGTAGAAACAGAATTGTACTAAATAAAAGACAAACAAAAGTTGGGAAAAGTGACAAAGGGAAACATCTGGCAAGTTTCTAAACCTCTCACCTGCATCTTTCTCACCTGCAAAATTGGGGAAAATCATACCTGCTGAAAGGGTTGTCTTAAAATAAAAAGACTGAGAAGCAACAAAGTCCACATGGAAGAAGCACACCATCCTGTGTGATCATGAGGTGTCAATAGGATCAGGTACCAGGCAGAGAAGAACAAAAAATCTATCATTGTGAATGAGGGGGAGTTCAGAGTGGAGACCCAAAGCCCATCTGTAGGAAACTGGACAACTCCTTACAGAAGGGTCCCGGGGAGGAGACAAGGCAGTCAGGGTGCAGTATAGCAACGATGAAACATACAACTTTCCTCTAGTTCCTAAATGCTTCCTCCCCCCACCCCCTACTATCATGATCCCAATTCTACCTTACAAATCTGGCTAGGCCAGACCATGTACACTGGTACAGATCAGAGCTAGAAACACAGAGACTCCAGGACAGATAAAGCCCTCAGGACCAATAATGAGAGTTGCCATACCAGGAGGAGAAGGGGAAGATGGGGGAGAAAGAGGAACTGATTACAAGGATCTGCATATAACCCCCTCCATGGGGATGGACAACAGAGAAGTGGGTGAAGGGAGATATCAGACAGTGTAAGACATGAAAAAATAATGATAATTTATAAATTATCAAGCGTTCACCAGGGAGGAAGGGGAGGGGAGGGAGAGGGAAAATGAGGAGCTGATACCAAGAGCTCAAGTAGAATGTTTTGAGAATGATGATGGCAACAAGTGTACAAATGTGCTTGACACAATGTATGTATGTATGGATTGCAACGAGTTGTATGAGGCCCCAATAAAATGATTTTTGAAAAATGAAATACAAATCAAGATAGCTTGCCAAAAGCTCAAGTATGGTAAGTATTCGGCCATTTTCCATTATGTGCATCCCTGCTTCAAAGGATCCCTGGTTCTTACTTTACTTAATAAGCCTCGTGTGAGCTGTGGTAGCCAACTGGATACAGTGAGTAATGATGGCTCAGCAGCTCAGTGTAAAGTTTTGCTAGTGAATCCCACAGGGCAAAGATGGTCTGACAGACACTGATTTATTGTAGCAATAACCAAATCTCAACCTATGGTCAAGTCCATTGTGATTTCTAGTGGCCCTAGAAGACCTTACAGAATCTCTGAGGCTGGAAAGCTTTACAGAAGGTAAACTGCCTCATCTTTCTCCCACAGAGTGGCTGGTGAGTTCAAACCAGCGATCTTTTGGTTAGCATTGAAGCACACTAACACTCTGCCACTCATTATGTCCTTATCAGAGGAAGATTAAATAAATAGGGTGCTTAGAAATAAATGGCTTAAGGTAATCTGCATAGGATATAATGTAGCCCTAAAATAATGTGAGGACTAGACTTGGTAATCTCCATGGTGCCTACACAGTCTAATTAATGATCTTTTGAATTATGACTTCCCTGTTTTGAGCTGTTGAGACAATGACATGACTAGGTCATGTACAACCACAAATGCTTAACAAACAGCTTTTGCTAAGCAGCATGTTAGCACAGTACAATAGGGATTTCAGCATATTGTTGTCCAATGGAAACCCCACTGAAAACTTTTCTGCCTTATGGTAACATGCAAGACTTCACCTACAGATGAGCAGTCACTGTGCCTAAGGTGTATTGGCTGGCATCCCAACCAGGTCTCTTGGATGGAAGGGGAGAATTCCACCACTGAACGATGAAGGGCTCCAGGACCCTTTATCATGAGACCTCAAAAAGTGTGTGAAAAATGAATTTGAAAGATAATGGGATGTTTTTTCATGAATTCTTTGAAGTCTCCTTATATAGCAGTGGTTCTGAACCTCTGGGTTGCAACCCCTTTGGGGGTCAAATGACCATTTCCCAGGGGTCGCCCGGTTCATAACAGTAGCAACATTATAGTTATGAAGTAGGAATGAAAATAATTTTATGATTGGGGGGGGTCACCACAACATGAGGAGCTGTATGAAAGTTTAGAACCACTGTTATACAGGTATGTGAGCTTAGCATTTCCCAAATGCTGGACCATGATGAAAATACAGAACAATCTTGAAATGTGTTCATGAAGGTAATTTTGTTTTTTAATGTACAGGGGAATGGACAGAAGGGGAGACTTGTTATTTCGAATCCATACATCCTGCCTACGTCTCAGACTGAGACTCTCAAGGTCAAAGTGGGGTAAGAAGAAAGCCCCCCAAATGATCGGAGTAGAGAACCTGTGGACATAGTGTCGGGAGAAACCAGCCCTGGAGAAGGACGTGGACGGTAAAGTGCAAGGGTGGTGACCAAAAGGAAGGTCCTCAAAGACATGAGTTGACACAGTGCCTGCAGCAATGAGATCCCGCCCCGGAACGCCTGCGGGGATGGGGCAGGGTGGGGCAGTGCTTCATTCTTTGGTACACAGGGTCACTACGGATTCTAACCAGCTGCATGGCACTGAGAAACAACGAGAGCAATAGCCACAACAAGAGAAACTTGCAGGGGGAATCAGGTGTTCCCACCGAGCACGTCTCAGCGCAGGGTTTCTCAGTTTGGGGGTTCTCCGTAGTTTCATGTCCAAACTAAAATTGACACCGGTGCATTTTCCAAATTCCAGAACCATCATCTGCTTCTTAAGGCAAATTGACGAGGTAAATGATAGCTCTTTAAGCCTCCTCTTCCTTCCTTAAATTTTTTCAATTACTTGCTGCACGTGTCTCCCATATAGACATTTTCAGCAAACACTTATCCTCTCTCATCAGATCAACTATTCAGCGTCCTGTCTGCACTTGTGTAATCAGATCACACTACAATAATTTTTACTCGCTGACATTGCTAAGTATTCTTTTTTTTTTTTTT
>NW_022103902.1:19272195-19273868 GCF_000313985.2 Echinops telfairi
AAAAAAGAGTTACAGTCTCAGAAACCACAGGGGCAGTTCTATCCTGCCCTATAGGGTCACCATGAGTTGGAATCAACTCAATGGCAGTTTGTTTGTTTTATTATAGTTTATTATTTAGAATATTGACGAGACTGGGTTTAGTAAGAGATAAGTAAGCATTACCTGTCATTGTTGGTGGGGATGTGGTTAAAGTGTAGAGCAATGTTTCCCTAAGTGATATTGCCTCCTCCCTGGGGATGGGGGTGGGGTGAGGGTGCTGGAAAGCTCTGGGGGGGCGGGGGGTGGCCAAAGCAAATACCTCGATTGATATTGGTTTCGCCAATACACTACACATGTTCTTCATGGTCCTGTGGCCACTGAGTTTTTGGTTTTGTTTCTGGAAAGAGTGCAGGAGGTCAATTTCATTTGGGAGCCTACAGAGTAGATGCTGAAATGATATTTCCATTTCTTTATGAACGTTACTTGACCTTGACTTTTTTGCACCTTCTCCGAACTACAGTCTCCATGTGTCAAGTGCTCAAAGTACAGTTGTAAATTGTGGTTCTTTCCTTAACCTTTTTTAGGCTCTGCATAATAGAGTCCAGTTATTTTTATATCACAAATCAATCTCAATTTACTCATCTTTCCCTTTCTCTTCCCCTGTCTCTATTTCATTTTCTTTTTGCTCCCTTCCTCCACTTTTCATCCTCCTTTTTCTTCTTATTTTCGTTTTTTAATTTGAAATCAATGTTCAATGCAAAGGCTCTTCAAGGAAGATCTTTCTAGAGAGAATAGAAGTGAAAAAATAAACGACTTTCAAAGAAGTAGAATCCTGTGGCACTTTCTGAAAAAGATCAACATCCGCAGCTGTTTTTCTGGGCCTCCCTAGATTCTATCAATTAGAAAAAATATATATTAATAACAAAATGCCATCAGCGGAGATGGCACAGTGCGTCTGACTTCTGCCCATGGGGAAATACTAACACTGCGCCTCTGCAATGGTAGACTAATTGGGCTACAAATGTGCTTAGTAGTTTATCTCAAGTGGAACTCCTATTATTGATTTATTTACTTTTCAATTGTCTTCATTTTTTAAAATTATTAAAAGATCATTTTATTGGGAATGCTTACAACTCTTGTAACAATCTGTACGTGCATGGATTGAATCAGGTATGTTTGTACATATGTTGCCTTCATTCTTTTCTAGACATTTACTTAAAACTCTTATTATTTTAGGAGCTGACATTTTGAGAATCAGTAAGTAGTTGTCTGCTCCCATAAAGGTTTATACTTTCAGAAAGCATATGTGAGATCACTTTGATCCCACATTTGATTTGAATTGAATCAATGGTGCTGTGAGCTTAATATTTCAAACAGTAATGCAATAAACAATTTGATGAATGTGAAATACATCACTGTAAGAAACACAATATCCTAAAAGAGCAGGCTGAGTGGGAGTGTGGAGGGAAGTGGTGGAAGGACAGGATTAGGGCAAAACATGGGGAGCAGTTGATGAGTTATGTAAATTGATTAATACAAACATGATAATCTGATCTGTCAGCTGCCATCCACTTCACAAAAAAAGATAATAAAAATAGACGAACGTGGAGAAATACATTTCATAGTAGAGAGTAGGGTTTTGAAATGAGAAGTGGTGATCTCATAGAAAGGAAGAATGACCAAGTGTGGAAACT
>NW_022103902.1:19275265-19286654 GCF_000313985.2 Echinops telfairi
ACATAAGTGTTTACACACAATTTTGTGAGTCTCTGTGTAGGGGGGTCTGCAAAGAAATAGCAGTTGGATATGTTTCGATCACTATACTCTGCAGAAGAAAGCAATTTCCTGTGGGATCCTTCCTCCATACTCTGCTACTTCAGAAACCCAAGAGCATCGCAGAATCCCCTTCTCGTCCTCCAACTGCGGAGGTCCACATACTCTCTAGATTTGGGTACCACCATGATTCTTTCTATGTACTCCCCACCTCTAACGTAAGAAAGGAAATCATAACGAACATAAAAATGACCGATACACGCGTTGCTGTTGTTCGCTGACATTCAGTCAGTGTCCACCTCAAGGCAACTCTCGGCACACGGGGATCAGATCAGTGTGCTCTGCGCGGGTTTCCATGACTGCTGCTCAGAAGTCTGTTGCCGGACCACCGCTCCTCATTCATCTTAGTCTAGAAGCTCCGCTGAAGCCTGTTCAGCGTCATATCCATAAACAAGCCTTGACTCTTCCTGGGTTTGATATTCATTGGGCAGGGTTCAAAGCCTGGTGTTTCCCATAGTGCATGAGAATGCTACCACCATGCTACCCTTGTCCCTGAGTGCATGCACGGCGGTTGTCTTTCTGTTACTGTGTACCATTGGAAGATGACAAGTCCTAGCAATCCTATAGGAAAAGGATAGAACTGCCACTTCCGTTTCATAAGCTACAATGTTTATGAGAAGATACCTGGTTTTCCAGTGGGTCATGCAGTAAGCTATTAACTGCAAGATCAGCAGTTCAAACCACTCTGTTACTCCATGGGGGGTTGAGGGTGGGGAGATGAAGCTATGGCTGCCGCCAAGATTTAGTGGCAGAAACTCAAAGGGGTCGGTCCACCCTGTTCTACAGGGTCCCTGCGAGCCAGAATAGACTCCAGAGCAGTGGACTTTCATCTTCCTAGGAGCACATTCCCTGTTTTTTTATCTCATTAAGCTTTGAAACACCAACCTTCCAGTTCCTTCGGAATGCCTTTAGAATACATGTATACCGCTACAGAATTTTAAAAAACAATTTCAGACTTTATTATCAGTTGGAGGTTTTTGTTTTGTTTTCAATCTTCGAACTATGAAAGCATGTACGTTTATTTTACTGCCTATTTCCCTCTACCACCACTATCGCCTTGCGTTACAAAAGCCAATTGAATTGAAAAACAAAATAAGTCCAGGTTAGAACTGTCATTGTGATGTGTGCCAAGACACCTGCCAGCTCATCACACATTCTCCTGAAAACAATCAATACAGGTAGCCCGAGGCAGAAAATCTCATCATGCATGTACTTTCTGAAAGCAGATCATTATTACAAGAAACCTCATGCCTTACTTAAAAGGAGGTAAAGTATGACAGGAGGCATAGACAGGGTGGGCCCTAGGGAAAATTGTTCAGTACACTATATGCCTCCCACCTCATTATACTGTCTTCTCTTTTCTCCCTTCTGGTATAACAGCCCCTACTGCCCAAATTTCTCAAGACCGTTAGGACCCTCCTGATCTCATTCCCTATGAGGAAAATACACTCTAAAAGTGATACTATAAACTTATTCCAACAAATGTGCTCAGGATCATCACAGATTTTGAGGAGCATCATAGTCTTGTGCTCAAAGCACACAGTTTTAAGGGGACAGTCAATAACTAAAGATCAATATATTGAATGAAGCATAGCTAGTAAATCGATATTCACTCTTCAAGTTCTCATTTAACAAATGTGATCAAAAGAAAGGAGGTTTTAGCATTCCTTTCTTTGAGACTTAACATGGATATGGTGTTGTTAGGTAGTCCTTGCTACTCAGCCCTCCAGGAATTCCACGCAACCAAGAGAAGTTGAATAGAAACCCGGAGATGGTAGAGATATACCCAAACTATAGCTGCAGCTTTGCACAGCCTGAAACGACAGCATTTGTAGAATGAAATGCCTAGTGCCACACAATTGTCCACTGAATGCTTGCTCTGCATAACTGAATGGTCAGCAAACACACAATCCAATGGCTGTTTCTTCCAGCACACGGATCTAGGTTCTGTTTCAAAGCTACTGTATTAAAGAGACACTACACCAAGCTGGCAGCACACAACAGTATACCAAGCTGGAGACTTTTACATGAAACATGACTGAAATGCCCCACACCATATCAGCCACCAGAGTAGTCAATGGCAGGCCCTACAGGAATTGTAGGCAATGTGTGATTGGATGGATAAGGACGCGGAGTTGAGGGATCTGGCTCTTCCATTCTCTGGCTGTACCATGAAGTCTTGTGGAGCGACTTTTCAGAGGGTTAATTTTTTGTTTTCAGCTGTGAAATGGCACCCATAAAGAGGTACTGCCTTTGAATGGGTATTATGGAAGTTAAGTGATGCAATGTACGCATATCACCTGGGATGTAAAACTTCATAGTGATAATGACAGTGATAATGATGATGTTAATGATAAAACAATATATACCACAAAGCAAGTGATCCAAAAGGTGAAGAAATTGCAAATTCTCTGTTCTCAGGGAAGTCAGAAAGAAAGAAATGAACGTGAACCACTATTACAGCTACTCAATCCTGTATCCAATATCCAATAGCTGTTTAGAGCACAAGTTAAGAAATTCATATATTTGGGGAAATTACTTAAGCTCCCTCTATGACTCAGCTTCCCATATGAACAGTAAGGTCAATGAAAGTGCTTACTGCATAAATTTTTATTGAGAATTAAGCGACTTAACACATGTAAAATAGATCGAATTAGCACTAACAGAACAAGAAATAGATAAATGTTAGATATGATCTTTTTTTTTTCCCCTTCCTGGAATTGGAGGTAAGAACATGACAAACAAACAAACGACAAAACAAAACTAGATGGATCGTGTTGAGAATGTACCAGTTTGTTTGTTTGAAGGGTGAGGAGTAGATGTTGGGACAACATCTTCATTTTCATGTGGGACACATCTTTTCTCTGTATCTTGGCTCTCCTGCCCAAGTGAGAGCAACGGAAACCCATCTGAGATTCCAGGCCCCATAGACTAGAAGTTTCTGCAGTAGGAAAAAGTCAGCCTCCCCATCCATGACTCACCCGGGAATCTTTTACACTGACCATCCATGACTAACAATATAAGTTCTGCTGATTCTGGACGATGTATTTGTAAACAATACCAAGAGTTTGATAATGAACATTTTTTCTTAGGCATGTTTTCACATTCATGTGGAAATGGGAAAGACAAAACCAAAACAATGCCTAGAAGCAGTGAGATCATTAATATCATCAGATTCAAAGCTTCGACATTATAGTCATCATCATCATCATTATCATCATCTCAATATCAGCTATCACTCATGGATCATCATAAGGTTCTCGACATTGTACACATAGATTTGGTCCACCGCATTCTTAATATAACTTCAGAAAGTAGCAGTCCTTGTGTACACTTTACATATGAAAACTAACATCAGTCAGAGGAAAGCACGGGTGCTCCGCTCATTCTCACAGCCTGCAAAAGGAGGAGCTGAACGGATGGTATGGATTCCTTCTCTCCCTGGCCCTCCCGTGCTATGCTAAACAAATAGTATTTATGCTAAAATCAGTAGAGCGTTAGTTGAGCTGATTTTTTCCCCAAGTTTATGGTGACCTTCTCCAGCTACATCTATAGTAATCTATCTTTGTTCTTCTGGTTGTTGTTTTATTTTCACCCTTCAGACAGAAGGACTGTGGCCCTTTCCACTTATGAAATTAAAATCTACACAATAGACAGCAGTACATCCATCCTACATTTTCCATATATAGCACAATAGTAAATCATTAAATGAGGCACTCAATTAACAATGAAACAAAAGAAAAGGTTTAGCTTATAATCATGTATCACAGAGGGCCAATTCCAACAGTGACCTTCAAGCAAAGCCATTCAGGGGAAGTAGTAAGTCTTTTATTGCAAGACCATGCCATTGTGCTTTGTAATTATTAATTTCACACATGGATATCAGTGACAGGATTCAAACAGGGAGTCAGCAGCACCTTAAGAAATCTCTCCTCATCAGGTGAGCAGAGGGGCTGGCTGATGAGCTCCATCAGCTGGGATAATTATTAGGAAGAAGGAGGTGTGTCACCCCCCTGTTGAGGGCAGGGGTGCTGGTACCAAATTATCTACAAGTCACAGACAAGTCAATTCTTTGGAACATTGGAGATGCCCACATTAAATGCAAATCACCAAAAACAACATGGCTGCTGCTATCTATCCAGAAAATGAAAACTGAATTTCAGAAATGGGACGAGAAACCGAAGAACTGCTCAAGAGAAATACCACAAGAATGGCCAAGCCCAGGCCAGAGGCCAAGAGTCAATGCCAATTTTCTAGGAGCAGTCACTGTTCAAATATTTAGTAATTCCCAAGGATTCGTTTCACGCTTTATCTCCCATCTTGCCAATAAAATCCACCTCCAAGTTACAAGAACTCATTATCTTCAAATCTGAAAATCTGACCTCCCATATTTGCATATTTGGATAATGCAATGGGAAAGAAGACAGGCATGTTAATATTCTAATGCCAGAATACTCGTCAAACCATGACCACTGTACACTGCCGGTCTATGTTTTAAGAAAGAAAGGAACAAAACAGAAATGCCGTCGGTAGAGAGACACAACTCAAGTGAACAAATGACACTTTTGAAAATGACCAAAATTATTTTACAGTGTACCAAGTGAGGATCAATCTACCAGAGAAGCATGCCGCTTCCATGAAAATTGGTCTGCGGTACCCCTTCAGTGGTTCTTTGAGTAAAAATCTGAATTTAAATAGACTCACTTACCTTTCCAAAAAATGTTATTTTCACCATAATACAGAAGTTGCAACTAGAAATCATAAAGATACATAGATATGGCCACTTGAACATATTTGAACAGAGTTTTAGTTATTGGTCACTTAGACCTTCTGGGTAAGGACTCACGGTTCCCACGGAAGTGCGGAAAGATGCGAATGTGTGTCATATTCAGTGGGGACAGCTACCTGCTTCTGTTGTATAGATCAGTCTCACTTACCTAAAGGGGGAACAAAAGAAGAAGGTTTAAGTATTTAATATAAAACAAGTCAGATTTGCCCCTAACTCCCCATTTTCTCCTTTTGTTTTTTGGTTATCCTCTTCATTTGTCAGGGAGAACTCTCCTGTGTTGGAGTTGCTGCCCCAGATCGCATCTAGGCAGTGGCAGAGATGCGATCCTTTCCTTCGCAAAGCATAGCAAGGCCACCCCCTTTATAAATCTTGCTCAGGTTGGAGAAGTGAGAGAATGCCTTATCTATTGCAGAAAGAAAAGTCCTGGGTCGCCGTTATTTTAGTGAAAGTGGTACCTACTCGCTGGGAGATTACTTCTGCTCTGGCTTTTCCTTGCTTCAGAAACTTTGTGCATGCTTGTCTTTCCTTCAAATCCACTCATCTCATCTTACTACCCCACCATTTCATTCTGGGGTAACCTTTTGGCTACCTGATATTTAGAAATGTGTTTAGAAATAACCTCCTTTAGAAATGCGTTTAGAAATAACCTCCTTTGAGTAGTGTTTACACACTCTGAAGCCCAAATGGTACCTTCTTTCTCTATGCCTACAAGTCCCGGGTGCCTTTGCACCCAGTCTGGCTCCTGGTTAGCTCACATGCACAAAGTAGACATTTCCAATAGTGGTTTCCTGGCTGTGACCTTTCCTAGGCTTTCCTTCCAAAGAGCCTCTGGGTGGTTAGAACCATGAACCTTATAATTAGTTCTGGAGCACCTAATCATTGGCACCAATCACAGGGCCTGCGTGATTACAACAACACAACAAATGCATCAAAAAAGAACACCTGGTCATGCAATCAATTCTGTTACATAGCAACCCAATAAGGAAGACTGGTCTGTCTCCCTGATAAAACAGTAGATGGTACACTGTCCTACACCTAACTATTCCTTTGTAGACCACGCTTCCTACACGCAGAATCTGCTTCTTATTCCTCTTTCTGTCCTTAGTTTCCAGGACATGATCTGAGATCTTTTGATAATTATTAACAAATGAACAAATGAAATGAAATCATACGCAACCCAAGTCCAAATCAGATTGTGAGGGTTAGATTTTATGTCAACTTGAATTTGTATGAAAGTGTAGGGATGGAATCCAACTTTGATAGGGGTCCAATCAGATCACAGCCTGATGACACCTCCTTGAGGGGTAGCCTTTTCTATAAGATGAGCAATGAAAATTTCTCCTTCCTCCTTTGTCCTTCTTCTTCAGCCTTGCTGGGACTCTGTGTCTGCCTCTTGTGGTGGCCCCAGGTTGGCTGCTGACCCTGGGGGCCATCCTCTCAGCTGTCTGCATCCTGCCGTATTTCCACCAACCTTGGATCCACATGACGCTGCACCCACCAGTCTGCAGTCTCCCTTCTCTCACTTCACCTTTCTGCATCATTGGCCTGCAGCTACTTGAGTCTGAAGACTCAAGGGACTCAGGGACTTGAGTCACACTGAGCTGGGATGCTTTCTTGACTTTCGGTTACTTTTTGATATAAAGTTCTATTGTATACCTCTGTGAGAGTCACTGGTTTCCTTTCTCTGGACATCCCAGAATAACACAGAGACCAAAGACAAATCGGGATCTGACCACATAGGATGACTCTAGGGCAGTGATTCTCCATCCGTGGGTCGCACCCCATTGGGGGTTGAACGACCCTTTCACAGGGGTCGCCTGATTCATCACAGTAACGAAATGACTGTTATGACGTAGCAACGAAAATCATGTTATGGTTGGGGGGGGTGGTCACCGCAATATGAGGAACTGTATGAAAGGGCCTGGCGTGAGGAAGGTCGAGAACCACTGGGCCAGCATATAGACTTTAGAGGAGAGTCACCAAGGCACTGCCCTGCCTCTTTTCCACTGATTCTCTCAGGTGAGGAAAACAAACGAGAAGAGAAAGCCAAGACGAGCTGTCTTGGCGTAGAGCTTGGAGACTTTCCCGTGTGACACATGGGCACTTGTAGGCAGGCCCCCAAGAAAACCCAGGAGAAAAAGACAACGCTGAGGGCCTTCGCTCCAAACACTCAGGTCATGCGTCCCTCGATGTCTATTTGGGTGGCCCTGGGCAAACTATGTCATTCTAGAGGGTTGAGTTCCTTACATGGGAAAGGAAATGGCCAGAGATGGTCCGACTACATTACCACTCTTTACACTTAAAAACATATGTCAAACTATGACTGTTGCTCAGGAAGTTTCAAAAATAGTATGCAAACATAGTACGAGTGTATTCTTCACTCCGCTTCTCTCAACGATTGTGGCATCATCTGTAACTAGGAGACAATTTGGGAAGAGCTTGTGAGAAAAATAAGGCTGTCATTGACCCTAGTGGAGTTCATACATCACGGCAAAACACAGAAACAAGAGATAATTAAAATGGTGTGTAGGAAGTCCAGTTTGAACCAAAATCACAAAGCAGGGATCTACAATTAAAACTAGGCAGACAAAGGTTTCCAAGATGAATTTAGTCTAGAATCAAATCTGAATGATTCAGTAGGTGCCGTGCAGGGGAAGAGCCAGCAAAAATATATCCAGGTGAAAGGAAGCCTATGGGTGAGGATGGAAATACTTTTTAAAACAAGGGACCCAAATTGAATTGTGACAAGTTGCCTTACTTGTTCAAACAGGTCAAGTAGCATCGATATGCTATTACCCAATCTAATAATTCTGCATGACTGACTGTGAATCATGAGTATGTGAAAACAAGAGTGAGGTAGAGACAAAAACGAGTCTGTCCTCCTGGATCCAGTAGGGCTTATAGGTCCTTTTAAGGAGATTAGAATTTATGCGAAGAGCAATTAGAAGCCAGCAATATATTTTAATGAGATTACCAATTAAGGAACCTGACTGGCTGTATGTAGAAAAATGTGTATGAAAGGGGAAGTGTGGAGATACAGGCATGTAAAAAAAAAATGGCGCTGTCACCTTAAACCAGGGAGCAAGCTTAAACAAGAAAATGGCTAAGGGGATGGAGAGAAGTGGGCATATTGGAGAGATGTCGGATGAGGCAGGCTGTATTATAAGGGGTAAAAGATGCTATGGTTGACAGCTTGATCAATAGATAGTGGTACAATTTTCAAGGGGATGGACTATGGATGAAGGGAACACTTTATAGACTATAAAGTGCACATACTATTACAGATATTTGTATTCATGTGGGATATACATAAAGTGTACATACATAATTCTCAAATGGATTAGAAAAAGGAGTGGCTTACTTTTTGACAGCAATGGCAATGCCTGGCTACTACACAGCTTAGCATAATTGGTTTGTGGTGCGATTTAGTGATGCCAAGACATTTCATTGAGAGAATAAAAAACAAGCAGGTATTTCCAATAGAGTTTCGTCTACTCATAAATATCCTCACATGCACATATTCGCACACAGTATTAAACCTGGGCAAAATTAAACTTGCTGAAGCACCCCAAGAATCTATTGTGAAAAACAAACCAAGAAAACAACCCCTGTAGTAGAAAAAGACATTTATTTTCTTTCAAGAATATGAACTCATTCAAAATGCAAAAGAAGAGAAAAGACAAAGAAGATTGATGATTAAGTCAGTCAGCAAACTTTTTACTTCTCTGCATTTAATTTTAAAAATAAATAACATCAACCAATACCCCTGTGCATTGAGCTATTAATCATCAAGTCAGCAATTCAAACCCACCAGCTGATCCATAGGAGGAAGATGATGCCGTCTGCTTCCACGAGGATCTACCGTCTCAGAAACCTAGGGAGCAGTTTTTCTGCTCTATCCAGTTGCTATGAGTTGAAATCATCTCAAGTGAAATGGATTTGGTTTGATTTGATTACCATTCATTGGTGATTTAAATGAAACTAATGATGTCACAAGCCTCAAGGTGCCTAGGATCTAATACACTCTTGGTTTCTTTATGAGGATTTGTTATATCTGCACTGCCAGATCCTACCTACTAGATTATCAGTTGTTTGAAACCTGAGACCCTATTCACTTATCCTGGGACTTCAAGTATAAAGCCTTGTATTTTGTAGGTAATTTACCTGCTGAATTCCAGGATATTAATTGAAAATGAAATGCACTGAATTATACAAAATTATTTGTTTCTCACCCAATAATATTCAAGGCGATTACTTGAAAACGGTAAGTGTGGATAAGATATTTTGTGACCTCTTAAGAAAACAAAACAATAGAAGCAAAAGAAACCAGCTTTACCTTAATAAAGCCAAAAGAAAATTTATCAGTGGGGAATAAGAATAAACTGGAGCTAGCTTGAAAAAATTTGGAAAACTATTTTTTTGAGGTGGACATGCATTTCATTTTACTAATTGATAAAATATATCAGCACCAAATTCTGAAAACCTTCGCACAACTGGGTAGAGTTTTTTTGAAGTTTCTCCTACTTCTTGCCACTTACCTGTGAACCTGCAGCAAGATTCGAATGCAGAGATGTCGTTTTAAGAATGAGTGGAAGAAACCACAGTCAGAAGTGCCACATTGTTATCGCTATTTTGTAATGATGTGGGTGTGGGTGTGGAGGTCACCATTCTACTTCTCCCCTGATGAGAGAGGTGGCATTCAAGTTCACTGTCCTAGGGCCAATGTGATGGCCAAAGACCAATGAGTAAAAAGTCTTTTCCATTCTGTGACAAGCTAGCAATTCAACTGACCTTAAACTTAGGAAACAATGAGGAGTGGATGCCACCTGTGGTTTGTTGCAACCTCCCTTCATAGCTCACCAGTTCTCTGAACAGGCTTTCTCAATCTGACTGGGGGGAGAAGCAGAAGATTAACGCCAAGATGATGTGAACATCTTTAAAGGGGATACAGGTGGAGACTGTCTGGGGCAGCTCAATCCTCCAGGGCTTATAGGAGTTGAAAACCACTCAAGAGCAACCATTTTCTTTGTGTTCTGCTTTGTTCCACGTCCTCTGGTTTAGAAACAAATTACAGCCTGCTAATGGTGGACAGCGTGGTAATCGGCACCCAACTTTCTACTCTCTTTCAGGTGCTCACTGTCTGTTTCTTCAGATCAAAAGGTCAGGGGCCCTGGCCCAGAAAGGACTTTCAAATGTTGGTTGAAACATTTAGCTAGGCTTCCTAAATCTCTACACAATCTCTGGATAAAAATTGGGCCAACAAATACAACTAATGTGCAGAAACTGTTACCAGCAATCACACTTGCAGTTCCTGAGAATGGCTATACTCCCAAGGCTTCACTTGGCATACAGGTTTCAGTGGTGATGAAAATGGAAGGAGAACGAAGAGGAAATTGCTAAAATGTTGCTAGCTGGAGAGAAGGTAAACTTAAAACAGAGAAAGTAAAAAAAATTCTAAAGCCATTAAAATTATACACAAGCCATAAAAATGGGAAACTCTTCTTTCTCAACATGGGATCCACCTAGTGTCCGCTCTATGGAGGTGATCTTTACATCTCTGAAACCCTTCATCAACGAATTCTTCACTCTTTGACTTATACCATATCAGGATAGTTGTTATTATTATTATTTTTTGCATCCTGAAGGGACACAAATAATTTTTTTTCAGTGCTCTTTGACTTTAGGAGACAAAAAGAAGCCTCAGGCAGTAAGCTCGGGACTGAGTGGTAGATGGTGAAATTTTGCTAAGGCAATCCTTGCTAGACTCAAAGAATGAGCAGGGCATTTTGGTGATAGAAAAAGAAATATTGGCATAACTCTCTTAGCCCTTTCTCATCAATGCAGGTTTCCATTCTCTTATTTTTTCATAAATCCCTGCGATCATGCTTTTTGACCTTCGAGAAAATCTATCATGATTATCACTTGAGATTCCTCTACCCCAAACAATCTCCATAACCTTCTGAGCTGACCTTGAATTTAACTGGCCCCTCAGATGCCCTCTCAAGCCACTCATGTGATAAGACCATTTTGGAAGGCATTCCAGGGAGACTGAAACAAGGGCATCACTATTCTTTATCACAGAGACACATTTCAGCATGTTTTGTTTGGAATAAACCTGTGTTTGTATACACTGCAACCCTAATACTGATCTTTTTGACTTGTCTTCATATGAACTTTTACAAAAACTGATTGCATTGAATTGCAACGTCTGTTGTCTGCTCTCAGGGTTGTAGGCATTGCAGGATGAGCACAGCCTTGCCAAAATTTACCAGCAGCTCTGATCATCTTGTGAGACCATTGCATCACCTAATTCCCTGGTCACTTTAGGAGGCTTATGATTCAGTAAGCTTAGTGATTAGGGGGAGTTTCCTAAGTCTAGGAACCACTGAAAGGGATTAGAGGTAGTGTCCTAAGTCTAGGGACCACTGAAAGGGATTTGAGGTAATATTCTAAGTCTAAGGACCACTGAAAAGGATTAGAGGTTGTGCCCTAAGTCTAGGGACC
>NW_022103902.1:19286754-19293649 GCF_000313985.2 Echinops telfairi
TAGGGACCACTGAAAGGGATTTGAGGTAGTATTCTAAGTCTAGGGACCACTGAAAGGGATTTGAGGTAATATTCTAAGTCTAAGGACCACTGAAAGGGATTAGAGGTAGTGTCCTAAGTCTAGGGACCACTGAAAGGGATTAGGGGTAGTGTTCTAAGTCTAGGAACTATTGAAATCAGTGTTAGTCCAAGGTTTGTAGAGGAACTTCCATGACAAAAAGAGCCCAAAACAGGACACATTTGTCTTACCTATTTTATTTGACACTTCATAATTTTTTTTCAATTTAACCAACCAAAATAGTGAGTAAGATTTCCTGGCAGAAAATTTTAGGCTAGTTTTCACCTTTTAAGAACAGGGAGGAATACAGTTGCAGTGAAATAAGTTCTAGGTCATTGTTGATTGTTTTCTGATGGTAAGAGAAGAACATATTTTTGTTAGTTTTGTGGTGAGACTTTAATATAGCTTAATGCTCTAGAAGAGAAACAGTTAGTTACATTATAGGAGAGAGGCAAAAAGAAAATATCCTCACGTAATATTAAATATATCTTATTAATTCCTATTGTCCCATCTGATTTATGGATAGTTTGTGATGGTAGCAACAGCAACAGCAAAAAAATCAAGCGATCTGAAGAAGTGACTTGGGGGGGGGTGTCAAATGACTAATTGTTTACTTTTGATGAGTCAATTGAGGGGGTTCAATAAAAATCTAGTCTTTTTCTTGAGAGATGCATTGTATTCTGTCCGGAGTTCAAATAGGAACAGAAAGCTAGTGAGATGGAAAGGCCTATCCAAAGAATTCAGTACTGCCAGCAACTCTGTTATATATGCAACAATGATCTAAAGTCCCAGTTATGGTAGAGCCCCTATGGGTTTTTAGGAACTATGTGGATTAAAGAAAAGAAATACAAGTTTGTTCAACCAAATAGACCTACATCTTGGACTGGACATATACAGTCCCAGAAACTGCTAGACTATGTTTTTGCTGAAATGAAATACAACTTTCAGTAAACACAACTTGGTTGTCTTAACAAGAAGGAGCATTGGCTGTAATGCTGTGAGAGAAGTTACAGTTATCAAAGAGTGGGAGCATAAACCATAGGCATACCAAAGATGTCTTTCTTTGTTTTAGACTAAAAGGATCCCAAATACAGTTCAAATATGACTATGCTGTACTCTAACCCCATTTGATTTTCATCATAAAGAGTTTCAGCAGATTGATTCATTGTTGATGAGAGATATGGTATCGTCAAACTTCTTGTTTATCATTAAGTCCTACCAACAGAACCCCTCAACCAAACTCGTTGCGCTAAGTCAATTCCGCCTCATAGCATCCCAATCTAAGGTTTCTGATTCTATAAATCTTTACAGGATGAGCTAGCCCCATGTTTCTCCCATAGAGTAGCTCATTTTGCCATCAGCAGCGGCCCAACACTTACCCAGCATCGTCTCCTGGGCTCCTTACATGAAAAACTCCCCCACATTAGCTTTTCCTTTCTAGCTTTTTCAAGCTGCATTTTGGAAACAACTAGCAGCCACCATTTGCTTCTCTAATTGTATGATTGGTTGAGTTATTAATTTAATGAAAAGGAGAGTTTAATGGACATGAAAAGCCATTTGGAAATGAGATAAAACTTCGCAGGCATTGCCTGCTTGGATGTCGAGCCAAGGCTTTCTGTCAGCTTGATTATTGACATGAATGTGTTCGAGGTGACGCCCGATACGTGGAGTGCAAATCCACTAAACACACAGCATGTCTTTCAAGGTCGTCTGCTCTTCCTTGCAATGTTTAAAGAACCTCAAGGATATGTCTTTACTTCTGGTGAATTCTGCATATTATGTTATTGCAGCAGCATCTCTCATTAGTGCTATCACAAATATCTTGCTTCCTGAGTATTCTCCACCTTTTATTTTGCACTTCGGTTGAAAAAGGAAGCTGAAATGTGTTTTTTTAAACAAATTTGTTCTTTACAAAGACTAGTCAAGGCATATTCTATTGAAGCTGTAACTATTTTGACTTCATTTCTTGCTATACTTATGTCTTTACTATACATATCTTTAACTCCTCAATCGCAAATTAGTACAAGGCATTTGCCCTAGATCTACTTCTATTTGGATCAGTCTTCCTCCATATTTTGCATGACAAAATGCCTTCATTTCTCTGTCTTTGCTAAAATATCAATTTCTCAAAGAGATTTACCCTAACCTCCCTGTTTAATACTGCTAGCTGACCCTGCTCCCCCTTTGAATTTCCAGTGTCTTCATAGTCCCTACTAGTTTTACCCATACACTTTAAAAAAAAAAACATTTTATTAGGGGCTCATACAACTGTTATCCCAATCCATACACACATCAATTGTGTAAAGCGTATTTGTACATCATTCTCAAAACATTTTCTCTCCACTTAAACCCCCAGCATTAGGTCCTCATTTTTCCCCTCCCTCCTTGCTCCCCCCTCCCTCATGAACCCTTGATAGTTTATAAATTGGTATTTTGTCATATCTTGCCCTGTCCGACATCTCCCTTCACCCACTTTTCGGTTGTCTGTCCCCCATGGAGGAGGTCACACACAGTTCCTTGTAATCGGTTCCCTCTTTCCTACCCATTCTCCCTTTACCCTCCCTGTTTTGCCACTCACACCACTGGTCCTGTAGGGCTCATCCACCCTGGATTCCCAGTATTTTCAGTTCCTATCTGTACCAGTGTACATCCTCTGGTCTAGCCAAACTTGCAAGGTCGAACACTTTTTACCTACTAACACATCAGCTAGTTTCCTTACATATGTTGACAAGTATATCTCCCCTGAGAATTTAAGATCCAAGTGGTAGATGGTATCTCTATATCTATCCACCCATATATGTTGTTCTTTAGGGTTGTCTAGTCAGTTTCAGCTCACGGTGACCTCATCTAGTTCTGCAATCAGATGAGACACGGCAGCATCCTCACCAGCCTTTCTATGCCTGAGCTCATTGTTCCCCTCACGGTCTCAATCCATATCATTTAGGCTTTTTCTCGGCTTCACTGACTCTCTATAGGGTATCTTTCTCCACACAGGTCTCTTCAGACGACATGTCCGAGCTCCATAAGATGAAGTCCTGCCATCTTCACCTCTTGAAAGCATTCTGACTGTATTTCTTCCAACACAAGTTTCCTTGTTCTTTAGGCAGTTCATGGTATATTCAATATTATTTGCAAAGACCATAATTCAATAGCATAAATAATTCTTTAGTTATTCTTCTGCATTGTCTGGTTTTCACATATATGTGAAGTGACTTCAGAATACTGTGATCTGGGTCAGGTACATCATAGTCTTCAAAGGGAAACCTCTGCTTTTGCAGTCTTTTAAAGAGGAGTTGCAGTCCATCTGCCTATGTGCTACCAAACCAAAACAAAATAACAAAGAAACAAAGAACTGATTCTTCATCATGTGACCCTCTATAGAGTGTCTGAGGCTTTTGAAATCTTTATGCAGGAAGACAGCCTCCTCCTTCTCCCCCAGGTACCTATTGAGTCTGAACTACTGACCTTGGGGTTGGGAGCCCCATGCTTACACACTCCCGAGCATATTGAGTGTAAATCTGAGTTAGAGGAAATCCTTGGCAATATCAATCTTTTCTCTGTGTATAATGATATTGCTTATTGTCGCAGTTGTGGTATGTTGCAGTTGTGGTAATTTTTTTTAAAATTTAAGTTGTGATATAACCTATACTGAAGGCTACAGTCTTCACATCTTCTTTACTTTCAGCAAGCAAAGATGTGTCACCTGCCTACCAAAGGTTGTTAATGAGTCTTCCTCTAATTCTCATGCCATGTCCTTAAGACTTCATATAGTCCAGTTTATTGGTCTTCTTTCTAGATGTATGGATAATATCTCATTACTGACAGCAGTATACTTCAGGTTAGATCAAGAAATATTCTGATGATGCCTTTAACATCATCAGATGACTACAAAATACATCTTCAATTTGTCATTTCTGGAATAGAAAAGTGACCCATACCCGTCGATTTTGGTTCACTAATACCAAGGATATCAATGAATGTTCCGTTTCATTTTTTATAACTTCACATTTCCTAGATTCATACATTTTGGATTCTACATTCCAGCCATTAAGAACATTTGCAGCAATTTCGTCTCACTTTTAGTTGTGTCACATCCGTCCTTACAGTATTATGGTCAGGTCTACTCTGAAGGAGAATGGCTCCCCGGGTTGTATTTTGACTGTTTTCCAACTCAAGGATTTCACTCCCCAGTGCTTTCAGAACCGGATTCTCAGGGCCTTCTTCCTAGGCTGGTCGATTTGCCGGAACCTATGCACTGTGGGGACCCTGTTGACATTTGTAATGGATGCCACATGTTCCAGCATCACAAAACATACAAGCCAGCACAGTAACAGAAGCTGACAGAGGAGTGGTAGACACAGATACCAAAACATGCTAAAGAAAGAAAGAAAATGTGGGGACATGTATATGTTCTTACATCCCCCAGTAGCTAGAAAGATTTGCTCATAAATATGTGTCCATTCACTTGCTCACTGCCACTGAGTCATTCCAACTCAGAGCCAACCTATAGGACACAGTAGACCTCAGCCTATGGGTATTCGAGACTGTAAATCTTTATAGGAGTACAAAGCTGCCTTTTTCTGCCTTGGAGTGGCCAGTGGTCTCCAACTGCTGACCTTGATGTTAGCAGCCGACAGTGTAACCCTACGGCACCAGTGCTCCAAAATATGTGTTAGATGACTGAATGAAACGGTGGACCTTGTGGTGGGCCTGTTGTTTCATGAGACTTGTTTAAATTCTTCCAGGGGACCTGCTGTATTCTTCCTAATTAATACATATTCACCTGCCCTCCACCACTCCTAGAGATTGTTTGCCCCTTCTGGCAACCAGATCTTGCCTTATTTTCTGATCTTGACATTTCTTATCTCTCAGTATTGTTAGCACTGCTTTCCTTCCTTAGTATTAATCAAGTCATCAAATCTCATTGTCTATAAGAATAGCAAGAAGGATGCATCACTGATAGAAAACAAGATTAAGTCTTGAATGTGTAGAATTGAAGGAAATGCAGGTACTAGCTTTTCTGATCTCATTACTCATCAACCAATCAATGGGAATCTCTCCTCGCTGACCTGAAATTCTAACATGCAGTGACTCAAACCGGAGAAAACATCAAAGAGTAATCCTCCCTCTTGAATGCAAACCATGTAATTTAGTAATAGCCACTCAACCACAATTGACCTGCTAATTAATCCATGGATTTTGTTGTTGTTGTTGTGTCTTTAATTATTTCCCCTGTTTTCTGAATCACTTGAGAAATACTCATTCTCTGTCCAGACTCACCAACTAAAAGCTACTGGAGTTCCGAAGTAATAAAACACTGAAATATGTTGACTCCCTGCCAACTTGCTCTCTTTCTCATCCTTTCTTTTCTGTGTGTCAACTGCTGCGAGTGTGCAGAAAGAAGACAGAGAGGGGCGCGCATCTCATAAATGAGCAGTCGATATCAAAGGCAAGCGTGAAAGTGGAGGCATCACCCAGGGCCAGGGACAAGGTTGTCCTACTCTCTTTGATAGAAGGTTTTTTTTCCATCAAAATTTTTGAACAAACTGGAAAAGAATGGGTTAGTATTTCTTTTCACAGAATTCTGTTTTTTGAAGGAACATGGCTGGCTGTCATCATTCACCACCAACTAACATGTTTTCAGAGAGGTCCCCAGTGGCATATGATGATACACACAGTGGGAAATATTAGGAATGTTGTGACCCTTCGTGAATTCTACCCATTAAACGGTCCACCAAACCCACTGCCTGGATGACAGCTTAAGGGTTGGTTTCTTGTGTTGCCACTTACTTGCTGTGTTCCCTTGAATACGTCAGTTCACCTTTGTGAACCTCAGCAGCGAGTATGGGAAGAACAGACCATTACCTGCCCCACAGGGATGTTGCCAAGGTTTTGTTCAGTCTCATTCAAGGGACAATTCATACACGCCACTGATTTCCTCTGGAATTTCATGTAAGCCTTGATGTCTTTGTATTGGAATGTTGAGGGAAAAGGGTTGAGAGGCTAAATAACAGTAAATGCAGGCCTCTAGTTATTGCTATCAGAGTAAGAGTCCTTAATTCTATCAGTCTGCATTGATGTGGCATAACAAGAGACAAGAGCAAAGGGTGCTTACTGGGGGGTGGCAGGGTGGCTAACACTCAGCTGCCAGCTGCAGAGTTAACAGTTTGAACCCAGCAGAGCTCCACAGAGGAAAGAGGTGGTACTCTGCTGCAATGCAGATTATGCAGAGGGCTTCTCTGTGGGAAGCTCTACTCTGGTCTATAGGGTCATTGGAAATGGGGATTGGCTCTATATCAATGGTTTTTGTTTTGTTTGCTGTGTGATCTTTGAAGAACTTGATTCCCACTCATTTATATTTCCCATCAACTTATTGATACCACCTAACAGTGAATCCAGGACTTCTAGTTTTACATGCAAGGAATGTCGATGTTAGGAAACTCCTGTCCACTCGGAGGTCAACTGGGAGACCTCTCCATGATGAGAAAAGAAGCTTCATAAATATTAACAAAATAAGATATTGTCATGTGAGCAACAATCAACTTGTTACCATTAAATCAGTTCTTACCCATGGCAACCCCATGTGCGTCCGATTAGAACTGTAATCCATATCGCTGCCAGTGCTGTTTTGGAAAGTTGACTGTCCTGTCTTTCTTAGAAGGTACTTTTGAATGGGCTTGAAGCTCCACCCTTCTATTAGCCGCTCAGAGCCCCAATAGTGAATCTGGTTTATTTTCTAGTAACAGGCAAATCGCTAAATAATTTTTTTTCTTCCAGGTTTTTCTTTAAGTCTATGAGATGTTCTTTTTCTTTCAAATAGTATCTTTCCTGGTTTTTT
>NW_022103902.1:19295406-19296937 GCF_000313985.2 Echinops telfairi
GCATCTTCAGAATACCATTTTATCATCTTTGAATAGATGGAAAATAAATAAACTTACACGGAATTATGAACATTATTTAGAAAATGTTAAATGTGACTGCAGAGTATGACCTCTTATATTCATGGGCGTAAAACGTTCACCCAAAATTTCCATTATATTTTAATTCCATTTTTCTGTGAACTTTTTGAAGCCCTTTGGCAGTTTTCACCTTTGGAGGCCCTAAATGGTGAGGACCCAGCTTTGGCTTTGCAGCCATGCTCCTGGCTCAAGCCAGTTACTTAGCCTCTCTGGACTTCAGTTTTATGATGTTTAAAATAAAGATATAGAACCCAATTTCTAAGGTTATGAGAACAGAAAATGATTTTATCTACATTAAAAACTAGAACACAATCTGAAATGAGCAAAACTACAGGGTGTTTTCTATGTTTCCATGGCTATTTTTACTGCTAGAAGCCTTGGTGGCATAAAGGTTATGTGAATGTGGGCTGCTAAGCTTCAAGGTCAGCAATTCAAAACCACCAACAGCTCTGTGAGAGAAAGATGAGGCTCTCTACTCCTATACAGAGTTACAGTTTTGGAAACCCACCGGGATAGTGTTATCCTGGTTCCACAATGTCACCAGGAATCGGAAATGACATGGTGGCAATTAGTTTGGCTTTCTTCCTACTGTTATTATTTCAAAGACCGCCCCCTTGCCCATGCCTTGGAAACTGCCAATGGACCGAGGAAGGTGAAGACTATGACTAGCAGTGGTTTCTGGACGTTCTTCACCGCTGCTACCTTGCGTGGCCTCACATACCCAAGGCCCTGGAGGCAAGCACAGGAAGGAGACTGCGATGCTCACAGTGCACCGAGGATTCTGCGGGTGACAACGTGGTCATTTGTAGAAACCACGCTGCTACTAACAAGTGCTTCAGTCTCTCAAGGAGCTTAAGGGAGTGACAGGCATGCCGCGGAACCTACAGTTGGGGCCTTAAAACCATCAGGACACGGTGCTTTATTATTCATATGAAACACGTTCAACAGCAGAAGTGTATCAAACGATTTCCGATTCCTGCCTTCCAACCTCCAATGATCTGTAAAAACAGAAGCAGGCCCCTATGTGAAGCCCCCTATCTCATGTTGAAGAGAACAAGCCCACGGCAAGCAGATACATGATCAGATCAACATTACCAGTCTCCAGTTGATAGAAATTGGGAGGCAAAATGATGTACTTGTAATTTATTTTCCCTATGAAATGCAAGCCAATCACTGTCAATGGTCCCCAGAATTATATAACAATAGATGAAAGTTTACTAATTTAGGTAGGCAAGAAGGGCAGAACTTTTCATTATTTTAAAATATTAGACTGACATCTATAAGTGCCCCATATTAATATTTCTGTTTGCCATCGACCAGTGGAAACTTTGCCACAAAGTTGTACTAGCAAACAACTGATCTCCATGGTGGTTTGCCATTCTCCAAGTAGTAAGGTTAGATTAGTTTGGTCTGGATTCTCAGTTTCCTTATTTATAAAAAGAGCATGATTATC
>NW_022103902.1:19297816-19302473 GCF_000313985.2 Echinops telfairi
TAAGAAACCATCTCCAGCACTTCATGTGATCAAACACAAAATGCTCATTCTGGCCAGTTAGTGGCCCAGTCGGCTTTTCAACAACAGCAAGCCTTTGCAGTCCTGTTTCTCAAATCACAGAGAGAACGCTCATTTTCTCTGATCAGTTACAGACATGCCTGACTCCTCCTGGTGCGTGATTCTTGGCCCAGCCGTCCTCCTTCCTAGAAGGTCCTTCGCCCTTTTCTCCACCAAACAAAACCCTTTATTTTTTGCAAGGTCCAGTGGAACACATCACTACCATGAATTGGCCTCAACGCCACCAAATTCAAACGGACTTTTCTATTTCAAGACACTCAGTTCATTTTTATTAGAAGTACCTTAGGGGCTAATACTTTTAAGTTTGTTCTACTTTTATGGATCTTATTCTTGATTTTATAGCAATTTTTCATTCGGGAATAGGGTTAAACCTTCTTGTTTTCAATTATCTATGGTACCTAACCTTGAGCCAGCTTTCTAAAGGATAAATCCCAAGTCCATATATTATTAAATTACCACCTATACAAATTTTTAAATCAAATTAGTAGGGTTTTTAGTGATCTTTTCCACTTGAATACAGAGAAAGCTAGGTGATAAGTGAATGACTGATGGTTCTCAACTCTAACTCATTTATTAATTGTGATAGGTTTTCTGTCAAATTAACTGGGCCAGGATCTTCAGCAGTAATGACACAATCTCTCACTCAGGTCTGAGCATGGTGACATTTCCTTGATATCCAGACACAGACACTATGAGGCATACTCCCCCTCTTCCTTGATTCCTGCTAGCCTGGAACCTGGCTACATTCTTGGGGGGTGGGTCCGTAGACCACACTACTGTGTGGTGCTGGTGCTGGACAGTATCATCAGTGGGCCTCAACAGCTCTTCTGATGTTCCGTCTCCGCATTGACTGGACGTGTTCACCAGGCTCATCTGCCTGCTTTGTCCTCCTGCCTCCCGGTCTCTGAGTGTGCGGCCCCAGCGGCCTTTTGCTGGAGAGTCAGAAGTCCTCTGCCCTTGACCTGATAGACTTGACAAAACTAAACTCACTAAATTAGACTTAAAGTAAACTGGACTTAAATACTTTTATGCCAGCCACATTTCGTGATATAAACTTCTCTCTTTATATTCATATATAAGCACCACTGATTTGTTTCTTATGAAAACCCAGACAAATACATCAATGGATTTTATTCTTTAGTACTATAGAAGGACACTACATAATCATCACAAACAATTATGCTATTAAACTATGATATGATTGTGTACAGTAATATTGCCCCTCTACCCATTAATCTCAACTTAGAACTAGCTCACTAAATTTGGAATTTTTAAATGAATGCAGATCTTCAGATAGGGAAATTTTACACCCCAAATCCTATGGAAAACTGTCTATATATCTAATATTTATTCCGACAATATACTTAGAAAAATCAGACTAATCAGAAAAAGGTAGTTAACAGAACACACTGTCAGATAAATGTCCCAGATGTCAAGATGTTAAAGGGACTGATTTCCTGAAAACTCAAGCCCAAACCATAAATAGTTTCTGATAAAACGCTAGGTAAAAATAATAAATACATATTGTGCATTTGATTATTAATTAGATCAACAATCTTTTACTGGTATTTCTGTGTGTTTATGGATACATATATGATGGTGAATGTGAATCAGGTTATCTACTTTGATGCAATGTATTGTAAGGAATGCAGCTGGAGGAGAAGGGATAAAAAATGGCAGCAAGCAACAGACGACACTAGGTAATTCAATAAAATCAAATCTCAGAAAGAGGACTCATGTATAATATACTAGGGTGCTGCCACAAATTGTTCCTTTTGCTACTGATTTCAGCAGAGAATATGACTTTGTCTCCTATCACATCCTGAAAAATATGATCTTGAAATGTGACCTTTGGCTGTAATCACACTTGCAAGAGGTATTTTCCTGTTCCACATGCAATAACCTGTCAAATCTGCAGGTGACCCAGTGATGAAAGCAATCCTCACTATGGCAGAAGAGAGAAGCAAGACTTAAAATGATCTTGACAGGTTAGAATACAGGGCAGAAACCATCAAGATGGACTATAATAAAAACAAATTAAAAATTTAAACTACTGAAAACTAGACAATGCTCCTTAAACAGGACACATAAAATGTTATTCTAAGTTTGAGATAATCAAAATTAGAAACTATCATCATTAAGAAAATGGGTGGCTATTTATAAGTAAACAATTGGACAAAGCAGAGACTGTGAGAAATGATCCACATAACACATATTTGTTAAAGGAATGGTAACCACAATGTGTAAAGAATACCTACCACCAGACTCTAAAGGGAGCCAAAGGCAGATTAAAAACAACAACAACATAGATCCAGGAATGGATTTTGGGATTACCATAAATTCTAGCTCCAATTTAAGAACAATTAGTTCTTATATCATGGCCCTTCTCGATACTCACTCCCAGGAAGGGAACACACAAGATATGGGTGATATCAAAAAATATGTTGAAAGAATTAGATGGTGCCTTGCTATCAGATTAAACAGCTTCTGGGGTCTTAAAGGCTTGTTTGCAAACAAGTAGCCCTTTAAGTGAGACGCCAACCAAGTCCACAAGGAAGAAGCACACATCATCGGTGACCAAAGGATTGTAAATCCTATCATCTGAATCTGAAGAAAGGAAGCATATCTGAGCCTAAATTGTGAGATTCTGGTTTGCAGAAGGCTATGGACCACAGTGGAAGCCCAAGATACGTTTGTGAGATCTACACAGGAAAGAACTCCTGGTGATTCCCCTCTGTCATTCATGAAAGAATGGGAAGAAACTGGTTACCAGAGTGTATTGGAGACATGACTATAGAAGATCAAAATGATAAAACCTTGTCAGTTGATTCCCTCTCTGATTGACACTGGTCCTGACCTGGGTTGCAACATGTTCTGTTTTTTTTTGTTTTTGTTTTTTCATATTTTGGGTTTATCTCTGATATGATTCATCACTGGGGGTAGCTCCTGTGAATTTGTTCTATGTTTTTCTGCTTTTCAGTGTATGAAATCCAGGATTGATGAACCTATAGAGAAGGCAAACAGAATAAGGGTCTCCCAGGGGTACAGTGGGGGAGGTGGGTAAAGGGTCTCTGATAACAAGGTCATCAAGAAGGAGAAGAATGATTGGAAACTGATTGTGGTAACAATTACACAATATATCCTGCTGTGATTGATCTATGGAGTGGTGTGATCTCGGCATCAGCTCCCAATAAGATGGGTTTGAAAAAACACAAGGAAGAATACCTACACCTAAATAGCAGCATTGCAATGTACTTGGGAATTTATCTGAATGTAGCAGAAAATGTCTAAAAATTGATACTTGTGCAGAGGTAAGAACAGAAATGATAAAGCAGTTTTGAAAAAATGTTAATTATATGATCTAGGTCACGGGTATTCACTGAAGAGTTTTAACTTTCAGTGAATGTTTCAAACTTGTATGTTTGAAATTATATGAAACTATTTAAAAAAAACAGGCAACAATTATGAACACTGCTCAGTAAAATATTGCAATTGTTTAATAAAATGTTAAGTATATAAAAACAGCAAGTTACAAGGTATATGCAAATCCACTGGTGTGTATTCACGTGTGTGCACCTATATGTGTGTATATCATATAATTGTAATGAGAAACACACAACAATAAATTAATAGTGCTTTGTTTTGGGGGGTGGGCAGGGAGAGTGTAGGAAGAGACAGAGGAAGAGGTCATTACAACATCTTTTCTTTCTTTATTTTGCATAGTTGTATTGTGGGTTGCTCCATAGTGAAGAGACTTTGTATATTTCAAAATAATTAAATTTGACTAGAAGTCACATGCCGCTTATTTTACATACGAGACGATGGAGAGTAATAGCAGGAACAATGCACAAGCACATGCAAACATAAGGACTACTTGTGCGACTCTGTTCACTGGCGACGGGGTACTCAGAGAGGAAGGTGTCACAAATGAACAAAACACATTATGGTGCTGTGGACAGAAAGTAAACTATATGATAGAATATGACATGGTGTTGCCAATTTTACCACTCCCTTGTTCTTATCCTAGTCCAATCCCATGGCCTTCCTTTGACTTCTTTGAACATAACAGACTCTTCCTGATTTAGGCCTTGACACAGACTCTTCTTATGGATAAAATAAAGCACGTTCCCTTCCTCCACTGCTTTTGTATCTAAATTACAGTTTAGGAATCCCTTGACCATAGACACTTTTCACAATGTTCCAAGCTAATAAACTAATTTGGAGCTTCCTGTCACATGTTCTTATAGCATTTACATGTGAGTAGAACTTATAGCAATAAAGTACAGAGCACCTATTGTAGGATCATATGTTTGTTACCAATCCTTCCTACTGGAACATGAGCTAGAGGGGGATCATATGTTCATTACCAATCCTTCATACTGGAACATGAGCTAGAGGAGGATCATATGTTTATTACCAATCCTTCCTACTGGAACATGAGCTAGAGGAGGATCACATGTTCATTATCAATCCTTCCTATTAGAACATGAGATAGAGGAAGATCATATGTTCATTACCAATCCTTCCTATTAGAACATGAGCTAGAGGAGGATCATATGTTCATTATCAATCCTTCCTA
>NW_022103902.1:19303175-19304712 GCF_000313985.2 Echinops telfairi
GGATCATATGTTCATTACCAATCCTTCCTATTAGAACATGAGCTAGAGGAGGATCATATGTACATTACCAATCCTTCCTACAAGAACATGAGCTAGAGGAGGATCATATGTTTATTACCAATCCTTCCTATTAGAACATGAGCTAGAGGGGGATCATATGTTTACTACCAATCCTTCCTACAAGAACATGAGCTAGAGGAGGATCATATGTTCATTACCAATCCTTCCTACAAGAACATGAGCTAGAGGAGGATCATATGTTCAGTACCAATCCTTCCTACAAGAACATGAGCTAGAGGGGGATCATATGTTCATTACCAATCCTTCCTACAAGAACATGAGCTAGAGGAGGATCATATGTTTATTACCAATCCTTCCTACTAGAACATGAGCTAGAGGGGGATCATATGTTCATTACCAATCCTTCCTATCAGAACATGAACTAGAGGGGGATCACATGTTCATTACCAATCCTTCCTACTAGAACATGAGCTAGAGGAGGATCATATGTTCATTACCAATCCTTCCTATTAAAACATGAGCTTCAGGAAGATCATATGTTCATTACCAATCCTTTCTATTAGAACATGAGCTAGAGGAGGAAATGTTTTGCTCATCCCTGTAACCCCAGTGGTGGGGAAAAGTCTCTCGGATTAGGAGCACTTACTAAATCTTATGGAATAAAGATACCAAACATATTGTTGCTATTGTTCACTGAAGTCTCCTCCACTCGGACTCCACGGTGACTCCACGCTCACCAGGTCCAGACTAGGGGACCCACAGAGTTTCATAGGCAAATTTGGGGAAGTGAATTGCCAGCTCTCCTTCCTGGCTGCCATAAGCTGGAAGCACCTCTGGAACTTGTTCAGAACCACAGCCACACAGGACCTCCGCTAACAGACAAGCCAATGCTCTGCCGGAGGGGCCTTGGCTGGGATTCAGACTCGGTTCTTTCCTTGGAAACTCTACCGTTGAACTGTCACTGAGTTCACCTGAGTTTACCCTGAAACCTGTTAGTAACAGAAGAATGCAGAGAAGAGACTGTCCAGGCAACATTTTAAAGCCAGCGCCTAGCGTTAACAGGCACAAGAAGACAAGGATGTCATTTTAAAAAAATAATGTTACCGGGGGCTCTGGCATCTCCCATCACAATCCACCCATTCATCCATTGGGTCAAGCACATTAGTACATATGCTGCCATCATCATTCTCAGAAATCCTTCTTTCTACTTGAGCCCTTGAGATCAGCTCCTCATTTCCTCCTTCCCTCCCCCAACCTCCTACTCTCATTCATCCTTGATAAGTTATAGATTATTATTTTCATATCTTACATTGTCCTCTGTTGCCCTTCACCCACTTTTCTGTTGTTTATCCCCCTGGGAGGGGGTTATATGTTGATCCTTGTGATCCATTCCCTCTTTCTCCCCCCACCTTTCCCTTATCCTCCTGGTATCTCTATTCTCATTGTTGGCCCTGAGGGGTTTATTTATCCTGGGTTTCCCTGTGTTGTGGCCTCTTATTTGTAACAGTATGCATGT
>NW_022103902.1:19304812-19350962 GCF_000313985.2 Echinops telfairi
CCCCCCCCACTTTCCTTTATCCTCCTGGTATCTCTATTCCCATTGTTGGCCCTGAGGGGTGTATCCATCCTGTATTCCTTGTGTTGCAGGCTCTATCTGTAGCAGTGTGCATGTTCTGCTCTAATCCGATTTGTAAGGTAGAACTGAGGTCAGGATAGTGGGGGGAAGGAAGCATTAAAGAACTAGAGGAAAGTTGTGTGTTTCATCAGTGCTATACTGCACCCTGACTGGTTCATCTCTTCATTATGACCCTTCTGTGAGGGGATGTCCAATTGTCTACAGATGGGCTTTGGGTCTCCACTCCACACCCCTCCCCCCCTTCACATTGGGTATGATTTTGTTCTGGGTCTTAGATGCCTGATACTGATCCCATCGACACCTCCTGATCACATAGGCTGGTGTGCTTCTTCTATGTGGGTTTGTTGCTTCTTAGCTAGATGGCTGCTTGTTTATCTTCAAGCCTGGGGTCTTAAAGAAGTAAAGTTGTGAAAAGCATCAATAAGAGGACATTTGTTGATTTGCAGATGAAAGAGCCCCACCGAAGAACAAGGTAGAGAAAATATTGTGGAGGACAGAGAATTAAGCTTAGCTCATTGATATCTTTACAATCTCCCTTTGATCTCTTTTTATCTTACTGTTACATCTTTTCCCCTTGTTCTCATTTGTACTGGAAACAGGATGATGACTTAACTAGCACTAAATTAACTAAAGCCTTAACCATGTGAAGTGATTATCAGATCCAGGACAAAGTTGTTCTTCCTGTTGATGGAAGCTTCGACTTGGCTGCTAGCTTGTCTACGTTTCCGCATGGCTGGGGAAGACGGACACCAAATACAGGAGCTTATTCTTGCATAGTGGTGTTCCAATGCCACAGGTGTGCCAGGAATACACAAGGCCACCTTTCTTCACAATGAAACTATTGCTTTATTTATTTATTTAACCAACAGATAATCAGTTTATTAAAATAGTTTATTAAGCATCTGCAATGGTGACTTCAACCTCTACTCCAGGCTCAATCCTTTAGTTAATATTTGTGTGTGATGACCATTGGACTCCTAACTGCAAAACTACAAATCCCAAACCCACCAAGAGTTCTATGAATGAAATAAGCTTATCTGCTACTCTAGAGACTTACCGTCTCAGCGAGCTTGTATAGGGTCACTCTGCACCAGGATAGACCAGATGAGCACTGGTTAGATGTGGTATGGTTGGGTATACACCAAAATAGGAGCTTTGGTAGTTAAGCAGTAGAACTCTTAAATGCCCAACAGCACACCGTCTGTCACTGGCCTGTTTCTGCGGCTTATCATTCTCAACAAACATCATTGATGCTTCTAGACCTTGTGTAGCAACATCATCAACAACGAGAATCTGATCCTTCTCAGATGAGAATGGCACAAGTTTGGGCAGAGTTTGTTCTATTGTACATGGGGTTGCCATGAGTTTGGGGCTGATTCAAGAGCCCCCAACACACTAATAACATGTACCAGAAAGGCTCTCAGCTTAACAATGAATGTCTCTGCCCTGATATCACCATGGGATCCTGGAACAAGACACAATAAGTATATACACATATATTATTATCATTTTAAGATGCCATAAAAGTGTGTATGTTTGTGCAAGGGGAGGCAAGAAAACAAGAGGAAAATTGGTCAGGTTGTTTCCTTTGACATGAGTATATTTAAGCAGAGATCTTAAAATGTGAAATAGCATCAACTGGTAAACAAAATAGACGCTTTTAGGCCGAGGATGAAACATGTGCAGAGGACTGAGGCAGACATTATGAAAGATATTTACAGACCAAACAGCAGGTTAGGAAAGGTGCAGCAGAGAGGAAGAACGGAGTCCATTGGTAACTTGTTCTGTAATGAAGATGGGGGTCGGATCATGCAAAAATCTCCATTTGTTCTATGGGCAGCATTTTGGAGATCAGAGTAAGTTCATGAGGAAACCAGTGATGGGATGAGGAACAGGAAGGTCGTATCTCAGACAGCAATGTCGGCAATATCTAATTCCAGCCTTCCAAGGGCGCGATCCCTAATCTGTTGTTTGCATGGTGTTTGCTTTTACATTTCCGAGTACCTTCAGCCTCTTGCAGCTTCTCTCTCACCTGGACACAAAGTAGCCTCTACAGGGCCAGTTGGAGAATGAATCAATCCAATTTTTAAAAGGAAAAAAAGCTTACAAGAATTTGAACTCTGTAGTAATAACATTTTTTTTTAATGGAACAATATGTAAGCATTTAAAGGCTATTTTACTTTTGTTTATTTTAATGAGTTATTTTTAAAAAAATGAACTGTCATTCATGTTTCCCTAATGGCCAGAGGAAAGAGAACAGATTTAATAACGGGGGAAAAAAGAGCAAAAGGTATTACCTTGGTTTTGACATATTTCTAACAAGGTTGTTAAATATGAGAATGAGTTCCCTGGAGCTTCCTCCTTAGGCCATTAGAAATGAGATATTCATTTATCTAGGATAATTCTTGGGTTGCTGTGTCTAAAGTAAAAAAGATAGACTAGGTTTTATTTCAAGTTTCCCCTGAGATGAGAAGTCCAAATTTCCCAAGAGTCTCTGATAAGGAAGTTGTACAAAAAAAAACCCAAAAAACCATTACCACCACCACCCAAAACACTGCCAAGTTGATTCTGGCTCAGAGCAACCTTATAAGATAGAGTAGAACTGCTCTCTAGTGGTTCTGGCACATACATCTTTATAGGAACAGACTGCCTCACCTTCCTCCCATGGAATAAATATTGAGTTCACACTCAACACTAAACTACACTAACACAGCTACACCACATTAACCCACTTCACTGACAGAACTCTATAAAGAGATGTGAGATATTAACAATTAGTATGCACTCAAATAATGGGCTGGCTGACTGAAAATAAGAAGAGAAATACAATATTGCTGAGGAGAAGCAAATTACCTGTAAATATCTGAACAGCAAGAATCAGATTTTTTTTTTTACAACTACCCTTAGGGATAGGAACATTCCAGGTAATGCTGAGAAGTTCTAAGTCAGTCAAAGAAGACAATGTAATTCTAAAATTACATCACACACGAGCAAGGTGGAGAGCAGGAGTTAGCCCAGGGGGCAGCCAGCAGAGAAGGCCAGTCAGAGCATGGAAGCAATTGAATGCTAGGGCTAGGTCCTGCCAAGTATGATGGCAAGCACCATGAAGCAAAAGAAAGCAACAGTGGATGTGGAAGATGGAAACCAAGGTGGAATTAGCTGTCTTGACATGAGCCATAAATTGCCAGCCAAGCAGGGGAATATCTCAGTGGAAGGCATCTAAATCCGGTCAGGCCAACCTACTGGCAGTAGAGCAAGCCTCTCACTGGAGTACTAACAACAGAGGCAAAAGCAGAATTAGTACACCCAGGGGAACATGAAATGTGAGAAATGTACACTACAGATTTAACTGAAACCTCATAACTGACAAGGACAATGAATTTGAGCAAAATAGAGATTACTCTTATGAGGTTCCCTCAAGTTGATTCTGATGAAAAATGATCATGTGTACGCCAGAAAGACACACTGCCTATTCCTGCACCAGCTTCATGGATTCTTTTTATACTCGACTCCATTAGTAAAGCCAATGTGTCAATTCATCTCATTGAAGGTCTTTGTCATTTTCACTGACCCTCTGTTTTCCCAAACATGATGTCCTTCTCCAGGAACTAGCTCTTCCTGATAGTGTGCTCAAGGCTCGTAAGATGAAGCGTTTTTACCCTCCTTCCCTCTCAGGGGAATTCTGGCTCTACTTCTACCAGGTCAGACATTTGTTCTCCAGGAAGTCCATTGTATAATCAAATGCTTCACCAACATCATCATTCAAAGGCATCTCTTCTTTTGTCTTTTGTGTTCCTTGTCCAGCTTTTTCATGCCCATTACGTTCCAGTGGAAAAGATCATGGCTAGGATGCACCTTAGTCCTTAGAGTGACATCTTCGTGTGTGTGCCACTTTAAAGAATAATTGGAAGCAGGTTTTCCCAATATATTATGCTGTTTGAGCTCTTGACTGCTGGGGTTTTTGGTGGGTCCATGTAAAATGAAATATTTAACAACTTTAGCCTTTG
Source organism: Echinops telfairi (assembly GCF_000313985.2). NCBI lineage: Eukaryota > Metazoa > Chordata > Mammalia > Afrosoricida > Tenrecidae > Echinops > Echinops telfairi. The sequence continues at coordinate 19,308,898 of NW_022103902.1, forward strand.
GCATGTTATCATGTGGGTGGTGGTGGGAGTTGGTGCTGACACCCAGTAACACCATACACAACAGAATAAGACCGGCCTGGTCTTGTGCCATCCTCACAACTGTGCTTAGGTGTGACCCCATTGTTGCGGTCACTGTGTCAACCCATCTTGTCGAGGACCTCTCTCTTTCCACTGCCTCTCTACTTTACAAGCATGACGTCCTCCTCCAGGGATGGATCTCTCTTGACAACCATGAGCCTGGCATCGCTCAGGTGTGAGGTCCTGTCTCCGTGGCATGGAGGTGTAACCCACACTGAACCCTGCAGTGTTTGATCTTCAGTCGAGGCTCCTCAAGTCTGTTTTCAGCAAGCAGAGCTGTATCATGTATTTTTATTGAGTCTCCCTCCAAGACCGATGTCTCATTTTCTTCATATAACAGACAATCTCAAAGCATTTGCTCATCAAACAGTACAGAAGTATGCTGAAAACATACAACACTGACACCCACTTTTGCCTGATTTTAAACCACTGGGTATATGCTCTGTTCTTTTGACTATCTCTTGGTCCATGTGTAAGTTTCACACAAGCACAACTAAGTGTTCTGAAATCCCATTCTTTCCAATGTTTTAAATAATTTGTTAGGCTACACATTGCTGAATGCTTTTGCATAGGCAAGAGAATACAGATAAGCCCCATTCTGGTATTCTCTAATTTGAGTCGAGATCTGCCCAATATCATCAATGATATCCCTTATTCCATGCCCTCTTCTGAATCACTCCTGGCAGCAGCGGACAAAAACCCCAACAATAGTCTGGTCAAAGGGAAAATGGTAATGAACTCACTGAGCCTCTTCACTGCCTCTTCTGAATCTAGCTTTGATCGCTGGCAGTTCCCCGTTGATGTACTAGTGCAACTGATTTTGAATTATCTTCAGCAAAGTTTAAATGGCCAGTGATATTAATGGCAGAGTTTGATAAAACCTGAATTCTGTCAGATCATGTTTTCTTGAAACAGGCATGCACATGGATCCCTTGCAGGAGGTTGGCCAGGTAGCTCCCTTCCACATTTATTGGCACAGAGGAGTGAGTACGCCCTGTAGTGCATCCATTTGTGAAAACATCTTTGACCAGTGTGCAAAAGCCAAGAGATGTGAGCAGAACTGTGCTAATGAGTAGAATGGTCTCTGAGGAAATAGCATCTTCCTACCAACCAAGAGGGCTCTACCTACGACCCCCTGGCTCTAAGGATGAGCTATCCTTGAAGAGAAGAGAGAAACCCCCCTCACAGGCTTGGAAGAGCACGTTGAAGACCTCTGCAAGTGAATTCACCCCACGGATTCAGTTTTCGTCCAGACAATCCGAGGGGAGCAAAAATGCCAGAGGAGCCTGTTTAACTTAGAATAATCTGCCAGTTGATATCAAAAGTGCAGTATCGACCCAAGGAGAAAGTTCAGAAGGGCTAGGAAAGAAGGAAGAGCTACATGTACATGCAGCCAAGTGTGGGAGGATAAGGGCCAGGGCAGCAGACACCCAGAATATACTGAGGAAACAGCTAAGCTGTGTAGTGTGTAAGTCAACAGAGCCCACTGCCATCTTACAGCCCAATCACCAAGCACATAATGCCTGAGCAATTGGAAAGAACACTGAACAAGGAGTCAGGAGACGAGGGTTCAAACTCTATCTCTGCCATGAATTCTAATATCTTGGATTGAAATTTTCCTTTCCTCTTGAGAACTGAATCCTTCTTGCTACACAGGAATTATAGCTCTTCCTCCCCAAGTTGAATTCTAGGACCGATACGAGGCAGGTGCTGATCCAAATTCTTATAGGCTTCCTGAATACCTTCATCTCACTCTGAGGTTGCTGGTTCCCTAAACATCTAAGGAATTTCTAGGTTTGCCTTACTCTGTGGACACAAGGAAAACTCCAAAGTTGGGCTATTTTTCTCCATAGACCCTCCAAATGAGGTTAGACTCTACCCCTTCCTCAAATTGACAGATTCTGTAACTGCCACACCTTGTAAACTGCTTTTTAATTTTTTCCTTTTCTATGTGCTCTTTACTTCTATAGTGCTTCTCGTGACAGCACTGAGAGTAGTTGCCAGGATAAGGACTGACATTTTTTGAAGTATAAATTCTGTGAAAGTAGTGGAAACATGCTAATTTTGGGGGGCTCTGTGTCAGGGATCTCTAGAGAAACAAAACCAGAATGCTAATAATTATACATATATTTATACAGATAGATGTATAACATAAGAAATAAACAGTTAATTAAATTATAAAGCAGTACAAATGGCTCAGTGCAACTCACTCCTGTGAGACAATTATGAGATACTGACAGTCCTTCAAGTTTTGAGGGTCGCCGGGTAAGTCCTCTGTAGAGCAATTCAGGCTACCCAGGCACAGGCAGCAAACAGCAAGGCAGGTCACCAACAGTCAGCCAGCTGACAGGGTCCGACAGTCCCCAGCTCAAGAGATGTAAATTCCAATGGTGTGGCAAAGCAGGTCTTGAAGGAACCTCAAATTACAGCGACACAGTCCACGGGTTAGGTGTCCCACAGGTAGTGTAGCTTGGAAATTGAGGCAAAGAACCAGCAAGGCAGCCGCACACTGGTCCAATGATCAAAGAGCAAGAGACCAGAAAGGTGAGGCTCGTCGAGCCATTTATCTCTCTGTCCTACAATTAATCCCATGTGTGTTTATCGGATAGGTTGGCACAATAAACTACCTTAGTCTCTGTGCTGGCTTGTTATGTTACAATGTTTTTATTACAGAATAAAAGGAGTCTTCCCCTCACTGCCTTAAATACTTCAATGTAATGGTAATTTGTCAACAGCAAAAATAAATAAATAAATAAGAAAAGAAAAGAAATGAGGCTGGAAAAGCAGAAGCTAGGTTATTGTGGTTGTTGGAGCAGCCAACAATTTGTGTCCAGGGCATTTGCTGTGGAAGGGCTACTTTTTTGTCCATCTTCCCTAAGATCAGAGTAGGGCATTGCTATTGTTCAGACTTTAAACAAAAGGATAAAAGTCCATTGTTCTACTGTTAGAATAATCTGGTTATTATTTAATCTTATCTTCAATAGAGACTAAAACACGTTTTATGGTTAAAAATACCCATGTGATTGAATTCAGAGCCCGTGCAGTTCTGAATGTTTGTTCGCAGTGACTAAAATGAACTAATTAATGAATTGTAATGAAGAAAGAGAATGAGTATTCCCCATTCAAGTTAATTGCCAAAAACATCCTAGACCATAAAAAGGTACTTGGCATGTAATAGACATTCAGTCACTATTGATTGATAGACTTCATGCTGAAATGCTGGTGAAAAGTACGTGCCATATAGGGACAAAGCTATCAATAAAGTTAACATATTTTATCTTTTCTTCTTCTGCTTTATGACTAATGCCACAGAAAGAACACAGAGAAGTCTGTTAATGCTTTTCTTCTCAACATGGTTTCTTTCTAAAAAAAAAAAGATTCGTATGACTTTCCATCTCACAGGTAGTTGTGGCCAACCATGGGACATAGACCGTTAACTCACTGTTGACTCACTGCTACTCCCAAATTCCAGATAAGCATGTGATACATTAGGAGCCAATAAGTGAAACTAGGATGATGGGTGATACTGTTATTTGCCTATAGGAATTATAAAGGGGAAATGATAACGAAGTGATTGTGTTTACCAGACATTAGGTTTAAACTAAGTTCATACAGCAAAACAAAAACAAAACAAATCATCTAAAAATTGCCTCATGATCAGGACGGACACACACACACACAACAGGAAGGAACAAAGGTGACTTTTACTTTAGTCTCACTCCCAGAAGTGTCTTTGTTTATCCTTCACAATCTGCATGTTTAGATCTACACAAATGCATATTAACTCATTTCCTGTGAGTGACTCTTGTCCACAGAAATACTGACCTAACCCTACCTAGAGACACTTCTGATGAAGTTCACCATCCTACTCCAGCAGATTTCTGACTCACAGTAACCCTATAGGACAGGGGAGAACTATTCATTTCCTTAACTGTAACTCTTTACAGGAGTAGAGAGCCCTGACTTTTTTCCCACAGGCATGGATGGTAATTTCAAACTGCTGACCTTGCAGGTAGCAATCTGTGATGGGGTGGTATTCAATCTGTCAATCCAGTCACAGCTTGATGATGCCTCCTTGTGGGTGTGGCCCCATAAGGACAGCCCTGGGACCTCTCCTCCTCCCTCTACATTCACCTTCCTGCTGGCTGACCCTGGTTGTTGCCAGATCCTGTAATGCTTCCACCGCCATTGGATCCACATCACTTTGCACACACCAACTTGTGATATGCCTGTACTCTGTGTCATTGATTGTGACTGTGTAAGTCTCAAGAGGGGCTTATGGACAAGTATTGGACTTATGGACTTGAGTTGGACAGAGCGAGCATGTTTTATTGATATTTAATTACTTCTTGATCGACAACTCTTTCTTATACATATCTGAGTGTCACCGGATTCGCCTCTCTAGTCAACCTGGCCTAACCCACAGCCCACTTCCTAACAACTATGCCCTCGGGGCTCCTTGCAGTTCCCCATAGGATGCAAAAATTCCCAAGGTGCCCCACCCCCAGGATGTACCAATTTTCCTCCTGACACTTTATAAATCCCCACTTCGCATTCTAGAACCTACCTGAGACATATTTTACCTGACATCCTCAAACGCTGGCCAACCCTGGGTCCTCACTTTCCAGCATGGGAAATGTTAGAGTGAATTATCTCTCTCTTTATTGTGGCGAGTCTCTTTGGTTTATATGTCCTTCCTACAGTTGTACTTTGCCCCGCAGCAGATTTATAGGCTGAGGGAAACCTGGGGCTTCGAATATCACTGTGCTTGGTATCTTTACTGTTACGGATGCCGCTGTCCTGTGACATCGGATGTTCCACCCTGCAAGACCCTGGACCTGTCTGTGACAATTCGCATTATTTATAAAAATCCATTATGACATCAAAAACAGCACACACTGGAGCCGGTGGGCATTGCTACCTTCTGCTTCTCGTCTCCAGGGAGGATTGCAGCCAAATCAGTCTCTACGGCCGCCACAACCTAAAACTGATTTCTTGCAGCTTCTTCTGGAGGGAATGAAAGCTGCTTAGAGCAGCGTGTAAATTCATGGCAAGAAGCAATAAAGGTGAGTTTTATACATTCCCATTATTGCTTCTACGTCTTTGCAATAATGTTTATTGACATGTTTGAACGGAGCACAAGCTGCAGTTCAGTTCAACTGCCTGTGAAAATGGGACATTTGTCAAGAAACAAACCTCGCAGTTTTTAGTGGCTCTGACAGTGGGTATTAGAAAGGATATTGATGGGGGAAAGGAGAGGAGGCAGGCCTAGAGGGAGAGAGGTAAGGAATAGACGCAGCACGGATGCCTACAGCGGAGAAAGAGGGGATGGCGAAGGATGTAAAATTGAATAGTAACACATTTAGCAGCTACCGGTTGCCTTGAAGCATATGCACTTATATAGGGAGCCCCCACAAGGCCGCCTTTGTCTGCAGAGGCAGGCCTCACAGAGAGGCTTTCATCAGGGGTTCAATTCCCACTTTCTTTTTATTTTCTCCTCCCACAGTGTATCTCCCATGAAAATCTACTTCTTAGAGTGTGTAGTAGCACTGTTTTTGCAGGTTCTCAGGAACTAAAAGTGACCACAGCAACTACTTAGCATAGAGCCTGCCTCTAGCCATTCAGCCAGCCAACCCGCCCGCCATTCAGGGAACACCTTTGATGTGAATGGGAGGCCTTGAATTAGGTATCAGGGCTGTGCACAGATTGCTCCTGCGGGGGTTTTGCAGTCTAGTAGCGAAACATGTTAGATTCATTAATGAAATCAAGTAGCTCAGGCATAGAGAAACAAACATGACCTTCTGGAATTGTTTTTATGATTAGCAAAATATTGGGAAAAAGAAAGGCATTTAATAGAGACCTATTCCCATCTTCAAGAAGCCCTGGTGGTGTAGTGGGCTACAGGTGGGCCTGCTAACCATGAAGCGTGCCATTAGGGAGAAAGAGGGGTCTTTCATCTCCCCTAAAGATCTACAGCCTCAGACACTCAAAGCGACAGTTCTCCTTCGTCCTCTAGTTTGCAGTTAATGTGATGTCAGTGGGTTTGGGGACTCAGACCCCAAATTGAAATTCCTTTAAAGTGGTCAAGGTGATCAAAGAATTTATTCACAGCACATTGCGATCCACGGGGTTTTCACTGGCTAATTGGGGGAGGTCGGTTGCCAGCCCGTTCTTACTGCTCTATCAGTCTGGAAGCTTTGCCCCCCCCAAAAAAAACAAAAAAACAGCCACCATCGCTGCAGCACCCAAGCCTCTGCAGCTCAACCTGGTGGTAGCTGAGCACGAGATGCATTGGGAGGGTATCAACTCCAAGTGTTCTTCATGAATGTCAAGGTTTCTGCCACTGATGCATCACAGTCCCCGGCCTTTGCCTTCACCATGGTTCCATTAATACTCAGTGTTCTCAATCAAATGGCCACATTTTCAACACAGGATTCCATCCTATGCTTTCTGGCCCTGGGATGCACCTCTGTCAAGAGTTCAGCCTCAGGTAAGATGACTTTGATCCATACAAATGGTCCAAAGGAAAGTCCACTTTGCCAACATACAAGATCAGAAAGCAACAACTAGACTAACGAATGACCATTTATTCTTGTCAATGGAATCCTTTATGCATTGATGTCAGGGACCAGGGATAAGATTGCTTCACGTTACAAATTTCATCCGAAGATACCAACATAGACATCAAATGTCAAAAGGGCCAGTTGGACCCACTGGGGATTGATGTTGTGAGCAGCCTCAAGTACAAGGTGACACTCAGTTCCGCCATTCTATGGTAAGAACCTTCCAAAGTCATAAGGCCACTTACATCCCTCTGTGAGCTACTTGCCAACCTAAATTTCTGTCCACTCTCTCTCTTCTGACTCTCAAAACCATAGCTAGCATTTCATTTGAGACCCTGGGATTCTTTGGCATTGGTTCTTTCCCAGAACCCTTTGTAAGTAAATCAAAGCTTTCTCCATTACCCCATGGCCTCCACTTAGCAGGCCAGCACTCAGCATACAAGGGCAGAGTTGCTCTTGAGCAGGGAGGCACTTCTGCATTTCACAGTTTGATGATGACACCCAGGATCTAAGGTCAACCTCTTTTTCAGGGTCTGATGAATGCGATAGAGCTAATAAAATTCTAGATTTGTTTAATTACTCCAGTGCCACTGAGATCTGCTTCCTTTACTTAGTAATCAACTCCTCCTTATAATGGGTGCTGCAACCTTGCCCTACCCTGATGCATTTAAATTCAATCTCCAATTTGGCTAAGCAAATACAAATGGCTTTTTTATTAATATATCGACGTCTCAACAAATGCTTACTTTGGAAAGAGTATGCATGTGTGAGTGGGTGTCTGTATGTGTTTGTGTGTATTGATGAGAATGAGAGCGAGTGAAAGAGCAAGTAAGTATAGTCGGGGGAAGGGAGGAAGAGAGAGAGAGAGACAGAGAGAGAGAGAGACAGAGAGAGAGAGAGAGAGAATGAACATGTGGATCAGAAATTACCTGGCTCAGAAAAAAGTAATTTACTGCTAAATGATTATCCATTTAGAGGTAACCAGTGTCAGCAAAAGCTGCTTAAATTAATCTATCTGCCGATCCTTTCAAATCTCTTATGCAAGATGGTCGAAAGCAAGACACTCAGGCATGTCACCGAGTCTCTTATAAACAGTAATAAATTGCCATAGATTTCATTTCACATCTCAGCAATTCTGGCCCTAAAGTGATGAGCAGAGAAAGGTGGGAGTGGAGTGTCAACACTGAAGAGAAATAAGACAGAAAGGTGCCTGCCTCACCCACAGCTGTGCCTTTCACTAAGAGCTCGGAGACCAGCAGCAAAGACTCATAGAGGCAACATTTGCCAAAACGGAGTGCCCTTGTCGCAGACTCAGAAGCTGTGATCCTAAACTTGGCACACTTGGGCAAGTCACCTAGCTGCCCTGAGACGGTGCACTTATCTCCTTCAACCCAAACAACAATGGCTACCTTTAACTTTGCTGGAAAAGGAGATGAGAGTCTGTGGCTATATGTAGATTGAGGGGATAAAGCATGCTACTTAAACACCTGCCAACAATTTTCCAGACAATATACAAATGCAAGAATTCTCAAGGGGCACATGATCTAACGGGCCTGTGTGGGAAATATACCTTTAAAAAACACTCTGGTTCCTGCCAGACTCGAAGCAAGTACCAGGAAACAGAGAGAACACGGTTTTTGACAGCTTTGCAACATGATTACTGTGGCTCTCAGACACATCATTATGATGGCAATATCCCTTAGGAATCTGTCAAATGACTTGTATCTCAACACTGAAAAACTTGTTTGCCTCCTGGCTTCCTTATTGAAAATAGAGCAGCACCTGAAATTAATAAGAAAAGTAAGTACTGCAGTAGTTTTAATGGTTGGAATTACTACATCTTTTAACATGCTACTGTGCTAATAACTTGGTGTGAACATCTAATTGTTTTTTGGCACTTACATGAATTCTCTTTCATAAAACTGCTTCTAGAATCTTGACTAAAAACTGAAAGCACTTGTTCTTTGGTTAAGTAAGCAGATTACAGGAAGATGGGGGAAGGAGGAGGGCATTAACCACCTCACTTGATCTTATATAAATATTTACAAATTATTTATCTATCTACTAATTATAGATAACATATGTACACGTGTTATATGTGTGCGTGTTATAGTTTTCCTATGGAGTCCCTCTGTACTGAAATGCTAAAGTGCTCGACTGCTCGCTGAAAACTGGTTGGAGTCCACCCAGAAGAATTTCCCAAGAAAATTCTGAAAAGGCTGCCTTTGAAAGCGACGCGACCTAATGCAGAGTGAGTCTCTCTAGCGAATCCACCTCTTTCTATTTCAGCTTCTGGTAGCCGGGAAGCCCCTCATGCTTCTAGACTTGCAGATTCTGCTGCCTGGCCCATAATCATGCCCTGCCAGCCTTCCCGCGAGCTTGCAAGTCTGTGTGTGTGGTTCATGAGATCACTGGTGACGATGGTTAGGCTGTTCTCCACACTGATAGGCCCTCTGTCACCTAACCACCCTGCCATTTCCAAATCGGATTACACCTACAGATGTCGCGGTCTGAACTGTTTATTCTTGAACAGAGTGAAATGAGTAAAGACTATTGCTCTTCGTTTTCTAAGAAGATAAATACAACCCTCCGGTATCCAACTGACACTGAGAGAGATACACAGCCACATCTGGAAGGAGCACCCGGTGCTTCATAAAAAATCCAGACACTTCATTCTGCACCATCTTGGGTTCCTCCGGTTTGGATTTGTGGTCACAGTTTTATCCTTTGCCAATGACTCCATACTGCACACTGTCATTCATACTGCCAGACTGCAAGGTCTGCCAGGATTGATGGGACCAGGCTGCTCTATCATTGCTAAGAGCAGATGGCTGGGCTGAGGGACAGCAGAGACAAGGGTGAGGGGCAGGGAGAATGTGGTAACCACAGGGACACTCTTCATTCTTGAACGAGCCTTGGAGAGATGTCTGTCATGGACTCCTCTCTTCCTTAAAGGGTTTCGTCAGGTCAGCCACAGTCCATCGGGATCTTCTGGAGGTTTGGGAAATGACTTCGCATGCAAATCCAGAATGATGACATTAAATTAACTACGGAATGATCAGGCATATCTACTGATTGTTTTGATCGAGGGGCATGCTATTATTCTATAGATTTATTCAGAGTAATACCTATCCATGTCGCTATACAATCATGAAAAATATATTTTGAAGCATTTTAAATTCTTTCAGTTTACAGAATCAGATAGTTTGTGGTGCTGATTCCAGAAAAAAAGGTAGCAGCCAAGTGTAACTCAAAGGCCTTATGAAAGAAATTCACAAATTATAACAAGAACACTCATTGGCTAATTGGCTATATCTTCTTCATACCCAGTTGTGAGGATCCTGTATATTAAAAAAAAAACACTGCCATTGAGTATTTCCATCTCATAGTGACCCTACAAGGTTGTGCAGAATTGCTCATGTGGGTTTCCAAGACTGTAGCTCTTTATAGGAGTAGAGAACCTCACCTTTCTCCCATAGAACTCCTGGTGGAATCAAACCACTGGCCTCGTGTATAGCAGCCAATGTGGAATCCACTATGCTACCAGGTCCCTTGAGAGGTTCTTTATTTGGGGTAGGGAAAAAAAAGAATATTACCAACTCTATTTTTCCACCTAAAACTCTGTCATTGAACAGAGAAATATTAGGGGGGAAATGATAAAACAACAGAAGGCATTCCCAAATGAAGGCATGTTGTTGCACTGTCCATGGAGTCCGTTCCCACTTCCGGGGACCCTACGGACACTAGAAAGACACTGCCTATCCCTGCGCCACCTTCACCATGGTTTTGGTCCATCATTGCAGCCACTACATCAATCCATCTGGTCCAAGATCTTACTCTTTTTGGATGCCCCTCCACTTTACCAAGCATGGAGTCCTTCTTCAGGGACTGGTCTCTCCTGATAACAAGGCCAAAAGAAGATGAGCCAAGCTTTAGAAAATATAAAGCCCACTTTTCCACATGGCACCTTGTGTAGCCAGCTTCTCCTGACTCCAACATAAAAGGATTCTTGATGCTACCGGAATGCTTTTGTTCCAACTCTATCATGTCACATATCAGGCACAAATCATCTTATTTGTGTTTCTCCCTTGACTGTTAGTTCCATGGAGGTATGCATTTTTATCGTAATATCTCTCTCTCTTTTTATTTAGCTCTAGGTGCCTGATACACAACAGACTTAATAAATCTGGCTAAAATCAGAAAGATGGTAGGACAAGAGGTTATGATGATGCTCATTTTGCAACACACCAGCCACCTAGCCACCTAGACTTAACTTTAGATTCGGCAGTACGATCCTGTCCTCCATACCTGTGATGGGATCTTGGAAAGGAAAGGAAGGGAGAAGTAAAATTATGGCCAATTGATCTTAGCATCTTGGGATTCATTAATGCTTTTTTTCTATGCCATTCTATCTCTCTGAGTTTCCACCAATCCGCCTAACGGTTGTACCTTTTGAATTTTAGCCTCAATAGATTTCATATGTTGAAAACCCCTAAAGTCTAGCCCCATGGTTTACCATAGGAGAAAACCAAAGCTCGTGAAGGGAAGTGGCATCTCTAAGGTGATCCAATTAGTTGGTGGCAGAGCACAGAATGACAGTCTCAGTTTCATCATTCAATCATATCAAAGCTGCTCCAATCTTTTAATCTACATCCCAACAAGCAATAAAATAAACATCAATGCTAATGATAACACTAATATTGTCAAGCCTTTGGAAACATTCTAAACTGTGTCAGTTAATTGTACAAATCTCTCTGGTTCTACATCTTCCCACTGGAATTGAGAGGTTTTAACACTTCCAGGAATAGAATAAATCCAGGGTAATAAAGATGTGGCAGACAAACAAATACTGTGCTTAGGGGGTTAGGAGAGCAGCTTGAACACAGTAAAGGGTACACTGAAGACAATGTGTAATTGGTAAATCAGTCTGACAAGGCTGGCGTTCCTCCCCATCTGTGTTTGTTGGCATGCCTCCCCACACTGCCTCTCGGAACTGCCTGAGAAGGGCCACACTGTACTTGACAAATGCTCCATGACGCTGTGTACCTGTGAAACAAACCCCATATAGGGTTCATCCCAGGGGGGATTGTACCAGCAGCAGCAGCATCTTAGAAGAATGGAAGCCCTGTTCAATGGCTCCATCGTTCCAACTCCAGCTCCACTGGTGCTTTAATTAAGAGCTGTCAGTGGATGGACAAGTGCAGGGCCTTTTTGCTGACCTTGGTGACTTAAGACTTTGACTGACATTTAAGGACCAGATATGGCAGGTTCCCTGCAAAGGAAGGTGCAGACCTGCACACCAAGAACTAGCGTATGCAGAAGCCAGGAGTACACCCCACTGTGGCAATATCTCAAGTAGTTTGTGTTTCTACACCCCCAAACCACTCAGGCATTGTGGGGAAAACACATTTGTTAGTCCATGAAAAGCCTCAAAGATGGGAGGGCTCTCTCCCAGAGGTGGCCTCCCACTCGAATGAAGATGAATTCTTGAGATATTAAAAATGGCAGAGAGCCTCTTTTGGAACTTTTGAAAGCATTAACAACTGCTGGTTCAAGATAATGATTACATCACTCCTCATAAACAAACTAACGGAAAAGAGAAACACAAAACGTCAGCCTAGTGGGACGCCGAGTCATGGCGACCTCCCGTGTGTTGCAGAAGAATCGTGCTACAGACAGTTTTCAGTAGCTGGCTTTTAGAAAAGAGAACCCAGGCCTTTCCTCTAAGGAATACCAGGAAGACTCAAGTCTTCAGCCTTTGAGTTAGCAACCAAGCACCTTAACCATGTGTTCAGCCCTGACCCACCAAATGACTGTCAGGAGAAAGGGTTCTCTATCATACTCGAGAATATAATATGAGAATATAACAGAAACAAAGAGTAAGCTTTTCTGAGATGGCTTAAAAGACTTGGGATCAGTTTTGACAAATTCCAACTAGACTTAGAAGAGTACAGAAGCTGGAAGAAAAGTTTTCAGGTAGAAATCATGCCGGGGTTTAAGTGGAGAGGAAATGTTTTGAGAAGGATGAGGGCAATGAATGTACAAATGCGCTTTACACAATTGATGTGTGTATGGATTGTGATAAGAGTTGTATGAGCCCCTAATAAAATGATTTTTTTTAAAAAAGAAATCACAGTGAGGTAGAGGCACCTTGAAAAATGTGTGTGGTCCTCTTCCTCATCATCTATCCTCCGCATCCTGTTCATCAATTCCCTACCTCCAGAAACCTCCACATTCAAAGACTAGACTTCTGAGGGCCTGGTTTACTTGAGGCAGGAAAACAGAGTTCAGAACTTAATTAGATGCTATCCCGATCCACGCTGTAATTTCACTATGTAACTAGCTCTGGCCTCCTGAGATGTATTGATGATCAACTTGACTGCATCCGTCTCTATTTTGTGAAGTTGGTGCAGAGGGCCGAACCAAACGGGGCATGCCTAGACACATACTACCTGGAGGCTTTTGGCTGAAGAGAGGAAACACGAGAAATTAGAGATGAACAGAAAGACTAATATTGCAGTGAGGGTTTTTAAGTCCTTGCAGCTTACCCATCTCTGCAGGATCCAGCAGTGTCTTCACTAAGTAGGCACTAAATAAATAGCTATTGAAGTTAATTGACAAGAAATTTGGTATTTCTCTGGCAATTTCCGGGAAGCCAGATTGCTTTTGGGAAATATGTCATGTGTAAGGGAGCGATATGTAATTTTCTGCTCAAAGTTAGGCTCTCTAATAATGGAGGTCACAAGACCTCCATTATCTTGCCCTAAATTGACCCCTTTTAATGCCATGACAAAGGATTAATCAGGGTCGTCCTTTCTAGGGCCACCCTTGATTGGTAAGACAGAGTGTAACTTTATTTCTCCTTTAAGACTTTTAAAGTAGCTAACATGGTCTGCCTGCTTCTCCCGCTACCATTTCCACCGGAGGCCAGGATGTGGCTCTGTTCACTTCTAATTCGCCTAATTTTGTCTGTGGCTTCTTAAGCTCTTCTGTCCTCCTATGTCAGGTCTTCTTAACCTCATCCCAGTTCAAACCTGTTTGATCAGGAGTCTTATTTTTATTTTCTAAATTAAATGCCCAATGCAGAAGTAGGCACAGCGTAAATACTCAGTAAAAGTTTGCTGAATGAATAAATGAGATGCCTCTTTATGATTTAGTGATTTATTTTACAAATCTCACTCTTTATGATTTATTTGATGATTATTTCCTCCCGATGCAGCCTCTGTGGCTTCTTCATCTTTTTGTGGGCTCTTCTACCCAGTAGCACCAATCTTAAAATAGTTGGCCTTGGACTTTTTAAGAATCTGTATTTCAAATCTTATTCAAAGTCTGCATCGCCAAACCTATATGTTTTCTCCTTGATCTGGTGTCAATAAAGTGGGAGTTTTTCTTATAAATGAGGTTTAACTCTGGTTTTACATCAGTAATATTTTAAGGCAAAATTTGGAAAATGGAGGAGAGGGCATTTTTTAGATCCCCCCCCACCCCCCCGTTCAGTTTTATGAACGGTGGTCAAAGCGCTGGAACCTTGGACTGCTACATGAAAGGTCGGAGGTTCAGGGTACTACCACACATCCCACACGAGGGCCCCAAACAAAACAGAAAACGAACCCTCACTGCCTTTGAGGTGATTGCAATTCCATGTAGTCTACTTCTGAAAAACCAGCTGCTCGCAAACCCTGTGGAGCAAAGTTCTTCCCGACGGGAGTGGTGACCAGGGTCTGAACTGGCTCGTCAGCCACGTTCATTTTTATTTGAATGAAGTATATTGTCTATGAATCCCCTGTGGCGTTGTGGCTACACAAGCTCCACCATTTGAAAGTGCCAGTCTCTCCAAGGGCAAATGATGGGGCTTTCTATTACCTTGAAGAGTTACAGTCCTGGGACCCACAGGAACAGTTCTTCCCTGTCCTGTCGGGTCCCTACGAATTTGTATCAACTCGGTGGCAGTGAATTTGGTTCTGGTTTGGGATAGGGGAGGAGATCACAGGATATTTAGGTGAACAAAGTTTACATCCTGCTTCTGTCAGTCTGAGCCTATTGGGGGCATCTGGGTTGACAAGAGAAACTAATTCATAGACACTCATATGTGTACAAGAAAGAGCTTTATATACAGATTCAGTGTATATTAAGAAAGCATGCCAGCCCAGTCTAGATCAACTTCATAAGTCCCTTATTAGCCCATATGTTTGACACCAGTCTATAAATTCCTCTTCAGACTCATGCAACACATTCAGTGATGCCGGATGCAGGAAGATCACAGCCCAGTGGGTGGAAAGTCTTGTGGATCCAGTGGTGGTTTAAGCACCTCAGTGCTGGCGTGGGTCCCCACGTGGCTCCTCCAACTCCAGGGCTCTGGCTCCATCAGTGTAACTCCATGTGGCTTGGCAACAGGAATGTCAAGCAGAGAGTGTGTGCCTGCCTCCAGGAAGGAAGACAGGAGTTCCCAGAATCCTCAAGGGAAGGCCATGTCCATACAGAGGCCCCGTTGACCTGATTGAGCCTTTTACCTAAATGAAAGGCTGGACTCCAGCCCTTCTCTCAAGTTTACAGGAGATTATGTCCCTGTCACACAAAGACCCACCCTCATTCTCCTCTCTAACTACCCTTGTGAAGACCACGTCACTGTGGTTCAGGAGAGAAGTCTAGAACATGAACTTGAGCAAGCAGTCATTGTGCCCCACTGTAACTCTTTCTGGGAATCTGTTAAGTGAACAGATGTACATTTAAATCATTGAAAAACATCTTTGAAAATATCAAAACAACAAGTAATCTAAGTCGGAGAAAAATGTCCTAGTGTTTCACTATCTCCCTTACTTCCTTGTAGAGAGAAATCCCAGAGGAACCTCCAGACAGCAGAGGAGGTAGGAAAAGATGACTAATCACACCCACAATGGCAAAAGAAACCTCTGTAGAAAACTGGCCACCAGGAATTGCTGAGCTCTGGCTTTGCTGGCTGCTCACTAGTGTCAGTGGCACAGGGGGGCCTCTGGGCCCTGAGGGGGCGGGGCACAGGGGGACACTGTGGAGTCTGGAGGTGGAGAGTTTGGTGCTGGGGAGTGGCTTGTTTACCTCAGGATTCTACAACTGATAGCTTTGGAGGGAAGGGATTTAAAAGTGTAGTTCTGATTAGTGTTCAAAAGCAAGGCTGTTTCTCACAAACTCATCCAGCCCACCCATGTCGGCACCACTTTGTGGGGGATTTCAGGAAGATCAACTCCCAAGGGAGACTCCCAGCCCCACTGCCAGAGAGCAGCAGGGAAACCAGCCAGCCAGAAGAAACTCTAGCCTTAAGGAACCGTTGCCTGGCTATGTGCAGAATCTCAACCTACTGAGGGCTGCAAAACACAAAGGAAGGGAGTGTGAGGTGGGGGCAAGGCCAGTCTGGCACTGGGGTGGTTCTGAGACCTGCCTTGAGCTAAGAAAGAGTGGGCCGACTTGACTTCACAGATAATTTGTGGGATGGCTTCTTCAGATCTACAGACTGCCAGGGGTCAAAGCATTTGAAAATCCTCAAACCCTACCCCACAGCAGAAGCAGCTGCCTGCCTTGTTGCTGGGTTTCTCCGGAGGCCAGAATCAGGGGAGCTGAGCTCTGGGAGTGCAGGTTTATGTGTTGGCTCTGGGAGGGCCTGTGAGCACAGCTGAGAGGAGCCCCCTCCCTTGGCGTACAGCATCTGCATGCATCACTGTCCGGTGCATTCATTCCCAGTGACAGATTAATTCCTTTCTCAGGTTTTGCTTAAGAGTGTACCGCAGAATACTAATAGTGAGAGAGAGAAATGGACGGAGGGACTCAGATCTCCCTTTAAGAGCAGTGAGAAAGCGGGTGGCAGTGCATTAAGTGAAGAGGGGCTTCTACATTTCCTTAACAGAGGAAACACCTGTGGAAATTGCATTGCAGGGTTTAGCTTGCGGTGGAAATCAGAGCCACTCATTATGGGTCTCTGCATGCTGAACGCTATAGGATGTGGGATGACACATTTTGCTCTTCTAGGTGCTCAATATTGGTCCATTCTCAGCCTCTCCTGTTCAGCAGGGCAAGAGTATGGTCCATGGGTGGAAAACGAAGCATCGGATTTGATGTCACTCAATTGCGCAAAGTAAAGAAAAATATTCCCTGAAAGGATTCCCTTGCAAACAGCTCTGAGGAACATGCCAAGTTCATAGAAATGGAAGACAGGGGAAGGAAGCCCAAGCGGGAGGGGGTGTGAGTTACCTCCCAGGACTAGTTTCGGAGCTTGCACCTGAAAAATGACTGTGATGGTATTTGCAGTTTATCAAGTCTTCCGGCCCAGGTGTCAGGCACAGAGAACTCACTTGTCACTCCAACATTTTCTGGCATTTGCTAACCACCACGAGGAATGGAGGGCAAAGGGATTACAGAATTAGCGGCACTGGTACAGCAGCCAGCAAGGGGCTGAAATTTAGCTGTCACTTTGAAGAAAACTCCATTTCATTTTGTAATTTGGGAAGAGTGAGCGTTAAAGTAGGGTGCTGGGCCGGGCCAGCTTCTTTCCCTATTCACAGGGAAGCCTCAGCGACACTCTCAGCCGGCCGAGGGATTTCTGGCTGTCAGGCTGTCCCATCAGCACATGTCCCTTTGGGATCTCAAGAGAAACTCGCCACACCCCAGTAAATTTCCACTTTATAGCTGCTCTGCATAAGCTGCCGTCCGGTGATGACATCATAAACATTCTCTGGGGATCATTCACAAGTCTATGCCCTGGCCAGTCCCTTTCCATGGAATGTGGCTCCCAAGCTTCTGTGCCTGACCAATGTCTGTGTCTCCACTAAGGCCCAGCATGGGAATCATCTCCTACCACCTACCTGCTGTCCCAGGAAGGCCTGGGTCCTCATCGGACTCCGCCCCCCTCAAGCCCTTTTAAGAATGACAATTGCCAACTTGCCTGATATTACCGGTCTGCTCTTCCACTGGCCTATAGATTCCTTGAGGGTATGGACAGAGATGTTTTAGGTGCTCAACAAACTTTACCCAAAAATCACCCAGGTGCCTTATAATAAGGATGGATATAAGGATGAACAGGGACCAGTGCATGAGAAGGAAGAGAGACTAACACATTTACACAGTAAGTACATATTTGGGAGAAAAGATTCAAATCTTGCAAGGGATGCTCAAGGAAACCTAGGGCTGAGATGGAAGGAAATGTTTCCGTTACACAGTGTATTGGGCTCTGCCAGGGGAGTTGTGATGTTAATTAACAAGGACTCTGTGTTACTCCTTCAACTAATGATAAGCGTAAAATGAACCTTTTATTTTCTATAGAATTTCTGGAATATTTAATGAAAACAACTGGTTGTGGCTCCAAAATGGAGCCCATAATTCTGGGTGGAGAATCCACTGCCCTCAACGCACCCCCCACCCTGGCCCCCATTCTTCGTTCTTCTCTGTATCCTTGTTATTCATGATGCTTTCATTTCATCTCTGTGACAACAACATTTTGACTGTGAATATTTTATGAAGCAGAAAGTTCCCGCCCTACTCAGTTCTTAGAAAAAACGAACACAACAAAACTGGTGCCAAAGATTTACTCCAAAGATTGTAACTTGATATGCTCTATATTGTTATTCAACGTCATCCTCCCGCATGTCCACCAACAGCGTTCAAAGTGGGAGAGTAAACATTCAAAATGAAACTCAACATCTTGAAGACTCAAAGATGTATCACAGTGTTGTGTGTTCTGGAGTAAGGCAGGAAAATAGACACAGTCTGTGTTGTAAGCATTTTGCTCTTAAGGGTTAAAATAAAAAGGAAATGTTATTTAATGCTTAGTTAATTAACAATCCTAATGAACCAGGCCACACGACTTTCAGAATTCTCTTTTACATTCATACAGTGGTTGATTCACTCACTCAACCAACATTCCTTGGCACTGCCTGCCAAGAACCGGGAAACGAGCACATGGCTTTTGTTCTCAGGACATTACAGAATGGTAAGGGGAAAGACATTTTAACAAATAGTACAGCAGAAATATGATCTGTTATGTAATGCGACATTGTGTAAGGTCCCGTGAGATGGAAATTATCCAAGAGAAGGAAACTAAAGAAATATTCAGTCAATTGAACGCTAAAAGAAACACATTCTCATTGGAACAAGATAGAAGTTAATCACTTTAGTGGAAGCACACAGAATGCATCAAAGGTAAAACCACTTTATGGCAGGTGCCTTCAGGGACTTGTTGGAGAACAATGGACAAGGTGGGTCAGGGGGGTTAAGGCAATAGAGGTGGCAGGGGCCAGACCAAGAAGCCCCTTGTGGGTCATGAAAGCTTTTCTTATCGTTGCTACCCTCTTGCTGCTGCTGCTCCAGTTGCCATCACACGGACTCCCCTGCATGGCAGTTGTGTGTCTCACAGAACAAAACGTGTCTCAGTCTGGTCCCAACTTCATGATCATTGACAGATTTCAGTCCGCTCCTCAGGCTATAGTCTATGCTTGACAATTAACCAGGTTTTCATTAGCAAGTAACATTTTCTGATTTCTAATGTCACGGGTGCCTTTTCCTTTTCTGTCATCCCCTCCACGGAATGCCTCAACAGATCATGTAACACCTCCATTGATCCTTTAGTTATAAAGTGCTTGCTGTTACTCTCTGGTTCATTCAAATGAACCAGAGAGTTTTCCCAACTGGGCCAGATGCTCAGGCATGACAGAGGTGACGTCAGAAACATTGCCTGTATTCCCTAAGGACTCCACATAGGGTAGCCACTTAAGATATCCCTGTGGATTAATATTTAATAATAATAATTTATTTCATTGTATCTATGCCAGTCACTGAAACAGAAGCTCCGGAAGAAATAAACAAAACCCAATTTTCCTTCCGGCTTTGTTGCATAGAGTCAAGGGCAACTCTTGTTTTCCACAGACCTCCTGCCAATGGTTAGTCTCCTTTTCTGCCCTCCCAGTGTCCCTCCTCAAAGCCAGCCTCAGATGCTCCTTCCCCTACAGACCACTGTGGAAGTCGGGATTTTCTAGGATATTTTTGTTAAAAGATTATTTTTGGAGACATTCTGCTGAGTTTATATTTGAAATATCAAGCAAACTTGTCAGTCAGCACCTAAGTGCCAAACCATTGCCATCAGTGCTCCTGGAATGTCAATGTTACCATATAGTATGTATTTACAAGTATACCATTGCATTGCTTCTTTTGTGCTGACCTGTAGTAATGGACACCTTCATTTTCACCCTATAGGAAGACATGCTGTTCTCAAAGCAGGACCAAGTGTCACCATAAATGGATTAGGGGAGGGGAGACGCTGGTCACAGGTACTTTCCTCAGAAGAGGACCCCCACATGTTGTTGATCTCAGTCAGATTGCAGTGCACCGCAAAGATCCCCTTAACTGCTGTTTGATACCAGGAATTGCCATAGAAAGATGGCCCTCCAGTGTCTGACTCTTGATCATATTTGATGTTGGAATGTTGGGCAGTTGCCTATCAGCAATAGAAATGAACATGCTAAGGATGTCAACTCTCCCATTGACAAACCTAGGAACCAAAGGGTATCCTTCTAAACATTCCCATTTTGGTTTAGTGAATAAAAGCTTGAACAAATGATAGCACCACGTTTGGTACGCTTTAGTGGCCAAGAAGGTGGGACACCAAACAGAGCTTTGGTGCCTCACAGACCCCCTTTAGGAAGCCCCTTTTCATTTCTCCCTCTGTCTTCCACCACTTTCACTCACAGGCCACTTCAAACGTCTCCCTTCTCACGGTGACCTGTCTATGCCTTCCTCGTTAGCCTTTCTTTCCCTCTGAATTTGTTCACTTCCTCTCTCTCCAAACCGACGACTTCTCTTGTTCAAATACTCTGTGAGGCTTCTCCTCACTCTGAAAATGGCTATTCTGACTTCAGGAACTCTGTTAACACCTGGGTTTATGAATATTTCTATTGAAATCACAGGTTTTGTGAAGCTCCAAATAGTTAGCAAAGAGAAATGAGCTCCTTTGCTCCTCACACATGTGATATAATGCCTGGTATGAAACTGTATGACTTGGAAATCTTTCCTTTTTCAGAATTAAAACCTTAATCGCTGAAGAAAATCAGCACTTTTTCATTTGGGGAACAAAAAGGAATAAAAGTAGACGTCTTTTCTGGGTGGCAGAAGATTGGCCACAGTTCTGTGACTAATGAAGTTCCCAGTGGAGTAACATAAATCACACAAAATGGAATTACAAGAGAAAACTCTGTCATGAACAGCTTTGTAGTTTTTCTGGGGTAGTTTCAGTCTGAAGGTCGCTTCCAGTCACACCAATGTGCTAGGACTCTGGAATCGTAAAGAAGTACTAGTTTTCTCGTGAAGATGCAGAAAAACTAGGTCCAGAAAGACAGAAATTTTAGTAAGGATGTACCCCACATTTTGGATCATCCCTTTCTGTCCCTTTCCATAGAACTGTCTTACACAAGTGGGGCCACTTGTCTTTGAGAAGAGTTGAATGAAATAATTGGTATCTTACTCTTCTACCTTGGAAATTGCCAACAATCCTGTTGTGGATTGAATTGGGGCACCTCAAAATATGTTGAGCTGCTGTCCCTGGTACCTGTGAAGGTGACCTGCTGTGTACATAGGGACTTTTAAGATGATATCAGTAAACACAAGATAATACACGAATAGTCACTGCTACTTCACTAGTAGCAAGACTCCTTACAAAAATGGAAAAAAGACAAAGAGAGGGAGACAGAGGCAAAGGCTACGGGACACTGCAGCTACATGCCATGCCATGTTTTGAACTATCAGAAAGTAGGACAGAGGCATGGAATAGATTCTCACGCCATATCTCAGAAGAAATCAACCCAGCTGACACCTGATTTTGGATTTGCAGTTTCCAGACTGTGAGAAAATTCATTTCTGTTCTCGCTCTTTTTCTTTTTTCATTTCTGTTCCCTTATCAGACACCCAGTTTGAGATAATTTGTTACGGCAGTTTTAGAAAACCAACGCAAATACCTTTGTATGATATCTAGAAGCCACATGCTCTCTCAGTCTCTTCTGTGTGAAATACTCCATTGCAACGGCCACACAAAGCCTACAGACCCTCATTTTAGGGCTCAAGTGGAGGGCGGGTGTTGTCAGAATGATGATGGCAACATATGTACTAATGTACTGGACACAAATGATGTATGTACAGATTGTGAAGAGTTGTATGAGCTCCTAATAACATGATTATTGAAATAAATAAATAAAAACTTACAGACCATACTTATGACTCTAACCTCTAATTAAAAAAAAATAGCAAGTTACAATTTCGGATCAGATATGCTCAGGACACAATTCTTGCTGAGGACAGGCCCTTTCTAGCACGCAGGAGGCCCCCATCCCTCTCCTTTGCCTGGCCTCTGCTTTGTTTGAGCAAAGCTCTTTGGGGGCTGCCAATAATGCCCAAAGGACATTACTAGTCTGCCTCGGCTTAGCCTCAAGGCACTCAGCTCTAGCCCGAGGCACCCACAATCCCAGCTCAATCCATTAAGACTGGAGGGAGCACACACTCTAAGCAGGCATAGCTCCCCCAAATAAGAGGCTGGATGCACCCCACTCTGCAAGCAAACCTGCTGTGTGAAGGCACTCAGATTGGTTTGCTCCATTGGGTAGTCCAGCACTCTGCCTTGTGATCTGGTCCTGGGTGTTGCTTTTGCTGTTCCTTAGCCAATCCCCATTCACGTCTCTTTGGTTGCAACTTTCTCTTGCTGGATCAAGGAGGCTCAATATGTAGGGATCTCAGGGGCCAAAGAACACACCACCACTCCTGGTCCCTTCATTGTTAGTAGTGAGATTCTCCTTCCTAATGCTTCCTTATTTCATAGCCAGCAGGAGGGCAAGCTTGACCAAATGCCACATTAGCATTCCAAGTTTTAACAATTGCAGTGAACTCTGTTAAGCATGCCTCACAAAGAGATCTTCCTTCACCTATAATCCTACTAGCCCCTTTAGCCACCTTCCCTTATGGAGGATCCATCAGGAAAAAGCACCTTTGAGGTCAAACCTCTGACTAGAAGGGCCAGAGTACATAATTCACTCCACTACATAACATCTGGAAGAAGATGGAAATGCTGAATGCAGGACTCTGAATCCATCTCTATGCTAATGCCTGTGAAAGTCTCACTATTTTCCTAAATTTCCAAAATATCTTCAACAATGACTACTGCATTGGGGGCCATTAAAGTATCAACGTTGGCTCTGGCATGATGACAAATGGTTCGTCACTGAGACTTTGAGAAAACAGTTATTTTCTTCCCCAAGACAAAGTTAATGTATGTACTACTCTGGGGCTAAGTTCATTCTCTATACACAGCCGGCATCTGTGCGATCAATGGAAACACATGGACAGGTATGAATTAACTGAGGAAAAGCTCAAGGGCTGAAACACAAAGATGTCAAAGTAAGTACTGGGGTGAAAGACGGAAGGAATATGGGTGCTGTCCCCTTTTCCTGGAAATAAAGAAAAGACTAACAGACCCTGGACATAGCAGGGCCACTTGGCCTTGGCCTATGTTTTGAGCTGCATTTACTACAAGATGTGGGATGGTCTAGGTGCCAACGTTTGGACATGATACAACTTTAATTACAGGATGTGGGACCACAATAATAATGCTCAAATTACAGAATTCACAGTAATAGCCTTCCTGCTTCATAAAGTGGGTGATATTGTAAAGCGGAAGCTGTTTAGCGGTTCCTACACATCAGCTTCCCACAAATGTTGGTGCTGGCTGCTCTTTGGTCAGAAACAAATGCGGGGGTCTTTTCTACCCCGGGTCACCCTGTGGTTTCACTCAGAGGATGGCTCTGAGCACAAAGGGTCATGATTTCCCCATTAATGTGGTGAAAAGTCATTGGCTCTACCCGCTGTGGAGTGTTTGCATTCTCTCTTCAACTTGACTGTAGTAAATTACCTGAAGGAAGAGAGTGTATAGTCTATCTTTTTGAAGTTTCCTTGATGTCTAGGAAAGACTGTCTTCACAACAGCATTTATCCATTCAGGTATTAATTCATCCAGACTATTTACTGAGCTCTTTGAAATGGTCAGGAGATGCTGAGGTAAGCTTCATGAGGACAAGGGAAATAACTTAGCTCACTCTGTATTATAGAATCCTAAAGCACAGACTTTTATATACAATTAGAACAACTCAATGAACACATCTTGATTTTCAATTTGTGTTCACTGACCCAGCAGAATTCCCAGAGTACTTGCAGAGCCCAGTTATTGGGCCAGAGGGTACATAACTCAGTGCCAGTCAAGAACTAAGGATATTCAGGAAAAAGAGGAACTGTTTATAGATTTGTGGCCATTGGAGACAATAATAACCGAGATGGGTCTTGACACTCAGAAAAGTAGAGAGGAGAGAAAGACCATTTTGCCTCCCTCTAGTTTCAAGCTGAAATTAAATATGTTGGCAGCAGCACTGAGTTGGTTATGGAAGTCTCTGAGAAACATATTTTCTAAGCCTCAGGGTTTGTTTTTTTTTCATTTTTGAAGTGAGAGTAATGGTACATTACAATGTGAGCTAAAGGGGTGGGGTCCTTCGGAAGTAATTGACCCGGTGGTGGCACAGATGAACGTCCAGTGTGTGTCTTCACGTCCACTACGTGTCTGTGTGCCCTACTGATGATTTCATCAAATGTTCTCCATACTTAGTTTCCACTTGGTTTAGAAGACTGAATGAAGTGATATATGTAAATCATTTAACATCCAAGCACTTACATATAACCATACCAAAAATACATAGGTAGCTATTTTTGCTAGTGGTATAATATATAATAACATCATCTATAATATGATCCACACCATAGACTGTGCAGATCATAATAAACTGTGGACGGCCTTGGGAACAATGGGAATTCCAGAACACGTCATTGTGCTCATGCTGAACTTGTGCATGGATCAAGAAGCAGTTGTGCAAAGAAAACAAGTGATTCAAAATCAGGAAAGGTGTGTGTCAGGCTTGTATGTTCTCACCATACTTATTCAATCTGTATGCTGAGCACATGATCAGAGAAACTATTATATGAAGAAGAATATGGTATCAGGATTGCAGAAAGGCTTATTAACAACCAGCAATTGATTGCTGAAAATGATTGAAGCACTTGCTGATGAAGATCAAGGATTGCAGTCTTCAGTATGGATTACAACTCAATGTAAAGAAGACCAAAAGCCGCACAACCACAGCAACAGGAAATATCATGCGAAATGGAGACAAGATTGAAGTTGTGAAGAATGTCATCTTATTTACATTCACAATCAATGGCCATGGAAGCAGCAGTCAAGATAAACAGCACATTGAACTGGGAAAATCTGCTGCACAAGACCTCTTTAGAGTGTTGATAAAGCAAGGACGTGAACTTGAGGACTAACGTGCCCCTGAGCCAAGCCACAGTATGTTTAGTTGCCTCGTACCAGTGTGAACATGGAACGTTGAATAGAGAAGACTGGAGAAGAATTGTGCATTTGAATTACGGTGCTGGAGAGGAATATTGAAGATATCATAGACTACCAAATGAACAAACAATTCTTGGGAAACATGCAACTAGATTGCTTCTTAGAGGCTGGGCTAGTGAGATTTCTTTTCACTTATTTAGGATACGTTTTCTGGAGATACCAGGCCCTGGGGGGAAAAAACAACAACAACGTGCTCATTGAAGTAGAGAGGCAGCAAAAAAGAGGAAGGCCCTGGAGAGGACAATTGAAACAGTGACCGCAGCAATGGGTTGAAACAAAGTCACAGGTATTATTGAGAGGAGGAAACCCTTTGACTGAGTGTGAGTATGTAAATAAGATATCAAAGACCCTACTAAGATTTTCTAAAGCGTTACAGCTTCAGAAACTCACCAGGATAGTTCTTTTCTGTGCTGGGGGGTTGCTAAGAGTCGGCATCGACTAAGAGACAGTAAGTTCTGAAATCCTACTTCAGACAGAAATAAATCCCATAGCACACCTACTGACTCCAACATATCAGAGCTCTGAAACCCTCTGGACAAAACCTATTGATTCTTTTTCATCAGTCATCTCTTGTCTGGGGAGCATCTTGAGCTTGATAATCAACTCATTTTCTTTGGGCCAGATCACCCTCTCCACCCTTCTGTTTACTGCTATGAAATTAGGTAAAGGACATGTTGCCCCTTAATCAGTTGTAAATCCTCCATGTTTCTTTCCCTAAACCTGTTTGCATCGCTAGTTACAGTAAACCTACTGAAGTTGCTAGAACAATACCACCATATGAGATTTTAATGGGGACTCTGGAAATAAGTCTGAGCAAGAAACTGTTACTTAGAAATGATGAAGGGAAGCTATGTGAGTTTCCTCTGATAACCCATGAGAGACAGATCTGCATCCCATATCCACTATAAGCATATAGAGTTGGAACTGCCTGAGGAAAGAGTTGCCAGGTGACTGTGAGCAGGCTACATGTTCCCCTTGGGCTTCAGCCTCAGCTGACAGGTGTCCCGCAGGAACACTGGGCAGCGCAAGGACTGTCATTCACCTTTGAAAATGACTTGCTGCTGGAGCAGGAGATATGTGTGTTGATAAAGACACAAATACGGAAATCAGCAAGCATATAAACAAATAGAAGGGATTGCTGTTGAAATTCATCTTTGAAACATGTCTAAAATGCTGCCCATGTCACTTTCTGATGCCTCGACATTAATCTTAGCATAAACATACTAGATCAAAGAACAGCAGGCCTGGTGATCTGAACTAAGTCAGAAATAGAATGTCTTAAATGTGCAACCCACTCAGTCAACAGTGAAAAAACAGATTGTTAAGAGATCCGAGAAGAAATGTGTGTCTGCAAAGCAATCGATTCATTGGTCATGTGTAAACAGACTCAGCTAACAGAAAGGTTACAAGTAAACTCAATTGAATTTTAGTTTGAAATTAGAATGAAGATATGCAAATAGAACAGGTATGAACTAAAATTTCTCTTGGCTATAATTTCATTTATTCTTAGGTTATAAGCAGGTTAGTTTCCCTACCTCAACTTCATCATCTGTGAGACTAAACTAATAACATCATGAAAGGGACATATTTAGGATTAGCTATTTAATGCTGTCTTCCACTGTTTATTAAGAATCTCCGGTGACCCAGTGGGTTAAAAGTTGAGTTGCTAACTATAAGGTCGTAGCTCAAACCTTCTAACCGCTTCACAAGAACAAGATAATGTGTCTGCTCACACAAACAGTCAAAGTCTCAGAAACATAAGGAGGAGCTATATTCTGTCCCACAGCATCAATATGAGTTCGAATCAACCCACTGGCAGTCTTTTTTTTCTCTTTCTTAGACATGGTGCTTGGGTATTGCTTATTATATAACAAGATCTGTAGAGACTGGTATAATATATAGATGAATTGAGGTGGATAAATTATTTATAAATAAAATGTTTACATATATCATGAATGTGAACGTAGAGAGTAAATCACATGGAAAAGGGAAATAAAATATTTTCTTTAGTGGAACAGAGTCCTGGAAATTATTGACGAGGTCATTCTTCAGTTGGTGAAAATATCCCACATAACATAGTGCCCTTCATGAGTATCTGGTTTAAACCAGCCATCTGCAGTTTGAATAAGTCTTTATTTTGAATAAGTCTTTAATGTGCACTGTTCTTTTTAAACATCAAGAGGCTGATTATCTGAGAAAAAGGAATTTGCAGTTTTTGAGCTTTATAACGCTTACCCAAGTTAGCATATGTACTTTCCTAGAGTGTGAAAAATGTATTGTCTTCTCTCAATGGTATATTTCTAATAAGTCTCATAACAGTATTATGCTATGTTGCCTAGACTACATGGCCCTGGAAATTCAGACTGTAAGAAATCTATCCTAATTTTTTTTCCTTGTATGCTTCCTATGTATACTCAGTTAAATTTTAGACTTTTAAGTAGAAACTTCAATCCTTTGCACTCATAGGCATATGAGGACATGTTCAAATTTTACCCAGGTCAACAGGACTCAATAGATCACCATGAATTGTTTTAAACTCTTGATTTGATATCTGATACAATAAATGCCAAGTTGATTGAAATTAGTGACTTGATAGTCCCAACCTTTGAGCCTCTGAATATCTCAGATTGTGACAAATGTTGAGAAGGTTCCAATCACAGCCAATATGAACATAGTGTGTACAAAATGCATTCAATTATTATCTTTTGAAAATGTGTGCTATTGTGGTATCTTTGTTTTCTGGATTTTGTATTTTTAAATGGAACTCTTGAAATAGAGTATCTCAAGTAGACTTGTGTTGGGAATTTTGGTCTGAACACTTTAAGATTCATGTATAAGAGCAAAAATGTGGGTTCTAGGTTTACTGGGTTGGAGGAGAGGGTTCCCCTCCATTAACAGTTCTAGAATTCTGGAGTTTTAAATCTGTACTATACCAAATAAAATGTGCAAGCTGACTTAGTTTTTCAATTATCATACAGATATAGTAAACACAATTTAAAACTAATAGTTGAACCGTATGGTCTGACAAAAGGATGAAGTAATTAAAACATTAAACTTCTGTGCACAAGTTGTTACATTTTTTTCATAAACTTTTGCATTTGCCAAAATATTATTTACTTTCAGTTGAGTTTGATACTTGTCAAATGTTTCATTACAACTTTCTGAGCATTTTAATTGAACCATGGAGCTGTGGAGAAGACAACATATTGTGTTTCCTATTCTGGAACCTTGTCTAAACTAGCCAGGATTTTTATCTGGATGGGTTTGGATGAGCTTTTCAAAAGATTACATGATCATTCTTAAGCATGGAATTAATTGGTTAGTAAAGTGAAAATCAGAAGTTTCAATGGATTTAGTCAAGGTTACCTGATAACACATTTGCTTATTGTTTTTGTAAGATGGTGTCTGGTCAGTTCCAGTTCATAGTGACACTACATGCAACCGAATGAAACACTGCTTGGTCCTGATCCTCTTCTCCATCGTGATGTTTGAGCCAATTGCTGTTGTTCGTTGGCCACTCTGTCTTGTTGAAGGTCTTCCATTTTTTTCACTGGGCCTCCACGTTGCAAAGTCTGGTGGACCGGCCTCTCCTGACATTATGTCTGAAGTGTGGGAAACAATGTCTCACTGTCCTGGCATCCTGAGACATTCCAGCCGGTCTTCCTCCAGGACCGATTTGCTTGTTCTTCTCTCAATATTCTTGACCAAGTCATAATTCAAATGCATTGATTCTTCTTCTATTTTCTTTATTCTTTGACCAACTTTGGCACATAGCTAAGGATATTGAAAATGCCATGGCTTGGGTCAGGCATATCGTAGTCCTCAAAGTTACACCCTTGCTCTTCCACAATTTAAAGCAGTTTTGGTCTAATCCAACAAATAGTTTGATTTCTTGGCAGCTGATTTTCTGAGCATTGATTGTATATCCAAGCAAAATGAAATTCCAAACAGCGCTAATCGTTTCTCCTTTTCCCATGATGTTGTGTAACGGCACAGTGGTGAAATTTTGGTTTTCTTTACATTGAGTTGCATTCCATCCATAAGGTTGTGGTCTTTGATTTTCAACAGCAAGCACAACAATCGTCATGTCTCAGATTGTTAATAAGCTTTCCTCAATCCTGATGTTACATTCTTCTTCAAATAGTCCAGTTTCTGAAATTATTTGCTCAGAATACAGATTGAAAAAAGGCTACAACTAAACACAGAACTTTCCTGACTTGAACATCAATATTCCCTTGTATGTTTGAACGACTGCTTCTTGGTCCAGGTGGACTGTCCATCTGAGTACAATGAAGTGTTCTGGAATGCCAGTTCTTCTCAATGTGACCCATACCTTGTTATGATCCACACGGTCTACAGCTTTCGCACAGTACATAAAGCACAGGTAAACATCTTTCTGGTATTCTCTGGTGTAAGTCAGGATCCATCTAACCTCATCATGATATTCCTAAACTCATGTCCTGTTTTGAATCCAACTTGAATTTCTGGCAGTTCCTTGTAGATACACTGCGACAACTGTTGTTGAATGATGGTCAGCAAAAGCATTACTTGCATGTAGGATTAATGCTATTGTTTGATCATGTCTACATCCTATTGGCTCACCTTTCTTTGGAATGGGCATAAGTAGGAATCTCTTTCCAGTGAGTGTGGCCTGTGGTTTTCTACCAAATTTCTTTGCATCAAGGACTGAATGTTTCTGGTGCTTTTTCAGCTTTTTGATATGTTTCTGTTCACATTCCGGAGCCTTAGTTTCCACTAAAACCTTCAATGAATCTTGGACTTCAATACCATGAGTTCTTCTTCATATGCCACCTCTTGAAATGGTTGAATGTGGAACAAATCTTTGTGATATTTTCATATTCTTTATGTAGCTTTCATTTTCTTTGGATTGATCTTGCTTTGTTCTATGTTTTACCCATGGAATCCTTAGGTATTGCAACTCCAGGCTCAGATGTTTGTTTGTTTTTCCTTTACTTCTTTCAGTTTGCTCTTGTTTTCAGCCTTCTAACTCTAGGTGATTTTTTTTTTTTTTCAGATTTCCTTCTTCTCAGCCTCTCCTTCGTCTCTGGAGCTGCCCTCTGAAATGCTCTCTTCAGCTCCTTTCATTATAGCACCCCTTTCTTTGGCTACTTTATGTTCAAGAACAAGTTTCAATGTCTCTTCTGACATCCACTTTGGTCTTTTTTTCTTCCTATGGTTTCTGCGGTCTTTGCTTTCTTGGTACTAATAGGCTGTATTTTAGGAAAATGGAGACAAAAGATTGGATTTCATCGATGTATTTAAATGTGTCCATAAGCTTGAATATTTGAGAGGCAGTTGTAAACCAATGGAGAAAACAGTACTTGTCCACAGCCACCAACACTCACTTGGCATTCATAGACATTGTGCTAATGTGTCTCTTACTCTGCTGTTTATTTGAGCAGGAGGCTTTGCTATAAGTTTTTACTAAAAGTTATGATACCAAGAGGTTTCAGACTGATAGCCACGATGTAGATTGCAAGTTTTTAAGTATAAAGCTTGTTACTACTCTTGCTTCTCATGGCAACCACATGTAACACAGTAGAATGCCCCATTAGCATTTTCTTAACTGCAATCTTTATGAAAATAGGTTGTCAGATCTTTCCTCCATGGAATTGCTGGGTTCAAATCACAAACCTAGTGTGAACAGCTAGAGGCTTAACCATCGCAACACCAGGAATCCTGTGTTCTCCGCAGCAAGTTGAAAAATACTTTGGTTGGAATCCAATTCCCAATAAATGTATTGATGTGATTAATGACACTAAAATGTAACAATGGGCACATACTCCAAACTAATGACTGAAATCAAAGAACAGGGTGTTAAAGAGAGGAAGAGACCACACTTTTACATTGTTCTTTCCAGTGACAAGACTCTAAGGTCATTGTTAGGGAAGCAGGATAATAAAACAAGAGTCTGCCACGGAGTACAAAGATTATTTTTTGGAAGATGGCAGAAAGAAAACAGAGCAATTTAAATCAGATTTTTAGTGTTTTTTTTCTGTTAAAGAGAAGGATTGTTTGGAAAGAGCAGAATAAACATCAGAGGAAAAAATACGATGGGTAAAAATGTTGGAAAAAGGTATCCAATTGCTTTAAATGATTTTATTTGTTTGCTTTAAATGATTTTTAGTCTTCCTGGTGGGACATATTAGAATTTAAGGGTACTGATAACCCTTGCAATCAAAATAAATTAATTACTGGGAGCCTTATTGTTTTTGTTTATTTTATTTTTAGGGAATAATACAGAAGTATATAGTAATAAAAGAGTATGATTGCAAGTATTTCATTTTTAAGAAGATAAACTAAGACTTATGTAAGCCATATAATTTGGTTTTAGATTCTTAGATACTATTGCAATGCTCATTAAGTGCAATAGTAGATTCCCAATGACCAAGCCAATATAGAATTTTCACAATCCTTTTACCACACAATTATTAAGATTTTATATAGATAGGAAATTCTAGATATATCTCAGCATCCTCATGATCTCTGTATTGGTAGTTACCAAGGAATGTGAATGGGATTACAACAATAATGAGGCTTTAACTAATGGACCAATAGGAACCATGTGATGTATCTGATGAATGGATCAGTAAAAACTCAGAGGAAGTATCTCTAAGTTTGGGATTAGATTTTGTCCTTGACTCTACACTACATATTTTAAACAGTTCAATTAGGAATTAATATACTTACAAATAGTTTTAAAAAAACTTAGCTGGATGATACTATCAGGGACAATTCAATATGCTAGCAAGATTAACACATCTAAATCAATGGAATTCATTTACATATGACATTAGACCTTGCTTGTGAATTTTAAAAATTACCATATACATGCACGAGGTGAGAAAGTGAAAAAATAATATCAGTGCCTATGAAGGGAATGGCCCAGGTTTCTAATTCCATAATATGAGTTGTCAAAAAAAATCTGATGAAACTTAAGCAGTAATAAGCATCTAGGATTATCTAGAAAGTGCAAGGAGATAATTCCCCTTCACTCTGCATCATTTACATCATTCCTCGAAAATTATACATAATATAGAGTGCTGCAAGATATAAATACACTGAATTGCATTCTGAATACAGGAACTAAACATCTTCCCATGAGGTGCAGTCGAAGACCTGGGACCGTATGACTTGGATACAGCATGATATCATTACCAGATCCCACTGAAATACTGGATAACTGTAGAAAACAATCCTTCCAACGTTGAAAACACTTTAAACTCTTTTTTTTCCACTTTAAAATTGTTTTTATCATGATTATAAAAGTAAACTATGTTCACTGTAGAAAATTGAGGAAATACATGACACTATGCAGAATAACGATGTTATTGCTGTTACTATTTTGTCTATTTTACAGTAATGTTTGTACATATAGTTTGAATCACACTGTATAAAACTTATATATTTTATTCCTTTAGCATATATCATTCAAGTTTTATTTACTATTTAATTAAGAATTATCTTCTCACACAAACCTGATGTTTTTAATGAACATGTGCAGAAATAATTGTGGACTTTGAACTTTGCTTACAAAACGAATCCTCTTCTATGTATCAAAACCTTCCGGCACTGTCCTGGATTTTAGACACTTGCAAACACCGAAAAAGGACACACCTTATCTCTTGTGAGATTTATATTTAGAGTGCTTGTGAGGAAGCAACATAAAAGAGGCAAGCAAATAAATGAAAAAAATCATTTCTGACTATGTTATCATAAAGAATTTTGATTGGACAAATGCACCTGCAATGCTGTCTGACATTTGCACTGCGATGTGAATAAAAGAGCATAATTCTCACAAATATCTCATAATAGACAGTGGCTGGCAGAGAGAATGGAAAGTGTATAAAGGTGAGACTAAAGAGAGTGTCTTCTAGGAATTGAAAGGCTGGTGCAACTTGAGTTCACAAAGACTGCAGAGGAGTGGCACACGATGGGGTCATATGGGTAGTCAAGCAAAGGGAAACCTTTGGGAGATTGTTGAGTAGGGAATAGCCTTATCTGATTGTGTTTTTTTTTTTATAAATGTTGTCTGGGTATGGCATAGTGGTTACACGTTGGAATGCTAGCCACAAGGTTAGCAGTTCAAAACCACCAGCTCCTGTATGATGAGGCTTTCAACTCCCACAAAGAGCTATAGTCTTGAAAACTCACAGGGGCAGGTCTACCCTGTCCAATAGGGTGACTATGAATCAGCACTGACTTAATAGCTGTGAGTTTGTTTTTGTTTTGCTTAGGATACTATTGAAAATGATGGATTACAGTGAGGTCAAAGGTAGAATTGAAGAGATATAATAACCACCATTAGGGACAGAACACTCAGGTGTTGTTAGAGTGATGAGAAAAATAAGATACTGTTAGGGTTAAGACCTAGTTCTAGCTCAGGAACATCAAAGAATGAATTAACCTAGTTAAGCTTTCATTTCCTCTTGTTAACCAAAATGGTTAAGTAGAGCCTCTACCTTTTGCAAGATCCACCTTTGAAGAATTTGTATTTATTTTATATAGTGTTGAAACATTACAAATAACTTGCTAAACATATGATATATTTTTTGACATATAAAAAGCTGGGCGAGAAGACTTAAAGGCACCTCTAACACCCATTCATGTAATCGTGGGACACTTTAGACTCACACTCACAAGAGCCATTTTGTATCTTTTCCTTATACTTTCAAGGTCGCCAGAGAAAGTAAACAAAATGTTACTGATTTTCAAGACTGCTGAGTAAATATAGGGGGAAGAATATAGAGCATTTGAATTCAGAGTAATGGGGAAAAAAGATTCTTGAATAAACACAGGTCACATCAATAAATGATACAAGTCAAATCCAACTACAGTCAACTCTAAGGAACTGCCCTGCCTATTTGATTACCATTCAATCTTGCCTTTAAAATTAGCCATACAGGTAGAGAACAGACATATACTCATTGCCTTGTGACTGGAATTCCCCTCTACTCTTAGTTCAACTTTTTTTAAAATGTGGTTTTGCTTTGTGTCTTTATTTCTTTATATTGTTTCACAGGAGGTTCCCAGGCAAATGTGAGAGGCGGAAGACAGGAATCCCACAGCCTATCCTCCTAGTTTCCTGGAGGAAGCAGGCGCCAAGGGGCAGAGTTGATTCTCTGTGCAGAGAATATAAAACACAAAGTCAACGGTGCCAGCGTTGTCCTCCCGTTTCCTTACCTCCTTAGGACAACCCCCCTCCCGACAGCTTGTGGCTGCGGGGCCAGCCTGCATTCATGTTCTCACTGTTCGTCAAAGACTGACTGCCTAGAACTTCACCCCTGCACCTAGTGTGTGGGAAGCCAACACAATTAGAAAAGGGCTAGAATTACACACAATCTGAATTGTATGGCCTTCCTTGAATACATCTTGCCAAAAACAAAAAAACAAAAAAAATGGAGCTTCAGAAATACACATTTGGACATCGCTAAAAAAAATCCCTTCCTGGCTTAATATTCTTTGGGGCTTTGTCAGGAGTCATGCACTAATACCCCACTGTGTTTTTACTGATTTCATGCACTAACACCCCACTGTATTTTTACTGATTTGTAGGCAGGGCCCATCAGGCAAGGGTAACCGTGTGACCCCCTCCCCCTGGCCATTCCAGCAGGGAACCACTGAACAAACCCACCAATGTTCCCCTCGAAGAAAACCAATTCCAGTGGTAGAGTTAAGAGGCTGAATGGACAAGATCTTGCCTGCTTGCCAGTAAGCTTGGAGAAAAGTACTTTCCAACAGTTTCTAAACAGCTTTGGGGGCCATTTCTAATACCATCATATAGGGCTGAGACTTTCTTATGAGACTCTGGAAGACTACGAAGGAAAGAGCATGCCCCTCAGTCTTCATGGAAGCAGTCCTGGAAGCGGCCATTCTAACTCTCAACTAGTGGACTAATTTATCTCCCTTACTCCTCTGGACCAAATCGTTGGTTTATCATACCTATGCACCCAGCCCAACCCCCCTTATCCTCAGCTTTGTTTTCTGCAGTTTGAGTTACTTATGCCAACCGGCCCGCCCATGATTAAAATTGCCCCCCATTTTGAATTACTTGAGGACAGTTGTCCGCGTGGATTCGAACCCTACTCCTGGTACCAAATTGAGGTAGTTAGTTTATTGTGCCGACCTGGCCAATAAACACATATGGGGTTAATTGAAGGGCGGAGAGATAAATGGATCCGTGAACCTCCCCTTTCTAGTTCTCGGGCCTCTTGCTGTCTGATGGTCAGACCAGCATGCAGCTGCCTTAGCCAGTTCCCTGCTTCAGCCAGCGAAGCTCACTTCCTGCAAGACATCCCAGAGGAGAAGCCCCATGACCTACCCCGATACAGCCCTGGGTGCTGGAGCAGCCATGTGGAGATCCCTACCAGCGCTGAGATGTTTACACATTCACTGATTGGTTTCCTCCTGCAGTGTCATTGTGTTTTGTGAGATGGAGGAGGACTTTGAGGATTGGTGGCGGACATATGGGCTAATGTTGGACTTGTGGGCTTAGGCAGCACTGGGTTGGGGTGTTTTCTTGATATGCACTTACCCTTTATGTAAAACTCTCTCTTATACATGAGTTTCTGTGGATTTGTTTCTCTAAAGTACCCAGACTAACACAACAGTCACTTCTTCATCTCTGATTCAGAGCTACATCTTCTTCCCTCTTCTCTGAGCATGCTGTGTGATTTGGGTGAGCGAGTATGCCCCACCTTTTGGGCATGTGATAGATTAATGTTACCCTTGGTATTTGCCACCTATATGTGTAGGAAAAAAGACACAGTGTCTATAGGGTTCTATACTATCCACAGTTTGAAACATCCACTGGGGATCTTAAGAATATCTCTGTGGATAAGGGGGAAAGGGAGACTATTGTATATGTGTATGTGGGGGTATATGGGTATAGATACATGTATGTGTGCATGGGCATATTTACCTTCTCATACCACTATTCAAGGATATTTTTCAAATATATTTTTTAAGTAAGACATTGAAATTAGTTAAACATATTAACAAGGAAACCTTTATATTCTTTGTGATTTTGACTTAAGAACCAAGCTTAAGTAGCACACTTGCATCTGGGTATCTGCTAGAATAATCAGAATTTAGCATGCTGTGTAATATAGCTCATCAACTGAGTGGCGAATGGCTGTCTTACATTTTTCGTTCTCAGCAATGGAAACTGGCACACAATGAGCTACTCTGCAGACTTTTAATGGGACTTGCTAGCACACATATCTTTAAAGGATTTTTTTTTAAGTGAAAAGAGAAAATTGAAATTTGTTCATTGAAAACCAGATTCGGGGCCACAGAAGCTGAATTCATTGTTTAAAAGAACTCTGCACACCATTAGGGTATTTAAGTGAGAATTTCACGAAATGATAATCCAATGCAGCTTATCTACCTGTAAAACGGGGAAAATAATAACAGCAATAATAATGATAACAGCTAATATATATCAAGTGCATGCTGTAACGTGGTCACCCATTCTGAGAGGGCGTGCATGGAAGCACACCTCTTAGTGTCCCTTAAAGAGAATGTGCAGCAGGGGCAGTGGTGACCGGGAGGCTTCGGTTGTCACTGGTGTTCGTTTTGAGACTGGGCTTCCCCCAGGTTAAACATTGACAGTGACTCAGCTCTGCAGAGGAATTAGTCCCAGACCCAGCACAGAACTTAACCAACAGGAAATGCTCTACTTGAACCCCCACTTTATCTTCATAGCACTGAAATCTGGTGCTGCTCCCACCCAATCCTCCATCTGTGCGTTTCTGTTTCCAGGGGTCTGAAGATGCCTTCTTTTTATTTTTAATTTTCTTTTGCCACCCTTCCTCCCTCCCTCCATAGTTTCCTGTCCCATCCCTCCCTATCCCCTTGTAGTCTTTAAAGTCCTGTCCTTTGCCGTGAGAACTAATTTCCTTTTTCTTTATTTTTTTGAAATAATGATGTGATAAAATATTATCTTTATGCCATTGACTAACTTTGTTAAGCATAAAGTCCAATTGTGTCTATGTTTTCCAAACTGCTTTTTAAGGAAGCATAATATTCCATTGTGTGAATGTGCCAGTTTTTTAATACAATCCTCAGAGTTGAAGTTTTTGATTCTTCCCATATTTTTGCTATTATAGACATTTCTCCAATAAACATAGGTGTGCATATGTTTGTTCCTGTTTTCTACTTTATTTCTTTGGGGTTTTTACCAAATAGGGAGATTATAGGATCATAAGATATGATTTGCATTTATTTAAGGAAGCATCGTACTCTTTTCCATAGTGTTGTAAAATTCTACAACCCCACCAGCAATGCATGACCATTCTAATCTCTCCACATCCTCTCATTTTCTTTGTTTCAATGTGTAAATTTTGCTATAAATGTCAGTGTGAGGTGCTATCTCATTTTAATTTGTATTTCACTTATTGCTAATGATCACAAACATTACTTTATATGATTATTGGTCATCTGCATGTCATATATAGCAAATTTTCTATTCATGTCTTGTGCCCATTTTTGATAGGGTTATTTGTATTTTTCTTCTAAAGGTGTTGTAGTTTTCTACAGAATTTTTAAATTATACTTTGAACTGATATATAGTTGATATATATCTTTATAAATAACCAATGTGTAGGTTCTCTCTTGTCTTTTGATACAATGTTTTGATTTGCATAAATGTCATATTTTTAGGAGGTCTCAGTCCTTTATGCTGTCTTCCATGGTGTGGAAATTTTACATTATGTACAGTAGTGTATTTATCCCTTGTATTAAGGCCACTATGTTTGTCATTAGTTTTTCATTGATGGCTTTCTGGTTATAGAGTTCAGGTTTAGGGCTTCAATCCATATTAAATTTGTTATTGTATGTGGAGTACTTGAAAAGGTCTTGTTTCATTTACTTTTCCAGCACCATTTATTGAAAAGAGTATCTCTTCCCCACTTAATATATTTTAGCCCTTAATTGAAAATCAAGCATCTGTAAGAACTTGATCGTATTTCTGGCTTCTTCATTTTAACTCACTGAGCTTCCTGTTTATCATACCAATATCAAGCTGCTTTGATTCTCATGTGTGGCAGTTACATAATCTACTGTCAATTTGAGCAAAGGGGTGGAATCTAGCCTGGCAATCAGGTCAGAGCCAACGAGGGCTCTGTGTCACCATGGCCTTCCCCTGCGGATTCTGGGAACTCCTGTCTTCTCTCTAGAGGCTGGACACACTTTCTTGCTTCTTTGTCTTCCTGCTGACAAGCCACATGGAGCTATGCTGATGGAGCCAGAGCCCTACAGCTAGAGAGGCCATGTGGACATCACACCAACACTGAGATCCTTCCCCAGTCACTGAAGCCACAAGACTTTCCACCCACTGGCCTGTGATCTTCCATTGCATGTGTTACATGAGTCTGAAGAGGAATTTATGGACTGGTATCAGACATATGGGCTAATATTGGACTTACAGACTTGATCTGGACTGGGCTGGGATGTTTTCTTAATATACTATTACTCTTTGATATAATATATATATATATGGTCTGTAGTCTACTTGGACTAAAATGCCATGACCATTTCATAGGTTTTGAATTCTATTGGGTAGAGTTTTGTTGAAAATCTTGGCATCTATATTCCTGAGGGATAGTGATCTATAAGTTTTAATTCTTATGAAATCTTTTCCTGATTTAAGTATCAGGGTTAAACTTGTTTTATAAAATGAGTTTGTTAGTACATTATCTGCTTCTATATTGTGAAATAGTGCATATAGGATTGTTGTTAACGCTCCTTTATATGTTTGGTAATATTTCCCAGTAAAACCATCTGGTCTCAGACTTCATGAGGTTTGGGAGGTTTTTATGACCCCATCTATTCTTGTGTTGTAGGCTTGTTAACATCATTTGGATCAGTCTGTGTTAATGTAGGTAACTAATGCATTTTGAGCAATGTATCTATTTCTTATAGATTTTCAAATTTGTTGGAATGCAATATTTCTTAATATTGTTTTTAATCTCAGTTGGTTCTGTTGAAATATTACCCATGTCATTTCTTATTTGTATTGTTTGTTTTTAATCTCCCTTCCCTTTGTTAGTTTTGCCAGTGGCTTATCAATTTTATTAATCTTTTCAAAGAACCAACTTCTGGCTGACTTTATCTATAGATTTTTTTTTTTTAATTTTCAGATACATTTATTTCTTCCCTGGTCTTTATTATTTATTTTCTTCTAATGTGTCAGGTTTTCTTTGCTGGTCTCCTTACACCATCTCACTTCCTCCTTTTATCTCTTGCCCATTCCATCTCAGTTTAGCATCTGCTTCAAAAATGATCCAAATTAGTGTACAATTTACATGATCTTATTTCATTTTCACAGAAACGCTACGGAATTAATGTGATCAGCCCCATTTTGCAAATGTAGAAAAAAGAGTGCAGTCAGATTAAGTAAGAAACAAAAAACAAAAGCATTTATGTCACAATGTTATTCTGATAAGGGAATATAGCAAACTAGTGTATAGGGAATAGTTTAACTCCCACCCCCATGCCCAATAAGGAAACATACACGAACACAAGCAAAATATACAAGCAAATATTTTAATTCTCCTTGCCTCTCCACCCCACTCTTTAGTGCCTTTTATGTAATTTTCAAGTGTTGTGGTGATAGAATTATTACCATTTTGTTTTTTATTATTTGCCTCCTTAGGTACCAGGAGGAAGTAACACGAGTGTATCCTTGGTCAGCCTTTGCCCTACCTTCTTCTTTGCCTCTGTGATTTGGCATCAGGGATCAATGAGATTCGAACCTGCACATTGGAGCACTATGACATTCTTGCCATGACATCCTGATTTGTAAAACCAGAGTGCTATCCGTCTATTCTCTAATCAATTTTAGTAACGTGCAATTTGCTAGGCACTGAGGGAGGCAAAACTACAGGAAATTAGAGACTTTCTGAGTTTACTAATTTCCTCCTGAAGCTTGTGGTCATTTTAACAAAAATCTTGAAATACACATCTGTAGTGTCTAATACAGAGGAATATGCGTTAGAAAATATTCCTCCCCCACCCCACCCTCCCATCAAGAATTCTGACCTGATAAAAGATTAACTCTCTGCTCCTTTCATGAAAGAGTGTATGTATCATTAATTTTCTCTCTCAAACACATTCAA
Source organism: Echinops telfairi (assembly GCF_000313985.2). Classification (NCBI taxonomy): domain Eukaryota; kingdom Metazoa; phylum Chordata; class Mammalia; order Afrosoricida; family Tenrecidae; genus Echinops; species Echinops telfairi. The sequence continues at coordinate 19,349,129 of NW_022103902.1, forward strand.
AACAAATTTCTTGAAAATAATTATCTGCATTGCTTCCCACTTTGAACCCACACTTCCACCAGACTCTCATGCTCTGTTTGCCCCAGGGGACCATTACAGGGCTGCTGAAATAAGAGTCTGAACCACAGAGCAAGTTCCATTTGCAGAGTCCAGGAAGCACTAGGCAGACAGAGTCAGGGAAGAAGCCAAGGTATGAGCTTAGGGTTTCTCTGACATCCCCACATGTCCTGGAGATGTCCCCCTAGACCATTTTGAGCATTGTTTATCAGAAGGATGGGAGGGAAGGCAAGGAGAGGCAAGGGGAAAAGAGAGGTGCACATGGTGGGGCCCAGCAGAGAGCAGCACTGAGAACTCCAGGGCTTTCAGAGAGAAAGCACCTCTCAACAGCGCAGGACGTGAGCCCGCAGACTTGATTTGTTGTCTGTAGCTTCTCCTTGAATGTGAAAGGTCAGAGAAAGCAACATGGATGGCGAAGTTCCATTTCTGGAGTTCCCAGTGGTGCTTCTAAAGGAGTTGGACCGATTAGACTGATTGATGAGTATGGAAGCCTTTGGGAGTCAAAAAGTCCATCTTCTGGAACTGACTGAATACTGGCCTCTAACAGATTTAGCAATGTCAAGATCATTACTGAGAGCTTAGAAAGGACACCCGCCTCCTCTTTGCTAATTCTCCTCTCCGCCAACTTCCATACGCTCCTATGGATAGAAGTGCCAGCTTGCAGCTCCGACAGGGAGTGGAAGCAGCAGGAAACCGAGCCCCCTGTGGGGTCTCACTGGCTTCTCCATTTGTTTTCATTTTGTCACCAGACATGTCTATTTAAACTACTTGAAGCGATGTCTCAATAACATTCCCTGGCAGAGTTCCAAAAGATAAGGGATGACAATTTATCTGCCATCTTCTCTGCACCCAGCCATCCACACCAGTTGATCACAGAGGTTATGGGGACTGTGTACAGTTTGTCCCCAGGTTCCTTTTAGTGGAACAAATGGGACAGATTGCTGTTGAGCACTGTCTGAGGGACACTGGTAAGCATGCATGTAAACAGTTAACAGCTTATCAAAATCAGACTTGATAATAGATTGAAAATTGTACACATACCCAAACACCTCACACCTAAGTCTCTGGATCATCACTATTCAAGTATAAACCAATCTTCTTGAAACCCAAATAAGACATTCCCCTTGTTCAGTTGGTACCAAAATTTATTTTAAGTTTGGAGATGTCAGATTCCTTCTGACCCTTTCTGATGTGCTATTTAATGATTCTACACTCATTTTGGTAGGAAACAATGCCTTATTTTAACTCCTTGTGTCTGTATGGGGTGATTTGCACTAAGGATCCTTCTGGCTTCTCTCCATCATTTCATCCGCTTATTGTCCCTGACGAGGTGCTGTGGCTTGCCTGAATAATACATTTAGGAAGACAAGACGACTGTTTGGACCAGTTTCATCCTTTCCTTCTCTAAGGCAAAGGTCTCTCCACTGACAACACAACACAGAATGCACTGTATCTCCTTGTTGCTCATTAGGCAAGAGTCTACCTGTGTGGGATCAGATCCAGTCTAACCCTTCCACCCCTGGGAGGAATGCATCTTCCAGAAGCAAGGGGCTCCAAGCAATCACCCGTGCATGGCAAATGGATTAAAAGTGCATCCTCTCATGTAGCCATTATTGGTAGCAGCGTGAAATTATCTTATTTCTCAACGTGTTCAGAACCCAGGTACAAAAGAGAGCTCATATTGACTAGGTGCTCATTGAAGATACAAATAATTATGATGAAAATAATCTTGCTATAATATGAATAAAACAATGTATATCTTTGGGGGCAAATACTC
>NW_022103902.1:19351936-19353968 GCF_000313985.2 Echinops telfairi
TTGTGCTGCAGATTTGCCCACTTTAATAGGTCAGTTGATTTCTTGAGTGCTGTGGGCATAAGCATTAAATGTGGATCCAAGCCACATGAGATCCTTGACAACTTCAAACTTTATTTAATATGCTATTGTCTATCGGTCCAGTTGTGTGGATTTTGATGTTCTTTACATTGAGTTGCAATCTCTACTGAAGGCTGCAGTCTTTGATTTCCATCAGTACGTGCTTCGAGTCCTCTTGGCTTGTAGTAAGCAAGCTTGTGCTATCTGCCTATCACAGTTCCCTGAAAAAACCTTTGCCATTCCTGAAGACACATTCTTCTTCATGTAGCCCAGATTCTCAGAGCATTTGCCTAGCATGCAAATGGAAGAAGTATGGTGAATGGTTACAACTCCACCTATCTTTCCTCTTTGTAAATCACTCAGTATTCACTTGTTTTGTATGAATGCCAGTGCATGGTCCATGTATGGGTTTTGCAAGGGAACAAAGAAATGTTCTGGAATTCTCATTTTCTTCAATGTTACCCATAGTTCATTATGATCAATGCTGTAAAATACCTTTCTATAGTCAGTAAAATATTGTTCTGGGAGTCTCTGCTTTCAGTCAATGACCATCTGACATCCTCAGTGGTATCCTTTGCACCACATCTTCTGAGTCCAGCTTGAATTCCTGGCAATTTTTGTTGTTGTACTGCTGCAACCATAGTTGAATTATTGAAGTATCTTAAGCAAAATATTACTTGCAAATGGGCAAAAATCTAGATCTCCTCCAGTTGGTTGGCCAGGCAGCTGTTTTCCACACTTCTTGGCATAGGTGAGAGAGTGCTTCCCGTGGTTCATCAGCTAGCTGAAACATTTCAATTGGTATTCCATCATTGCTTACTTGATGTTCAATGTCACTGAACTGCATATGTAAGAATTATTGCGCTGACAGTTGTTTTTCTATCTATATTTAGACACAATAATAATGATATTTATTCTTGAGTGAATAAAGCAATCAAGTCAGTTCCCACTCATGGAGACATCCATCCTGTGGGTCAGAGTTCAACTGTGCTCCCCTGGATTTTTCATGGTGGATTTTTAAAAGGCAGATTTCCAAGATTTTCTCCCAGGCTACTTCAACATCAACTCACACAGCTAAAGGTTCAGTTAGCAGTCAAGCACTTTAACTAGTCTCACCTTCCAGAGACACCATCCAGGGACACTAAGCCTTCTATCTATCTATCTATCTATGTAAGAAAAGTATATGTGATTATAATTTAGTCGTTTGTAATTATGGTAATGCATAGAGTTTTAAAATCAAACTGCCATGCATATGTTTGTTGTGCTATGAATATTTTATTATGAGGAAACAAGTTCATTTTTGGCACACTTCACTACAGACGTGCCCGTTAGCAGTCTTCTGTTCTCCCGCTGTGTTCAAGGAATATACAAAGAAGTGCCAATGGCCCTCCCACTTAAGATACTCCTACACTTTTAAGACACAGACCAAATTCAGTCTGGACGTTAGAATGTTCTCCTCAGGGAAGAGCGGGTGTCCTACCCTTACTGGGGTATTCAATGTGGGTACTCGAGTGTCTTGAAACACATCTCTTTTTTGTGTCATCAGTACTTAAAAATTGTGATTGACACAGAAAGCAGTTGAAAAATGAGTTTAACCCAAAAAGACTGTAGCTCTCCTAAGGATGAATGCTCAGAAAGTATCCATACTTTTAGAATCAACCCCGACCTCCAGACATATGGTTGCAAACTTGTTTGGTCTGCTGTCTCATTTTCAGGGGCCAGGGGATGACTTTTTGTTCTCTAGGCAGTTAAAAACTGTTGCTCTATAGCCCATAATCCAGAGTACAGTGGAGGTAGGTACCTGCCTCTGTAGCCCCTCTGGGTTGCCCCAGCATTCCCACAGGGGGCAGGATTGTCCACTTTGGGAAAGGAGACTTTAGAAAGAGCCACATTCACTCCGGAAGTGTCTCATGGACCCACAGCCACCTAAGTCCCGAATCAATAGCAGATACGTTTAGAAGCGTATTTCTCCCCA
>NW_022103902.1:19355445-19358301 GCF_000313985.2 Echinops telfairi
ACTCTTTTCTTGTGGCCTCTGAAAGGTATCAAGTTTATGTGTAGAAAAATTAAATTGTGGTCCTACTAAACTGGTTCCCAGTAAGCAAGTCTAAGTGTAAAGGAAACAAAGATGATAGATAGGGGCCATTAGGTTTTTAAATGCTTTGTTTAATGATGATTATGATGATGATGAGGAGGAGGAGGATCATGAAAATGCTGGGGCATATTCAGTTTATAAAGTTCAAATACTGTGTCAGGCCAAGGGCTAGGCGCTTTCAAGGCTCATTTCAAATTCATCAAACAACCCTGGACTATTGTCAGTGTGCCACAGGCCTAGAGGATGACTAACTTTATGTCCCAACATCACAGAACAACTAAAAGACCGAGCTGGATTTGAAAGGAAAGCTTAAAAAAAAAGCAGAATTTTTAAAACAACATATTCTGCTTGCTCTTAGACACTAAGAACTAAATATGCAAACAAACACATGTTCAAGTTCATACATATATGTATGTAGATATGTATAAAAGATTTGGGGAGGAGCTAACATTTGCTCTGGGCATCAACTGTGTATTCATATTCTATATTATCTCATCCAGTTCACACCATTGGCATGAGACTCAGAATTCTTACCAAGTTTTGTGTGGCTTAAATCCATTACTAAATATCAGAAGCAATATTTGAAACTAAGTGGGTCTGAATCTAGAACAAAACTGTCTAATGAAAATATAATGTGGTTTCTGGGCCCGGCCGCCGCCGCTGCAACAAAAAAAGATAAGAAAAGAACATATAATACAAGGATTTTGTGAAAGCCACATATGCAGTTTTAAGGATTCCTGTGGCCACATTCTGGAAAACACACAAATAAACACAAAACAATAAAACAGATTCATATCTGTGCCCATTTCAATGAAAGGTGATGCAACAGAATGTAGAAATGATCAACTAATATCAAGAAAGTGGATCCAATGGTTGTATCAGTCCATCCACTCTTCAAGTTGGATTCTAATGGGAAAGAGGGAGATCACAGCTGAGGTCAGAAGGATTGTGACAGAAAGCAGAAAACACCAGACAGATTCTACTTGTGCTTTAGTCATTATGCGCGAACCTGGACTGTGTGCCCTGTATCTGGAGAACATTGCAAAGGATGGGAACTCCAGATGACTAGGTTGGGCTTTCACAGAAACTGCATAAGATGCTGTTGCTAAAACAGAACTAGGGAATATGGCTGATTTAAAATCAGGAAAGGTATTTGTAAAGATTGTATCATTTCTCCACACTTATAAAATTCGTATGTGTAAAAATAATCCAAAAATATGTAACATGTGCACGCGTAAAAAATAATCCAAGACTCTAGGAAGATTAACCCAACATCAGGATTGGAGAAAGAATCATTAATGATTTTTGATAGGTAGATGATATAGCTTTGTCTGGAGAAGTTGAAGAAACATTTATTGATAAAGTTTAAAATTACAGCGTCCCGTATGAATCACAGCTCCACACAAGAAAACAAAAATCCTCACACGTGGAAGAATAAGCAATCTCATATAAAAACAAGGAAAACCATGAAATTGTCGAGGATTTAATCAGACTTTTATCCACAATCAACATCGATGAAAGCAACTGTCAGCACATGAAAACACTATTACATCGGGCAGATTTTCTGGAAAGGCCTCTTTAACATATTAAAGCTCTCTACTGACGCCACCTTGATGACTAAAGTGTAAATGACCCAAGCCATGCTGCCATCCAGCATCTTACCTGCATTTCGAGCCAGACAACGATAGGTGAGAAGGAGAGGAATAAAGGACGACCAAAGAAGAAGAAAATGCACTTACATTTTGGTATGGGTGAAGGAGAAGCAATCTTGGAAATACCGTCTTGGAAAAGTAATATAGCCATAATAACCCTTAGAGTAAAAAATGGTGAGATTTTTGTCTCACACGTCTTGGACATGTTACAGAGGACAGATGAGTCCCTGGAGAAGGATATCATGCTTGGTAAAGTGATACGGAGGGATTGAAATGGTCATGCATCCTTCAAGGGCATCATTGGCAGAGATGTTTTCAGATGAGGATACCAGAGTAGAAGGGTACACCTCAGACCACAGTGGTTTCCATGCTGCCGCCATTCGTAGAAAAGAACGGGTTTGCCTTAAGTGCTTTCCATTTAAAAGCTGAGCCACTGATATAGAAAAGCATGAAAAGATATAAAATGAGAATAAATAATGATTTTTAACTTCTAAATTCTTTGCATTTATGTGTATTCAAAATGTCCAGGCAATCCCACCATAAATGTATCTGCAGATCATAAAATTAGTGAACCACCCTTTAATGTCCACCAATTATAAGCTTTATGAATCTAATTGGCTATATATAACAGAAATGAATTTTGAATCAAATAGATATTGCCACAATAAAATCAGACACTTTTATTATATATATGTTTTATATTTCTTTTTTATACTTGATAATTTCACATTTATCTTTCTGATAATGATTTAAGAATCTACTATATATACTCTGAAATTTCTAATGACTGAAAATATTATTTTAAAAGTGATTAAACTAGAAATTATTTAATACACACCGTATTCCAAGTATTATGCTAATTGCTAAATGTATATTGATATCATCTTAATATATTATCTTATTCCTCATACTACCATAGTAAATGGATATCATTATTCTCATTTTCCACCTGAGAAATTGGGAATCCAGTATTATACCTGTATAACCCAGCATCACATTAATGGAAAGAAATTAAGCCAGAAAAAGTAAACCAAATTCTCTGACGACAGCATCCCAAAGTTTTCTATAATGAGAAAAAGGTGATATTGAATCAAGCTTTGAATAAACTATGAGTCATCAAGCTGAA
>NW_022103902.1:19359541-19361343 GCF_000313985.2 Echinops telfairi
ATTTTTGTACCCATTTCAAAGAAAGATGATCCAATGATACAACATCATTACACACAAGTAACATTTTGCTGAAGATCATTCAACAATGTTTGCAGCAGTACATTGATAGGGAGCTACTAGATTTTCCAGCCTGATTCTGAAGATGACATGGTAAATGGAATGCCATTGCTGATAGCAGATGAATCTTGACTCAAAGCAGAGAATACCGGAAAGATGTCTACTTGTGATTTATTGACTATGCCATGCGATTCGATGTTGAGGATCTTAACAAACTCTGGATAACCTTGAGAAGAATGGGAATTCAGAACTCACCATTCTGCTCCTGCAGAACTTGTGTATGGGTCACAAAGCAGTTAAGCAAATAGAACAAAAGAATACTGAATGGTCTCAAAGCAGGGAAGGTACGTGTCAGGGTTGCAAACTCTCTCCATACTTATTCAGTCTGTTTCCTGAGCAAATCATCAGAGACCCTGGCTATCTCAAGAAGACCGTGGCATCAGGCTTAGGGGAAGGAAGTATAGCAGCAACCTTCGATAGGCAGATGACACAGCCTTGCTTGCTGAAAGTGAGGATCAACTGAACCCCCGTTGATGAAAATCAAGGATCGCAGCCTTCAATATGGATTACAACTTAATGTAAAGAAGATCAAAATCCCCAAACTGCATCAATAGGTGACATCATGATAAAGGTAGAAAAGGTTGAAATTGTGAAGGCTTTTTTTCTTGCTTGGATCTACAATCAATGCTTACAGAAATAGACTAGAGATTATAAGATACATTTCATTAGATAAATCTACACACAAGATCTTTTTAGATTATTGAAAAGCAATGGATGGATGTATGGATTGTGATAAGAGATGTGCAAGCCTGAATAAAATGATTTAAAAAGGGAAAAATATATAAAAGAAATGCACGGATATTACTCTAAAAACTAATGTGTGTCTGACATAAGCCCTGGTATTTTCATCTACCTCATGTACATGTGATAGTGGGACACTGAATAAGGAGGACTGAAGAAGAATCTATGCATTTGAATTGTGATCATGGGGAGGGATATTTAAAGAATGTTGAGACTTCCTCTCACTACTTTCAGCATACTGTCAGGAGAGACCAGTCCCTGATGAGGACATCATGCCTCGGCCATCAGAAAGGCAGTGAAGGGGAAGATGCTCCGGGAGATGAGTTGGCACAGCGGCTGTCACACTGAGCTCAAGCATAGGAGCAATGGTGAGGATGGGCCAGGTCTAGGCAAGGTTTCTTTCTGTTGTGCATCGTGTTGCTCTGGGGTTGAACTGACTCAATTGCTCCTAACAAAAATTAAAACGGTGGGGGAATCATTTTCGTTTAAAAAAAATCTATCCCCTTGTGGTATTTATGCTATAAAAGTTCTAGATGACAGAGACACATGGGAATCCTGTTAGTCATTTCCTAATGACCTGACTTACACCTTACTGGGCCCATACATGTCTGGTTCACCAGGTAACTGCCTCACTGTGAGCAAAGATAAATGCATGACATGCACAAAAATAATACATATCCAAAGCCATATCACTCTTCAAATTGCAGATGCTTATATTTTAGAGACATATGAAAACTGAACTAAGGTTCAGAGTCAGAAAAAAATGACTTTGGGTATATGGTTCCATCGTTTTGTTCTAAGATGAAATGCTCTGACTTCAGCATTTTGTTGTAAATAGTGTGCAATGGGATGGATTTCCTTAGTAATAGATATAACCACATTGTTATGGAAACATACATATCCTCTTTCACAGTTTTCAAAATATAAACCATGTGACTTAATAA
>NW_022103902.1:19361565-19370995 GCF_000313985.2 Echinops telfairi
ATGATGACTTTTATAATGCCTCCTAACTCCTATCCAACCCCTGTAAATCTTTTATGTAATTTCATCCTATCCCTTGTGCTGGTATGGAGAAGATTATCGGCATGCTTCCAGTATTCACCACAAGGAGAGATTAGCAAGGCTACAACTGGAGAGATGGATAGAAACCATCTAAACACTTTCTTCTAAGATAAACAGGAATAGAAACATCAGACAATCAGACACTGAATCTCAGAAATTTTGCTCAGGAACTGACTCCACTATTGCTGCTGAAAGGTTCAAAGAAAAAGGGAAGGGCTGTCAGAGCTAACGATTCTCTGGTGGGTGGGACAGAGGTAGGAGTGACAGAGCCATTTAGCAGTCACACCAGAGATGACTGATAAGCCAGAGAAACTAGCCAGCAAAGCCCAGCCGGTCTCCAGAATTCATTTGTTACTTCCCATCTTGCTCAGTCTGTCTCTGTCTCTCTCACAGGGTAGCTAATCAGTTGTGATAGATGATGGTAGAGATGCACTCCATCCTCAGGTAGCCAATTGTATCTTCTCCTGTTTGTCATCCATTCCTCAAGGGATTGCTTATTCCTATAAAGAAGGAGCAGAGCTATTCTCCTAGAACTGGCTGTTGATACAAGTGTCCTGACCCTTTGAGAAGACAGAAAAAAGAAGGAAACGCCAAAGGGTTCAATCATTTTACTCAAAGCAACAGAGAGGGCTTTTTATAATCCCCAGGAGGAGTGTGCTGAGTAACCAGAGTTGATTGTTGAAGAGGAAATACAAACAAAATGACACGAAACAAGAGATTCAGGAGTAGCATGAATTGGCACGTATCTAGCCCTCATCTCCCCGTCCCCGTTTGAATTGGGCAGGACCATGAATGCAGTCATTCCAGCTGGTGCTTTTAAGCTGCCTAGTCCCTGCTTATGGCTGGTGTCTTTCAGGAGATAGTCATCTGTATGGTTGTGTAAAAGACCTACTCAAACATATATAAGGGGATTTTAAAAAGTCACATTCCAACATTTAGTGCTTAATGTTGGCTGGACATCATCTTTAGAACCAAGCCACATGATAGACACTCAAAATATTGGATCTAGTGCCTGCATGTGAGGTCAAAACCATTTAAGAGAAAAAGACATTGAATATTTTGGTCCCAGTAGATCTGGCTGTCTGTAAGTTAAGAAAAGTAAAGTCTGAGTAGGGTGATATTGCTGATAATATTCATAGTTAGAGTAATGAAACAATCATGATAAATCAAATGACAATGAAGACAAACCTGGACAAAATTATAGATAAAGGTCTTCTCTCCTCAATCCACAGGACTAAACTGAGTTGAGATTCTATGATTATCTATGACTAGGAATTATTTTTAAGAACAATTAAAACCCTGTCTTGAAAAGAGGGATTTCCTACAAATGGGCTTTGAGTCTCCACTCAGCACTCCCCTCACCCCCTTCACAATGATGTGATTTTTTTGTTCTGATGAAGCCTGATAGCTCATCCCTTTGACACCTTGTGATCACACAAGCTGGTGTGCTTCTTCCATGTGGGCTTTGTTGCTTCTGTGCTAGATGGCTGCTTACTTACCTTCAAAGACCCCAGACGCTATGTCTTTTGATAGCTGGGCACCATCAACTTTCTTCGCCACATTTCCTTATGCATCCATTTATCTTCAGCAATAGTATCAGGGAGGTGAGCACACAATGATTTGATTTTTTGTTCTTTGATGCCTAATAACTGATCTCACCTCGTGATCATGCAGGCTGATGTGCTTCTTCCATCTGGGCTTTGTTGCTTCCGTGCTAGATGGCCACTTGTTTACCTTCAAGCCTTTCAGACTCCAGACACTTCATCTTTTGATAGCTGGGCACCATCAGCTTTCTTTACCACATTTGATTATGCACCCACTTTGTCTTCAGCGATCACATCAGGAAGTTGAGCATCATAGAATGCCAGTTTAATAGAACAAAGTATTCTTGCACTGAGGGAGTATTTGAGTGGAGGCCCAATGTCCGTCTGCTCCCTTAATACTAAACCTATAAATGTATGCACATAGATCTATTTCCCCATCCTCAAATATATAGTTACATATGTACATGCCTTTATTTAGATCTCTATAATGCCTTTTGCCTGCTAGCTCTTTCCTCTATGTCCTTTGACTCCCTTTTGTCCCACTATCATGCTTAGTCTTCATTTGGGTTTCAGTAATTACTCTTCGTTACATTATCCTTGATCATACCCTACCAGGTCTCCTACACCCTCCTCACCACCGATTTGGATCACTTGTTGTTCCCTTGTCCCTGGGTTTGTTAACACCACTACCTTTCCCCCCACCTCCCCCTCTCCCATGTCCCCCCGGAACTGTCAGTCCCGTTGTTGTAGGCCACTGGTCATCCCCTTACAGAAGGGTCTGGGGGAGGAGATTAGCCAGTCAGGGTGTGATGTAGCAATGATGAAGCACACAACTTTCCCCTAGTTCCTAAATGCTTCCTCCCCACCCACCATCATGATCCCAATTCTACCTTACAAATCTGGCTAGACACTGGTACAGATAGTAACTGGAAACACAGGGAATCTAGGGCAGATGATCCCTTCAGGACCAGTGGTAAGAGTGGCGGTTGGGTGGGTTGGAAAGAGGGAAACCAATTACAGGGATCAACATATAACCTCCAGCCTGGGGGACGGACAACAGAAAAGTTGGTGAAGGGAGACTTTGGACAGTGCAAGACATGACAAAATAATATAAATTATTGAGGGTTCATGAGGGAGTGGGGAGCGGGGAGGGAAGAGACAAAATGAGGAGCTGATGCCAGGGGGTTAAGTGGAGAGCAAATGTTTTGAGAACAATGAGGGCAATGAATGTACAAATGTGCTTGACACAATGGATGGATGTATGGATTGTGATAAGAGTTGTATGAGCCCCTAATAAAATGATTTAAAGAAAAAAGAAAGAAAATAGGAATTTCCTGGAGATTATACAGAAAAATTATGTTATCCTCACAAGTTATTTCAGGATCAGGCCTTATTATTTGAGTGTTATTATTACTATTATTATTATCATTTGAGTTTATTACTAAAATAAGTTTTCTTCAATTTGCATGTGAAATTGTTGGTCAGAGATGCATTGTTAAATTGAAGAGGAAAAACATAAAAGACCACTTCCATCTGGTACTGGTTCACTAAGTCCCCTAAGAGGAATGACTCTACACAAATCACCCTAATGCATATGAAGTTGTTGATATTATCAAATTATCATGAAGAGTAAAGTTTGAAATACTCTTAGATGAGAGAAAACTTTACATCAAGGAAAAAAGTATACATATTTGCCTTGTAACCAAATTATAACATTCACTCCATGTTTAGAAATCTAAAGCTAAGCACTTACTACAAAGATATTAATGATAGATGGGAATTCTCTCATGCAAGCCACTATTTCTAAACTATAGTAGCATTATTATCTATAGAATATTAAACGCTCAACCTGATTCCCCAGATAACAACAATGCTTCTGGTTTCGCCCACTGTCAATTTGGCAGCATTGATGTAACTTTTAAAGTAATACTTCAAAGATTTCACCGATCTTATTAGGACAGGAACAGTGGAAAAATAAATCCAGCACTATGAATTAGAAAAACGAGTGAAAGCCACTGGGGATGAAATCATCTGCACCTGACTCTCCCTCAGCCTTAAGTCAACATCATCGTCTGTACCCAGTTAGGGAACAGGTGCTACAAACAGTACCCTGACAATAACCATGACTATCCAGCTGAAATAACTAGATCATGTTCCCTGTGGTATGCTTACAGTATTCAAATTGCTGCAGCAGCTACATTTCAGTCCGAATTATTTCGTGGCAATTGACCTTCATTAAAGAAGAAAAAGAGTCAACTATGAAGCAAACAATTTGATTACCAGTTTATTCTTTAACCCATATTCATAGGTGATTTCCTGCTCTCATGAATTGAATCCCTAGAATAAAAGCTTATTTGGGATTATCTGATTTACTATCTATCTATTATCTATGTTAGGTAATCCTAAATCGGTTTTCCATATATATATGGATGCTTTACACTTGGGCCCTTGATTATCAAATGATTTACTGATCCCTAATTCGATGGATTATTATTCAACCCTAAATTCTGCTTTAATTTTATAATGTACAGTCTGAGAATTACTTCTATGGATGAGGGTTCCGAAATTCTCATACAATTACGTTCTTTCCCTGTTCAATTGCAGTGCCTCTGGGCCCAGAAAAGAGGAGAGAGCTAAGGGGAACAGCATGCGCCCGGGAAGGCACCATCCTTCAGTAGTTGCACCCTGAAGGCACACATGTTTGGATAACAATCAACATTTCACCCTTCATCAATGCTAAAATTTAGTGCAGGGTTTCTACAATAAAGGCTTATGTTCTCAGCCCTTTTGTTATTAATCCTATTATGCTTGTCTTTATGAGCTCTTCTAGTTTCTTCCACTCCCTCGGGGCCTAAACTTCAAATAAGATTTCACATCTCAGTGTAAAATAGCCCGAACATTTTTCTATAAAATTAAATAAAAGTCCTCCATCCTGGCATGACATGCCCAGAATCCAATTTCTAGAACCAATGTCTTTCCCAATGCCTCATTGTCTTCTAAGCATCTCACTTTTCTTAGCGCTGTGAAGCTTTCTCGGTTTTTGCCTTCTAATGATGTATTCGCGTGGGAAGGACAAGAGAGCAAGGCCCTTCAGTGAGAGTGGAGTGGAGGGGCGACTGAAACCTGGTGTCTCGGGCTGACTTCCTGAACAGTTCTGACTGTGATCTAGAGCTGGGCTTCCGGTCACTGTTGCAGTCCATAAACCAGGCGGGCGTAACCAATACACTCAGACTGGTTTTGTTTTTTCTGCTCGTTGGAGTCAATGCTTTGAATGTGACCTAGGCACTGACAAATAATAAATTCTTCAAAGTTCATCCCTTCAAAGTTTATTTCCCCCAAATTAGGAAATCAATCTATAGGAAAAACAAGTCTTGGGCGCACTGTTTCAGGGCTGGTCCTTTCAGAGTGGTTAAGGGTTAGGAGTACTGCATCCCAATGGAAGTTAGTCCAAACCATGTAAGCCAGTACAATGAGGCCATTGTAATAAGATGCAAGGAATGTTGTTGGGTGAGTTCACATATGATTACTGAGATAACAGTATTTTAATTTTCTTTTCCTAATCTTAGGTAAAATTAAGGTCTTATAGATATTAAATTATATATATATATCAAAGAAAATTATTTACTCAGATACTTTGCATTTGCTTCAAGACCTTGCTTACATTTAGGTCACAGGTGCAATGTCAAAAAAGTTCAACTTTATAAAGTGTTCTTTATGTATAAATTGGCAATAGATGGCAATGAATTATGCACATACAGAATATTAAGTAATTCATAGTACAGGGGAAACTATGCTATATTATCACTCTAGATATTTTATGAACCAAGAAGAGAAGAAGAGCCATATTTTTAGAATCTGAAATTATTTGTAAAATATTTTTTACTCACTCTGAGTCAAAGATGTTTTAGTCACTTAAACAAAGGTGTGACTTTAAATGAAAATACCCACACAGGTGTTTATAGGAAGTAGCATCATGTGTGAATCATCTTGCTCAAAGGAGACAAGGATTGTTCAGGATACAGATAAAACAGGCCATATCTTTACAACAATCTAAAGTGATGTGCATGTTTGAAAACAATTTAATTTTATACATTCCAGCCAATTCGTGACTCTATGCCACCTGTTCGGAGCCTTGTGGAAAGTGTAATCTAAAACTAATATTCCACAATTCTATTATTATATAACATTTGTGTAACTGAGAAATAACAGGTGAATAGGAACCGGGTAATAAGAATATTACATATTGCTTAGCTGTTTCAATGGTATTCAAATACTTCTACTAATGGTGGACTAAACTTATATATTTATAGTACACACTGGTGGTGTCATAGAGCACACATTGGGCTGTGAATTACAAAGTCAGGAGTTTGGAGCCACCAGCTGCCCTGTGGGAGAAAGATAAGACCTTCTGTTACTGTAAAGATTCATAGCCTTGTGACCCTACAGGAGTGGTCTACTCTGTTCTGTAGTTCGCGATAAGTCAGAACTGACTCAGTGGCAGATATATGTACACCTCCCATTTGTAACTTAATCCAAAATTTTCATGCCCCTGGTTGGATCAAAATAAAATTTACTAAAAGAAATATTCTTCCATACAAGATAGGATCTCATTGGAAAAAATAACACTATTTCTTAGGAATGAAATTCTAGTCAAAATACTATATGAAGGCTGAATATATGTTTGTATACATATATTATTAAAATAGGATCAATTGACTATCTATATGAAGAGCTCAGAAATAATATTGGGAAATGTGAATATATCTACTTCATATATCATTTACTATACCATCACTATAGGCAAAGGGGGTACATTGAGAATATAATATCTGACTTCAAAATGTATATATGTTTAATTTGTAGATATATATAAAATACATATTACTGACTATATTAGTTATAGTTATTTACATATGGGTATAAAAAATTACAGTATATAATATTCCTAATCATACGTGTTGGTATTTCTTTGAGAGTGAGAAGAAATCAATATGACTCTGCTGATGAATTGTCAAATATTCAGTGACTATTGCTTCTAATGTTTCCAGGAGGAGTTGTTTTTTCTGCAGAACAGAAGTTCTTTTTGTTTTAATTTGCCCTAAAGATAAGGCAAGTCCTTGCTCCTTGGCATAGAAATTACATGTCAAGCAGATTCATATGTAGATTTATGGTTTGAATTTAAGTCCTTATACCAGAACTGGGTTAATCCCTCCCTCTACTATGCCAACTCTCTGGGGCAAAGAAGAATTTGGGGGCCTCCTGATTAACTAGGATATGGAATCTAACTGTTCTGTCCAACTACTATTCAAGTCATAACTCCTACCAAATGGCTAGATCTACTTATACTGACTGCCATTGAATAGAACTATCCCTTTGGGTTTCCAAGACTGTAACTTTTTAAGGGAGTAGAAAGCCTCATCTTTTTCCCACCAAGTAGATGGCGGTTTTGAACTGCAGACCTTGGAGTTAGCAGCTCAATTTGAAGCCCACTACATCACCAAGGTTCATGCTATCTAGGTAAAACTAGGCGACTGTGAGGTGCTTGTGGTCCAACATGGGGACTGGATATCTTTCTTATAATGTAAATAAGATGTATGACATCCTTTTGGGGATGGAACCATGCAAATAAGGTGAATGAAACATGGGAATCTTAGGGTTCACCATCCTGATAGGCTTAATATGAGCCATCCCAGAGATGTAGAAGAGGGATCTCATGAGTACCCCAAAAGAAAAGCCAGTTTAATGCATCCTTTAGATCCAGGATGCCTGTGCTGAGACACAGAGAACTGACACCAGAGAGAGCAAGGAACAGTCACAAAGAAACAGCATGAGCACAGTCAACAGAGCCAAGAGACTGACATGAGATGGTACAGTGGCCTTGCAGACCCACAGAGAAAGAAAGCTGAGTGCCTTTGGGGAGGAGCCTGCCTGGAAAGTGGGGTGACTCTGGGTACTTCTTAGGAAAGCAAAAAGAGTTTTCTAAAACTTGCCCAAACAGGGAACAAGCCAGGCTGAGGGATCAGAGCTAGAAAGATATGTGCTTGTGGGTACTGCTCAGACTAAATGGTCCTGATCAAAGTATCCCAAGTCATTTCTGATCCTGAATGGTAAGCTGGCAATAAACCCCACAATCATGAGTATAGTTATAAGTTCTGTGTGTCCATTTCAATGAACTATCCAATAGCAGAGAAGTAGAGAGTGCCTTAAGACGGATAGTTGCTAGCTGTGAGAATTGGTACAACTTTTGGAGAGTGGGCGCATGTCACCACCCTTTGACTTTGATCTTCATCTGCCCCATGTCCCTCTTGTGAAGTCAGATGGAGTCAAACACAACTCCTTCACTATTTTTACAGGTTCATGTTTTCATGTCCGACTTCATACAGCATTTCGATAGTCCAAAGCCTGTCTTCTTATTGTTCAACTTGCCTAGAATTCCCTCTCCTCTCCCTTCATCCAACTAAATCCTAGCCTTCCTCCAGTCCAAGCTCAGATACAATACTTGCATAAAGGCTTAGTTGACAATCCAGGCTTTGCTGATCCTCTCTGAATTTATTAGGGATATAGAATTTATATGCCACAAACGCTTGAAAATTATATTATCATCTGTGATTATTTATATCTTTTCCTCCTCTTATATTGTGATCTCTCATTATTTTACTCACATTTTATAATTATTCTAAATATCCCACTGTGTCTAGTAGGACTTTAATTGCATAATGGAGTCTTACTATCTAAAGAATAATAAAATGGTCCATGAACATACACTTAAGAATATTTTAGGAAGCTACTCCCCCCTGAAGCAATTAGCATAGATTAGAACATGCCTATGTATGATAACATATGGGATATTTTAATTTTTAATAGCTAGCAAATGATGTATGAAACGAGTCATAGGGATAGGATGGGACTTTGTGGGGTAAAATGCTGAGTCATCATTTAACAAATGGTTATCTTCTGAGAATGGATTGATTCCAAACATGAGGTATCAGCCATTGCCTCAGACAGATTTCACACTATCTTTTTGAAAATGTATCCTCCTTTTGGTAATACATGGGCTATTGCCAGGTAGTGCACATAAGACAGAGTGCTCATCTAATGGAAGTAGAAACAAAATAGATCTGATTCCCTCATTGCTTCGATGTTATCTGTTACTCTTTTGTAGGCACTAACATGGACCTGAATCCTGCTTGCTTTACTGTTTCCTTTATTTTATAATTATATCCAGTTTGCAAACAGGAATCAGTGTTGAGTATATAAGTCTGAAAAACACAACAGGATTTACTAAATAAAGATTATAGAACACAAGCATAAAATAAATTTATTTGAGGGCTTGTAAAGAAAATTTGTGAAAATAAATACATTTCAGTACTTCCATCTTGCCTTTAATAATTTTTTTAAAGCACCTTTCTAGATTAGGTGACCTCCTGGGTCTCCATGTTAATGAAGCCTGAAACCTCTTTCTCTCTATGGAATGGCTATTTGCCCTCCTGCTGAATAAAGATTTCTTCAACTTAATTATCATATGAGAATGCTGATACTGAAAGGAAAGGATAAAATGATATTGGTTAAACCACCCCTGTGGGGTTCTTTCAAATGTACGACTGCTAACATACTTCTCTCTCTCTCTCTCTCTCTCTCTCTCTCTCTCAGTCTCTTAAAGAAAGAGAGCAACAGAGAGAGAAACAGATGCAAGGTCCAGTATCCTAATTTCACATTTAGGTATTAAAATGCATGATAAGCCATGTCTGATGTGACAAATTACAATAACTATTAAACCATTTGCCCATCCAATACATCTGATTAATCAT
>NW_022103902.1:19371095-19379216 GCF_000313985.2 Echinops telfairi
AAGTGGGGTGACTCTGGGTACTTCTTAGGAAAGCAAAAAGAGTTTTCTAAAACTTGCCCAAACAGGGAACAAGCCAGGCTGAGGGATCAGAGCTAGAAAGATATGTGCTTGTGGGTACTGCTCAGACTAAATGGTCCTGATCAAAGTATCCCAAGTCATTTCTGATCCTGAATGGTAAGCTGGCAATAAACCCCACAATCATGAGTATAGTTATAAGTTCTGTGTGTCCATTTCAATGAACTATCCAATAGCAGAGAAGTAGAGAGTGCCTTAAGACGGATAGTTGCTAGCTGTGAGAATTGGTACAACTTTTGGAGAGTGGGCGCATGTCACCACCCTTTGACTTTGATCTTCATCTGCCCCATGTCCCTCTTGTGAAGTCAGATGGAGTCAAACACAACTCCTTCACTATTTTTACAGGTTCATGTTTTCATGTCCGACTTCATACAGCATTTCGATAGTCCAAAGCCTGTCTTCTTATTGTTCAACTTGCCTAGAATTCCCTCTCCTCTCCCTTCATCCAACTAAATCCTAGCCTTCCTCCAGTCCAAGCTCAGATACAATACTTGCATAAAGGCTTAGTTGACAATCCAGGCTTTGCTGATCCTCTCTGAATTTATTAGGGATATAGAATTTATATGCCACAAACGCTTGAAAATTATATTATCATCTGTGATTATTTATATCTTTTCCTCCTCTTATATTGTGATCTCTCATTATTTTACTCACATTTTATAATTATTCTAAATATCCCACTGTGTCTAGTAGGACTTTAATTGCATAATGGAGTCTTACTATCTAAAGAATAATAAAATGGTCCATGAACATACACTTAAGAATATTTTAGGAAGCTACTCCCCCCTGAAGCAATTAGCATAGATTAGAACATGCCTATGTATGATAACATATGGGATATTTTAATTTTTAATAGCTAGCAAATGATGTATGAAACGAGTCATAGGGATAGGATGGGACTTTGTGGGGTAAAATGCTGAGTCATCATTTAACAAATGGTTATCTTCTGAGAATGGATTGATTCCAAACATGAGGTATCAGCCATTGCCTCAGACAGATTTCACACTATCTTTTTGAAAATGTATCCTCCTTTTGGTAATACATGGGCTATTGCCAGGTAGTGCACATAAGACAGAGTGCTCATCTAATGGAAGTAGAAACAAAATAGATCTGATTCCCTCATTGCTTCGATGTTATCTGTTACTCTTTTGTAGGCACTAACATGGACCTGAATCCTGCTTGCTTTACTGTTTCCTTTATTTTATAATTATATCCAGTTTGCAAACAGGAATCAGTGTTGAGTATATAAGTCTGAAAAACACAACAGGATTTACTAAATAAAGATTATAGAACACAAGCATAAAATAAATTTATTTGAGGGCTTGTAAAGAAAATTTGTGAAAATAAATACATTTCAGTACTTCCATCTTGCCTTTAATAATTTTTTTAAAGCACCTTTCTAGATTAGGTGACCTCCTGGGTCTCCATGTTAATGAAGCCTGAAACCTCTTTCTCTCTATGGAATGGCTATTTGCCCTCCTGCTGAATAAAGATTTCTTCAACTTAATTATCATATGAGAATGCTGATACTGAAAGGAAAGGATAAAATGATATTGGTTAAACCACCCCTGTGGGGTTCTTTCAAATGTACGACTGCTAACATACTTCTCTCTCTCTCTCTCTCTCTCTCTCTCTCTCTCAGTCTCTTAAAGAAAGAGAGCAACAGAGAGAGAAACAGATGCAAGGTCCAGTATCCTAATTTCACATTTAGGTATTAAAATGCATGATAAGCCATGTCTGATGTGACAAATTACAATAACTATTAAACCATTTGCCCATCCAATACATCTGATTAATCATACACACCATGTGACAAAGACCAACTTTTCAAATTGTTTAAAAGAAAGCTAAATGAATTGAAAAATAGACCAACTCAATATTTCTCATTGGTATTAATGAACCTGATCTCAGTATCATGTACTACCTTGTGGGGGGGGGGCAGGCGGGCGGCGCTTGGCAGACCAAGAACCCTTGGCATCACAAAGCAGGGGGGGGGACGGGCGGCAGAAGAAATCCCTTTCAAGTCTTCGTGTGACCAGCAGGTTTCTCAATGAAGGCAAGGTCTTCTTAGAATTATGTTTGTATTGTAGTTATGTTTGTCTATGAATTCAAGAGCTGGAATGATTGAGTCTAAAACAACTCTAGAAGAAAAGCAGGTGTGATCCATTAATGGTTCCACCCCTAATGTTGCACAAATATACTTGTGGTATCTGTTAAGCCCTACGTTGGATAAAAACATCTAAAACCTGGAAAATAAAGGATCATTCTGGGTATCTCTAAGAGTATAAAACTATTGAAATAAAGAAAGGGTAAATCCATGAAAATGTCATCATACATCTAGAATCTATGTCTGAAGGTTATGTGTCAACCATCATATTTCTGACTCATAGGGACGCCAAGGGACAGAGTAGAACCATTTTCGAGGCTCTAGGCTGTATGGGAACAGACTACTATGCATGTTTCCTGCACAGCAATTGAGTAACGGCACACCAACCTGTCAGTTAGCAGCTGAAAGCTTAGCCATTTTTGTCACCAATCCTCCTTTCCAACCTTAATACTACCTCCTATACTGAATCTCTCTATAGTTGCCCTGGAAGAAATAAAGATCAAACCCTTAAGCATTCATTCAAAGGGAGTGTCTACAATTGACAGGCAGGGGTTGTCAAAAGTAAAACACCCAAATAGTTAAGGTGTAGTAGGATAAATACCCGCTACATACAATATCTATATGGCATTCAGCTGTGCAGATCATAACCAGCTCTGGATGCTATCGAGAAGAATGGAATTTTCAGAACACTTAAAAGTGCTCAGGCAGAACCAATCCATGGATCAAGAGGCAGTCCTTCAACTAGAACAAGAAGTGATTTAAAATCCTGCAAAAATAAGTGCGTGTCTGGGTTCTATATTCTCACCATACTCTATATATTGAGAAAATAATCAAAATATGAAAAAGAATTTAGCATTCGGCTTGGAGGAAGACTTTAACAACCTGTTCATGCAAATCATGTGACCTTGTTTGCTGAAACTGAGGACTGGAAATGCTTGCGGATGAAGATGAAAGACTGCAGCCTTCAGTGTGGAAGTAACTCAGACCGAAATCCTCGTAACTGGACCGATCAGCAACATCACGATCCATCGAGAAAAGGTTGAAGTTGTCAAGGATTTCATCTGGCCTGGATCCACAATCAAGACTCATGGAAGCGGAAGTTAAGAAATTACATGATGCGCTGCATTGGGAAAACCTGATGCATTAAGACCTCTTTTAAGGGTTGAAGAGTACTTTGAGGATTAAGGTTCACCTAATTCAAGCCATGGCATTTTCAGGTGCCTCATGTATGTGTGAAAGTTGGGCATGAAAAAGGATTGATGCATCTGAATGCTGATAAAGAATACTGAAAGTACAAAGACCGCCTAAAGAACCAAAAATCTGTCTAGGAAGAAGCACAGCGAGAGTGTTCATTAGAAGCAAGGATGGCAAGACTTCATTTCGCGTGCTTTAGACATGTTAACAGGAGAGTCCAGTTCCTAGAAAAGGACATCATGCATGATAACATATAATGAACAACAACAACTCACTGCCTTGGTGTTGAATTTGACTCATAGGGATCCTATAGGAGAGGGTAGAACCACCCTGTTGGCTTCTGAGACTAACTCTTTACAGAAGTAGAACTCCTCATCTTTTGACTGTGGAGTAGTTGGTGGCTTTGAACTATTGATCTTGTAGTTAGCAGTCCAAGGTGTAATCACCAGGTGACCCGGACTCCGGGCAATTAGAAGGGGAGTGAAAGGAAGAAGATCTTCTACTCGATGGATTGACACAGTATGTGCAACAGTGCACGCGGACATAACAGCACTTGTGAGGATGGTGCAGGACCCAGTAGTAGTTCATGAGGGGGTTGCTAAGTATCAGAGCTGACTGGGGAGCACCTAACAATGATGACAGAAAATGTCAGCATATCCCTTCCTTTCTGCTGTCTCTTAAATAGAAATTACCATAGCAAAACTTACAAACCATGGTATAGGGACACGTATCCAGTTTCCTTCCCCAATGGCATCATGTCCTTCTTGCATATGTAAAATATAGCTTGATTACTATAAATAATAATATAGGTTATTTTGCAGTTTCTTTGGTACTTCTAGAAAAGCTTAGCTATTCGGACAATGAAGCCATAATAATAATAAAAAATCACTATGGCTTTCGGAACTCTATGTGAAATAGATAGGAGACTATCAGCAATTTCCAGAGTATAAATTCTGGAAACAAAAACATAAAAATATTCTAATCCTATGTAACTTTTGGCAAGTAACTGATTCTTTGAGATTCCATTTTCCATAGATGAAGTAAAAATATTAATATTCCCAAATTAATATTTGGTACTATTAAGAACAGTTACTCCAGAGTCATAGAAAACACTGATCACAAAGTGTAGGCTCAGAACTATTATCTGTAATTAATATTATTCTGGACGTTTCCTCTCATGGGACCCCAAAGATCTGCACTTCCTCATGCCCATGAGTTGTTATAATTCTCTTCCATGATCTCATTACATTACATATGACTCTGTTTAGGAGACTGGTGCTAATGATTGTCCTTTTAGGTTGGTAAAGTAATTGATCATACCAGAAAGCCCAAGAGACAAAGATCTACAGGGGGTCTAGGAATGCCAGGTGGCCCCTTAGACTTAAGGACAACATCGAGCTAACAGTCCATGAAGCAGTGGGTCCCCCAGCCATACAATGGCAAGGAAATTCTATCTGCTAGAAACTGGAGTAGCCTTAAGGAGCGGATTATTCCCCAGCGGAACCTCCAGAGGATAACACAGCTCTCATGGTAACTTTTGATTGACACCCAGCGTGGAGGACCTATCTCAGTCACCCCCAAAATTGTGAGTCATGGAAACCATAAAATAATAAATATGTATTCTTTGAAGATGCTACTTGTGTGGTGATTTAATAAGACAATGATATATAGTAAAAGTATGTGCAACATGAAGATGCTTCTTAAAGAAAAAAAGCGCAAAGTTGCTGAACACTTTCATGAAATCGATTTGAGCAATGTTCATTCTTTGTCATGGGATGTTTCATGGAGCTGCAGAGTAGAAGACAAAACCTCAAAGTTGTCCAACCTCCCTCCCTGGAGCCCACCCTGCTCATTTTCTACCAGAGATGATTACGGTTCGAAATGATGAAATAAATCACTCAAGGTCATGTGGCTAGCTAATTATAAAATTGAGTGTGAAGCAAGGTCTTTAGATATTTTATCTACTATGTCGTATTACCACCCTATCTCCAAAGCTTTGAGTTCTTGTTTTTGATGAGACTGCTAATTCTGAGCTAAGGGCATTTAAATAAAACACAAAGCAAATGATAGTATTGCTTAGACCTTTAATGGCCATCTGATTTATTAATAACTGCAGTTAAGGTAATCTGTTGTCAATCTGATATGGGTTGCTTCCAAGTTAACACTGGCTTGATTTGACACCTGTCAGGCCTCAGTGGTAGAAGAATCCAGCAAATGGAAAATAAAGGGCAACCAAGGCTCTGTCCAAGTGTATAAAGCCACTGAGATAAAGGGTAAAAGGCTCAGTTAATCCATGAAAATGTCAACATCCATCCAGAATCTTCATCTGAAGGTTAAATGTCACGGATTAACTATCAGAGGACACAAGCCAGAATAGCTAAAGCAGCCCTGGTGATGAGCATGGTACCAGATGTTACAACCACACTGTCTTCCCCAAAAGATGATGTGGTTATGCTAAGTGCAGAATATAATTAGGAAAAGATATATATGGGAGAAAATATCTCTCTGGAAAAAATCTCTCCCCTCTAATATTTTGAATCCCAACTATTTCACATCCTCTCTGGGTAATTATGAAGAGTTATTTGAACCATTTCAACTCTCAGTTTTCGCATCTATAAATTGTGTGTTAGATGGTTATTTTGAAGTATAAATGATATCACATAAAGGTAAAGTACCATATCTGTTTATCACAGATAAACCATGTTTCAATCACATATAAACACAGTACTTATGACACACATTATTACCCTTATCAGTTTTTCTCATCTCTCCCATGGAAAATAACTCTCTGTTTCTGAGGGTTAGGTAGATGGGGATACCAGTGACCCCAAACTTCAGAAAACTTCTTTATATTTTTAGTTGAAAAGCATTTGTTATCACTGTCGGCATCAAGTCCAAGGCAGCCATGTTTCAAGCCTGCATGGTGCTTATTTGGAGAATTTCAAGTCACCCAGAGACACAATATGTGCTTTGTCCAAGCATTGCAGAGGGCAAAGATCTAGTCCACACTTTAAGACAGTAAACCTTTTAGCAAATGGAGGGGAACATTTAACTTAAGTCAGATAGGGAAAACAAATCTTCTTGTCCAGTAAATTTCTTTAATCAACAGAGTGGTTTTCCAGATTCTCATTCAATGTCATAAAGCTTGCAGGGCTTTTTTTTTCTTTCCCATGTATGCAAGGTCATAGCAAGGTCTAATTTTAGGAAAATCTAAAGTAAGACATATTTAGTAAGAAATTTACGCTGGAAAATAGGAGTTGCCACACTGAATTCTTAAAATATGTGTTTAAGAATATTTCATATAGCCTCGTTTCTCTTTGACTAAGATTTAGAACAGGAAAAAAACGCAAAATAAATGTTAGTAGACTTGTCAACGAGTACAAACTACACATACTGGAGTTCCCCATTTTTCTCCCACAGTCCAAATATATGGATGTTTGAGGTGGGGGAGGAGATAGAGTAAAAGCACATGTAATTTGCTCAGTGAGGTATCACAGCATGTTCTGCTTTGGAAGGTAAGTAATGAGCAAGTCTGTCAGTTAGCCCAGCATGAAATGAGGGTGGAGTTCAGATCACAAAGTAGGGAAGTCACATTTCATATCCTTTAAGAAAAATGTTGATGGTATACAGATATAAATTTGAAGAGTTAAAAGCTTCTGTTCACATATATTTTATAATACTTATACCATCTTCTTGATTTAGTTCCTAATATTCTTCATAGATTTTATTTTGCATTGTGTCGGCATAACACCCACATATTTGAGTGAAGAATAAAAAATAATTCACATTTATGAATGCATTGGTTCATTAATCCTAAGAATGCATTTAGCGTTAGTTGTTCCACGATATTTAAAGAGAAGTCTTTCTTTTTAAAACTTTAATAAATCACTTTATTGGGGGCTCTTACAGCTCTTATAACAATCCATGCTTCAATTGTATCAAGTACATTTTTACATATGTTGCCATCATCATTTCCAAAATATTTTCTGCTTGAGCCCTTGGTATGAGCTCCTCTTTTTTCCCCTTCCCTCCCCACCCTCCATCCCACCCTTGTGAACCCTTGATAATTTATAAATTATTTTTATTTTCATATTTTGCACTGTTTGATGTCTCCCTCCAACCACATTTCTGTTGTTCATCCCTGGGGTGGGGGCATTGTACATTGTTCATTGCAATCTTGCAATCGGATCCCCCTTTCTCCACCTTCCCACACCCTCATGGTATCGCTACTTTCATTATTGGTCCTGAGGGGGTTATCTGTCCTGGATTCTGTGTGTCCAGAGGTCTTATCTGTACCGGTGCATATACTCTGGTCTAGCCAGATTTGTAAGATAGAACTGGGGTCATGAAAGTTTTTTGGAGGCAGAAGCATTGAAGAACTAGAGTTATACTGTGTGTTTAGTCAGTGCTATACTGCACCCTGGCTGATTTTTCCCTTCCTTGTGACCCTTCTGTGAAGGGATGCCCAATTGTCTACAGATAGACTTTGGGTCTCCATTCTGATCCCCCTTGTTTGCATTGATATGGTTGTTTGTTTTGGGTCTTCTCTTCCTGATACCTGATCCCATTGACACCTTGTTATCACACAGGTTGGTGTGATTCTTCCATGTGGTCTTCTTTGCTTCTCTGCTAGATGGCCGCTTGTTTAACTTCAAACCATTAAGACCCCAGACATTATATCCTGTAATATTCTTCTCCCCAGAAGAATGCACTACAGTACTGAATATATAATCAGGGGAGAGTGG
>NW_022103902.1:19379316-19388799 GCF_000313985.2 Echinops telfairi
AGAGAGAAGAGAAGCATCTTGGCCCACCAAGCTTTGAGGACAACATTCCTGCTCAGAGGAGCCAATGCACAGAAAGGACCTTAAGGTCAGTCTCACCACAAAGCACAATGTCCCCTTACTGACCCACAGCACTATGGGCCCAGCACTGGAGACACGGTGCAGGAATTGTGCCCAGTCTGATCCCCCATACCAGGGCATAACACCAAGGGACTGCAACAGCGCAGCAAAAGGAGCAAAGCAACAAAGACCCCGAGGAAATCTGAAAATAGACTTTGGACTGGGGGTGAGGGGTGGACAGGGCTTGACACTGCATCAGATTCTATTGGAAAACTTTCATAGGGGTCAGCAGATAGACTTGGAACTCTTCATAGGCTATTTCTTTGCTTTTCTCTTTTTCTTTTTTCATGTTTATCTATATAAGATAGGCAGGATAAACAATGTCAAGGAGAAAACAAGAGGACCAACGGTTCTGGATGGAGAGAGGAGAAGAAGAGGTGGGGGGTGGGAAGGAAGGGGGAGCCAACAAACCCAGGGACAAAGGAACAACAAGAGATGTAACATTGATGGGGAAGAGGGCAGAGAATGCCGGCTGGAGTTCGATCAAATGCAATGCACCCGAGAGGAAGTACAGAGAGCCTGATACTGGGACAGGAAATAAGTAAAAGGAAATAGAGGAAAGAACAGGAGGCAAAATATATGTATAGAGGTATAAACATAGGCATGTAAATATGTAAATATATTAATATGGATATAACT
This sequence comes from Echinops telfairi, assembly GCF_000313985.2. Taxonomy (NCBI): domain Eukaryota; kingdom Metazoa; phylum Chordata; class Mammalia; order Afrosoricida; family Tenrecidae; genus Echinops; species Echinops telfairi. The sequence goes on from NW_022103902.1 coordinate 19,380,073, forward strand.
CTATGGGCCTCTACTTAAGTACTGCCTCAGTGCAAGGACACTATGTTCTAATAACCTGGCATTCTGTGATGCTCACCTTTCTGACACGATCACTGAAGACAAAAATGGATACATAAGGTAATGTGGTGAAGAAAGCTGAAGGTGCATGGCTATTACAAGAGAACAGTCTTATTCTAAATTAAATTTTAATTTAACATTCAATCTTCACAAACAAAGGATAACACAGATGATAAAAAATATGTGCTTCTATTCGGACATTTTCTTCTAATTTTTTTTTTTTCTTAGTGTAGTGGTCATCTTCCTATTTAGAATTAAAAATTTTCTTTTCCAATTTTCTCTGGTCTAAAATGAGTCTCCCTCTTATGTTGATTCTCTTTGCAAAATTATTTTTATACATTTCTTTTTTGTGATCTGGTTTCTCGATCGCTTGACCTACATTTGCTCCGTTTCCAGGTCTTGTTCTCCTTGCTTATCCCCCTTTCTCTTCTGGGAAATTTCCCAGAATGCAATTCTTTCTATCACTGTTTTTGTAAGACCATGAAAGAGACAAAAGCAAGTGGACATACATCCTGGCTCTCAGCTCCACTGTGATCTTGCTTCTCACTTTTCTCAAACAGGACATTAGAGTGGAATGGGGGTAGCCAGGAGACGCGACTACTCTGCTTATCTACAGGCATCAACGTCTGGGATTCTGCTCCCACGAGTTCAAACTCCCATTACAGTTGGAAGAACCACAGACGAAGCAGGCCCTTATCTAGTCTAAGTAGCAAGAAAGCAATGGGACTGCCTCATTTAGGTGGCATTTTAATAAACCGGGTGTTTGTTTATAGACTATATAAACAGATAAATCTATATTTTGAATCAATTAAGTAATTAAACACAATTCATGTGTAAATGACTATTTCATATGCAGCGTGATTTCCGTAAACTTAATTTTTCAGTGTGTATGGCTCCCTCAAATTAACATTTCTCAAATGGATTTTCACGATCTCCTGGCTCTGAAGCATAAATCAGAAATCTGTTCTTCTCGCTCAGTGTTTCAAGAACAGTCCGTGACTGTCAGATTTCTCTGCGAGCAGCTTTAGTTACCATAGCTTCTCAAACCATTCTTTTTGTTTTCCATGTTCCTCCACAGAGAAATATACAACAGACCCTGTGTTCTCATTTCTGCTCCATTACTGATATAAGGTTGACCTACACAATGCTCACAGTTTAATTCTGAGTCCGTTGCTCCGTGTAGGTCGGAGGGAAAAGTAAGTTCATTTAAAATACATATTGCCTGAGTCTGCACATGTATCACATGATGGAGGAATGAGACAGCATCTAGATATATTAAGGCAAAAGCATACGTCTGACACAAGCTTTTTTTTTTTAATGTTACATTTTTGGTAGGACTAAAACACAACCATATGGATTTTCCAGTTCACATTATAGGAAAAAAAACTGTGACGATGATTTGAATTTTAGCTCGTATTTTCTTTCTTTATAGAGCCCTGAACATTTAACCAACACAATTTCATCTTCTCTGGTATGGTTTCTTTCTTTTCTTTTTTTTTTTTGGTAATTTGAATTTTAAAAAATTATTTCATTTTTTTCCTTTTTGACATACATTTTTCAAAACTGTAAATCAATTAGTTTACTAAATTGATAAAGACACTAGAAATATAGTAAAATTCCATAGTAGGAAATAGGTAGAAGTCACTAATAGATATCCATTGTTATTAGTCCTATAGGTTAGGACTATAGGTGTTAGTCTTATAGGTGTCCTGGTAACCTGAACGCAAGGCCTAACCCTTTTATTTGACTACTTACTTGATGACTTAACATCTATCTTTCAACACAAACCTATACTTCAGGCTTTCCAAATTGCTGGTTCTCAATCAAAATAAGCTTCAGGACAGGGTTTGCTAAATCTATGTATGCTGAGATTGAATGGCTGATGAGGCTTCAATCATTCTACTTTGAGAGACTCCCAACAGGTTTAAATCTAGTTTATGTTATTTATTTAGGGTGAGGAATAGATAGATAACTGCCATCCAGTTGACTCCAAATCCTCCTCTGCGCATTACAGATGAGGTGTTGCCCAGCCCCAGTCAGCGTTGCGGACCTCGACATGTACCAGCTCATCAGTATGCCAATCCCTTGTGCCAATCCACCTCACCAAGGGATTCCTTAGTCCTGTATCTCACCAAATACTATGCTCCCCTATGGTTCGTGATTTTTCCTGATGGAACGTCCACAGGCTAGTTGGGCAATATGCTGTTTTGACCCACAAGGTATTCAATGGCTAGCTGTTTTGAAATTCATCACCAGGCTGTTCTTCCTAGTACAGCTGAGTCTGGCAGCTTTGTTGAAACCTGCCATCATAGATGGCTCTGTTGATATTTACAACACTGGTAACAATTCCCATCAGCATCACATCACATAAATCACCACAATACAGCAAAGGGACACATTCAGGTGATGATATACAAAACAGTTTTTCAGTTGCTAAAAACAATATTTATCTTTTTAGACTTAGATCCACCAATGTTGCTCATAGTTTACTTGCTTTCAATAAAGAATATATTTTTAAATTCTACTTTTATACAGGACATTTAAGTGATACGTACATAAGTAGACATACATTCTGGCTTACATCTACAGAGATTAATAATCACTAGTACACTTTCGCTACCAAAAGTGTTCTGGATTGGGGAATACATTAAATATCAGCCTATGACTAAGCCAAACATGTGTTTGCTGTGTGTGTGGTCATCATGTCTTCTCTGTGACCTATTATCCTCTGCCTGAAAATGTTGAGTTTCCTTAGGGAAGTGTCTCATATCACCGTGTTAAGTCAGGAACTCCCCTCCACCTTCTACGCTGGTCACTACAGTTTCCCATCTCAAACATCTTCATTTCCCAAGTATACTGAATTTCCCAGATACCCAATCAAATGAAAGTCAAAGAAAGAGGTCCACACAGAAGTCTTGACACTGGGAAAACGTTGAATAATTGAGGCCTCAATAGCTATTTAGTTCATGTCCTCTTTATTCAGTACCAACTATGCTACCTTCAGTTTATATTTGGTATCAGAAAAGTATTCATATTACTATTTAAAAGACCATCTGCCATCACGCTAGGCTAGTTCTAATTCATAGAGATACCATAAGACCAAGTACAACTGTTGTATAGAATTCCCAAGGCTGTAAATCTTTATGGAAGTAGACTCATCATTTTATCTCATGGAGTGGGCTGGTGGGTTTGAACTGAAGACATATTGGTTAGCAGCTAAGCTTTTAACTATTTATACCACCAGGGTATCTAAATTACTGCCCAGTCTAATCATTTAGCAACTTTTGAACATCTAGATGGATTACACGATGAAAATGTTTTACCTTTGTTCAGGGCATTCCAAAGATGAGTGATTTGACCAAGGAAGTTTTGAGGTACTTGCCTAAGTATTTATAAGATTACATGCCCTAGCTAAGTACAGTAATACTCTTTTCACCAGAAGATTACCAAGCTGAGACTTATTCCCTCCCTCATTTGCTTATTCTATAAACATTTGATGAGCACTTACAGCTACAGATGAATGAATTTGAACTCATAATTGTAGGAATTTAGTAATGTGTTAATAAAAGTATATGTTTTATGTATTTCATTTTGGATCACTGTCACAAGCTATTATACATCAAATCCACCCATGCTTAGCTGCTGCTCCACCAGCTACAAATGTTGAAAGTATAGGGAAGACCTTCAGTTTTCAATCATCCCAGTATCGAGAAAGCTAGGGAAAATAAAAGCTACTTCAAAATTAATACAGCAAGCAAGGAAGACATACTTCCATCCCTGCTGGTAGGCAGTCAGAGTCATAGGGCACGGGGCAGCAAGCAAAGTCACAATCTAAGTCAAACTACACTATTCAGGTAAGTACCTTGTTGTGAAACTCTTGTAATGGCAGAAAGGGAAGTTCCATATACATTCCTGTATCGTCCTGTATCATCTCCATCAGAGTGACTTCCTACTGGAGTCAGACAGGTGGCATTTCCATTGCAATTCACCAGCTCCCTTTGCTTCTTGCTTCTTTCCCACATATACTCACGAAGACACAGAATAACCCCAAGGGATTGCTCTGCATGAGTCAGACTCAAATCCTTGGCAGTTAGTTTTGGGGGGTTTAGAATCCTTTTTATGTGCCTTTTGTGTGGATAAGGAACTGTATTTTATTTATCTTCAGTGAACGGTCTATATGATGTTCTAAATCACATTACATTTTTTATTGTAAAGAATTAGACAAAGGAGATCTTGAGCATGCATCCTTAGAAAGAAGAAAAAGGAAAAAGATGTATTTTTGATCAAGCAAGCAATGCAGACTTTCAGGGGGAAAAGGTGGTGGGGAATACTTAGAAAAAAACAGTTGTGGACATCAGAAGAAACCATCTTCTCAGACAGCTGGTGGAGGATGCTTGTACAAATTCTGAGGGAAAGGTGCATAAGGGTAGACATCCATTCACTTATCTAATATGTACGGAGAGAGTTAAGGTTTATTGTGCCAACCTGGTCAATAAACACATGTGGGATTAACTGAAGGGCGGAGAGATAAATGGCATTGAATAAGATTGGCTGGTGGGAAAAAAAGATTGGCTAAATCTCTGCTCTCACAGAGACAATGAAAAAAATGTCAGCTAATGATAAGTTCTACGAAGATAATGAAGTAGAGGAATAGAACAGAAAGAACAGATAGAAAGTGCAGGCATATTTTGGGCCCGCTGGTTAGCAAAGACCTCTCTAGGAATGTGTTATGGGAGGGGAAACATGAATGACAAGTGTGCGTCAGTCATGAGAAGCTCTGAGCAGAGGTAGAGGCCAAGGGGAAATGCTGACATCCAAGAGGAAGCAGAGAATAACAAGAGGCACAGAGTGGCTAGACTCCTTTGTACAAGGAGCTTACCTTCCTTGCCATTAAGATAGAACCACTTAGAACTGAGGCCCTTGGACAAAGCTACATTAACCCCACATTACCCAGGCTGTGATGGCGATTTCAGGGAAAACAACTGAAGCTACTCTGTTCTTATTATTCTTGAATACTTACTTGCAGGTTTCTTCAAAGGGGTCTCCCAATGATGGAGCCAGTTTTGATTTATTGTTAACAAGACAATCATCAAATCCTTGGAGAACAGCAGGAAAAAAATTAATCCTTTTTATTGTTCTTCCACAGGGTTTATGTTCTTGACTGATAGCTAGAATCCATTATACCTTCTTGTTGATCCCTTACTCCCGCTAAGCACTTTATTGGGTCTCTCCCTAAACTCCAGTTGCTATAATAGCTCTCTCTGCCTCCGCCCTATGCTACCCCTCCCAAAATTATGTCATAAAGTTTACTCTTTTAATGTACAGGAACTTCTAAATACATCTACTTTACAGTATTTTTCTTTTAAAAGTATTGTTTTTATCTATTGTTGATACAGATAAATATTGTTTGTATCTATATCAGCAAAATAGAGTGTGTAAGGGTTGTCAGCAGGATTTGGAAGCAGTCTTGTTACACAGAATCAGAGGTTAAAATGGCATTTGTGAAAACCGACTTCTATCTGTGTAGAATATGTTATTCATTCTCTATCCATGTAATATTGTCTGATTTTCTCATTTTTATGTGTGTTCTCTTACTGGCTGAATATATTCAAATGTAACAAAATATCATATTACTCAAAGGTTTTTAAAACACTATCCACTTTCAAGGTATACAATTCTGTAGGAAACAAAGCGATTGTTTGCTATTGAGATGTCCACATTTAGAGGGAAAATAAATGAAAAGAACCCACTCTTTGGTCCTGATCTATATGACTGCTTAAATTTGGGGCTGGTTTTCTTTTCCACTAACCAAAGACCCGGGAATGCATAAATAGTTCAGCCTTTCGTGGCTGTTTAAGATGTACTACCTCTAAATGCCGTAAAAATCAATACTTCCTTTAAAGGAAAGAGGAGACAAAAATCTAGAATGAAGGTGTCTTAATTCATTGAACCAGGAGGATAGTACACATGGAAAGCAACAAATTATTTGGACTCTATGGTTTCCTCAGCCTACCAAATTGGTCAGAGACATACTATTATGCATGATGGTTAATTTGGGTCAAACTATTAAAATAGTATGGCATTACTGTTGATATTATGCTGCAGATTCATTTTTATGTAAAAATGATTTTGTGAAGAGACCTAGGAAATCAATTTGGGATATTACCCACATGGGACCATGTGTTTCTAAGTTCCAAACTGCCTTCCAAGTTAATTTGTCCTGTGAATGGAATTTGTAAGTTGGAGAATTACAAGGGCAGAATGCTTTGACTTTGCTCTCCCCACTCTCAGTACAGATGATCCACCCCTATCTTTGTACAACGACTATTCACAGTCGCCCTTGATTTCTTCTTTGAACATTGTGATAAGTTAGCTGGCGCCATTTTCTTTCTAACTTTAGTCCCCTATATTAAACATTTGCACTCTCTATAGTATTCAAAGTTATTCTCAAGAATGAGATTTGTCATTTACACATTTTGCATAACAATGGCTCTGCGTAAGTTGACAATAATATTTAGTGGAGTCCAGCTCACTCAGGCTTGCTCTTATTTGATTTCTGTCCCCTCTCTTCAGTCTTCTTTCTCTTTTTCTTTCTCAGACATGGTGCTGCTGTTAGCTGCCATCAACTAGACTCTCCATTCAAGACAACCCCATGCATGATAGATGGAATGCTGTCCAGTCCTCCGCCATCCCCAGTGATGAGTGGTGGATTCATCCATTGGGGTCCATGGGGTTTTATTGGCTTACTTTTGGAAGAAGAACCCTATGCCTTCCTCGCTAGCATATGTTAGTTTGAAAGTTCTCCTGAAATCAGCAGCCCAACACATATGTCTCCACCGACTTGTTAATGAAAGGTGAATCTTCCTGAACGTGCATTGATCAGGAATTGAATCTGGGTTTCCTGCCCCAAAGCAAGAATGAATCATATGACGGGAATTTCAAACATTTATCGACAAACTGAATTGAAAGATTCAATGGAATGTTTTCCTCACAATATTTTAAAAGACCGCTTTACTTCTGCACCCCATATTGGGTATCATACATACATTCGAGAGGAGAATAAGGTCATATTTTTGAGAGTTTGTCTGTCTTCAATGATCAAAGATAGTCTCTGAAGATAATTTTAAAATAGCGTATGTCTTCTTTTTCCTGCCCGGGGAAATAATGAGCACGTTGAGGTTTGTTTGAGTCTTCTTGACTTTATATCTTTTCTGCCTGGTATTCCCTGATCTCCTGTCACTTATTTCTTGTCTATCATTTTACTTTCCTAAAAAATTGTCATTTTCATCATGCACCCCTTTCCTCCACACACTCATCATGCTAAAAAATAACCCAAACACCAAAGTACTCATTTCTCATATTTTCCAGAAAACAGGTATACCTGGTCATATTTTTCCAGAAAGTTCCATTTGCTTTTTTTCAATCATAACACAATACAAAGCATATCTTCCTTTATTTTTCACTCATTCATTGATACCCATTTCCCATAGTGTAGATAGAGCTTTTTAGCCTATGAAAATCAATGCTGATACAATCTTTTTCCAGATATTGCTAAACGTTGACATGCAATAACCTCCTGTTTCGGGAATTTTCTAGTTTCCCTGGATACCATTCAAGATCACGACTGCTCTTTTCTGCCTGTAACAAACTCTCTTGTCTCTCATTCTCTTCATTCCCTAGCTAGTGCATCACCTTCCCTGGAGCCTGCAGATCTCCAAATGCCTTCTCTCTTTGCCCTTCACTCATTGCCCCTCATGTGCTCTAGGTCAGAAATTTTTTCTATGTTTGCAACCCCCCTGGATGGCATGTTTATATTTTCCTTTTCTTATATTATTCAGTAAACTATTCCAACACTTTCCTTAATTTTAAAGTAACCCATCTCCTTGTCATTCTTTCAGATGATAGAGAAAGACTTGCACACACAGTCATACACACTTCCACAGGGCTCAGTGTGTACCTACTCTGTGCTCTGCATCCCCAGGGCTCAGTGTGTACCCACTCTGTGCTCTGCATCCTCAGGGCTCAGTGTGTACCTACTCTGTGCTCTGCATCCCCAGTGCTCAGTGTGTACCTACTCTGTGATCTGCATTTTGTGTGGCTCTGTGGGGAGCAAGTAAAGTAAGCAAATATAGCTTCTGTCCTGAAGGAATTACAATTTGGGAAAGCAGTGTGTACACATTTAAACTAATTGGAGGATAATAGAGCATTGTACATAATTGAATCTAACAAATTTATTGTCTATTATTAACTACATCCAAATCTGACTTTGTATGATGCTAGCAACTGGTTAAATATGCCCAAAATATCATTTACAATATACCCAGGTCTTTACAAGCATGGCTAATTTCAGTCTGTCTGATTCTCCATGGTTGCCTATACAATTACACTGCAGAGATTAGAAAATGTCCCAGGTGACTGGTTGAAAGGCTTTCTGAATCCCTTGATATGATTCTCCCAGATAAACCCAGCTAAATTTAACCACTTAGGATGAGTGAAATGCATGAGAATTGTTTCAAGTAAAGCTGAGGAGGCTTTGGAAATAAAAGAGTGCTTCACACCACGAAGGCAGGAAATCAGTTGCCAACAACTTTGCTTGGAGGAACATGACAGGAACTCTTGTGCCCAATTGACATGTTCTCTCTACTCTCTGGGCTGAGCCTGAGAAGATGC
>NW_022103902.1:19390452-19407152 GCF_000313985.2 Echinops telfairi
GCTAACTGAAAATAAGTCAGAGGGCTTGTCTGAGTGCAGAGCAAAATAAGGTCAGGCAGAGCTCCCATGCGCAGAGGAATGACACTGGACTTCTACAACATGACTTCAGTATCAAGATGGCACTTCTATTTAAATAACTCAAGCAGGGGCATTGATTAAAATAGATATTAATATAGATTATGAAATAATCTATTCTATTAAATAATCTTTATTATTTAAATAATTTTATTATTTGCTATCTATTAAAATAGATGATTAAATCTATTAAGATAGATGCTTTATTATCTACTAAAATCAATTATTAAATAATCTATTTTATCAAATAAATATTGAAATATTGGAATTATTGAAATATAAAATAGATATTAATACTAAGAAATACTATTACTAATTTTTTTCCTCCCACTCAGAAATGTTGGCATTTTAAAGACAACTGTCTGGCTGAGTATACTGCTGGGTTGCAAAGCAGAATGCATATCTTATCCCATTCGATTTTGAGTGCAAACAAAGTGATTTAAAAATCGTACGATAACCTGCTAAATTCAGTTTTATGATATTAATATAATAAAAGATAAAACAAGCACAAATATCAAAGAACTTTAGAAAAGTCGATAGTGTTATATATGAACTCAATAATTCAAAAAATATAATTTCTAATGATTCCCACTGGAGCCAATAGCTTGCAGGGAACAGTGAGCTCATCTGGAATCCGGACCTTGGTCTCTAATACCCTACACAGTAAAACCAACAAGACGCCTTGGACATGTAACTAATCCTAATTTGGACTAGAGCAAGTACAAAGCCTGGAATCTTCTTTTTCCAGAACAGAGAGAAGCTTATACATCGTAACAGGAGAGCATGTAGGAAAGATACGTCTTTGAAGAAATTCTCATTGACCCAAATGCCAACAAGTTGAGCATCTAGGGGAGAAAAAGGTGATTATAATTGATAATAATATATTGAATGAAGTTACATTATGATACTCAAGAGAAAGATAAATTGCATAAACATCTTATATATGTGAGAAGTAGAAAGTTGAGGGCTAATGGGGGTTGCCTCCCCTGAATGCCTACGCTAAACAAAAATTAGCTGGCCATGCCACAGTAATGGGATTCAAAAGAAATGAGGCACACATTAGACACCTGTGGGGACGATCCAAAGCTGGTGTTACTCAGACTAAGGTCACCTAGACGCAGGTGAAGGCCAACCTGAGCAGACACCCAAGGCACCAGCAACATCAAGTCACAGATGCGCCTGAACTCAGCCACTAAAAAAGCCAATACCCTTGACCATGCCTCCCCTCACTCCCAAACCCCCACCCAAGTGGGGACAGGAGGGGATGTGTATCGCAGACTGAAGGCAGGCCGCTCTGGTTCAGGTGCTCTCTTCCTTGTTAGAGGGTGGGATCTCTCCCGGGTACTTGGTGGTCCCACGTGCGCCCCCTCAGGGCTCCCACTCTCTCTTGTTTCTTTATTTTTTTTTTGGTTCTGGGACTCCTCTGTTGGTCCTGCAAACTCCTCTTGATGGCCATTTTTCCATATGTTTGTTCACGCCCCCCATTTTCCATATCAGAACTTTTCCTCAGCCCCTGCCATGTGGCCTGGCACGCTTTCCAGAGAGAGTGTGCTAGCTGAGACTGCCATACCCAAACATAAAAGTGATCTGGATTACAAAAGGGCTTCTGCCACATAAATTCTTTCAGCATTGAGAAGCAAGAACAAAGGTTAACCACCATAGAAGCCTCACATATGCATGTGTACTAATTGGAGGCAAGCAACTCCTATACAAACTTTCTACTCTGAAATTTGATATCTAGATAAAAAGAATGATCTTTACAGGGACTTTTAGGAAGTAAAAGGAAAAATGTTAGAAAATAAATGTAGCTAGGAGGATAGCATTAAAAACACCATAATTTATGAACCTTAATAGAAATAATTGATTCAGGAAACTAGGATCAGAAATGGGTATTAGATACTCTATATTTTTTAGGATTAGCATATTTAAATAAGGTGATATATTATCCCAGAGATTATTTGTTAATACTGAAGTGACTCTATTTTTATAACAGAGAGATAATATAGATATCTCCTTAACCAAGTGAACAGATTTACTATCCCTAGAAGTGGGATCACCTGCCATTATATACGTCCTACTGGAATTCAATATGAAATACTCAATATCACCTATACTGTGTGCTAAAAAGTTTCTTACTAAAAAGCTTCAATAATAATTTAATTAATCCTTAAGAGTAAATGTCAAATTTATAGGAAATGCAAACAATGCAGTTAAAATCCATCCACTTGTGGTGTTTCCATTGTAGCAGCACTAGAAAACTAGATAAATCAAATGAAAAACAAAACAAAAACTCACTACCATGGAGCTGATGTCAACTCAAAGTGACCCTACTGGGCAGAGTAGAATTGCTTCTGTTACTTTCTGAGATTGAGTTAGTTCAGGTTGACTAGAGAAACAAATCCAGAGACACTCATATGTGTACAGGAGAGCTTTATATCAAAGAGTAATTGTATATTAAGACAATATATTCCAGCCCAGTATAGATCAAGTCCGTAAGTCCTATATTAGCCCCTATGTCCGATACCAGTCTATGAATTCCTCTTCAGACTCACACAGCACGTGCAATGATACTGAAGGCAGGCAGGTCACAGGCCAGTGAGTGGAATTGTGGATGCAGTGGCAGCGGAAGCAACTGCAGGGCGCTGGCTGCCATCAGCATGACTCAGCGTGGCTTGTCAACAGAATGTGAAGCAGAGACAGAGTGTGCCCCCCTCCAGGGAGGAAGACAGGAGTTCCCGCAATTCTTAGGAGAAGGCCATACACACATAGAGGCCTCATTGGCTGTGACCTGATTGACAGGCTAGACTCCAACCCTTTGTTCAAGTTGGCAGGAGATTATGTAACTGCCACAGAGTCTGTAACTCTTTATGGGAATAGAAAGCCTGATCTGTCTCCTGAAAAATGGCTGGTGGTTTCAAACTACCGATCTTGTGTTTAGCGGTTCATCTCATAACCACTATGCCACCAGGATTCTAGCAGGTAACTAGATAGCCAATTTTAAATAACCATGAGAAAACAGACCAAAGAAGACTGATAATTTCACAAGAAAATGAACCAAGACTCTTAATTTATTTTTTTTAATTTTACGATGGTGAAAAATGTGCAGTACCATCCTAGATTAAAACAGAAAGAACAAATAAATCCAATGTGGGAAAGTCACTTGAAAACTAGTGTCTTAGTGAAAAAGTTTTGAAAGATATTGATGGGCTGAGATAGTTAAAGTTTATTGTGCCAACCTGGTTGATAAACACATGTTGGGTTAATTGAAGAGTGGAGAGATAAATGGCTCCGTGAGCCTCACCTTTCGATTCTCAGGTCTCTTGCTTTCTGATGGTCGTGTCAGAGTGCAGCTGCCTTAGCCAGTTCCCTACTTCAGCTGGAAAGGCTCACTTCCTGCAAGACATCCCTGAGGAGAAGCCACATGGACCAGTGCCAGCACTGAGATGCTTACATGCTCACTGATTCGGCTTTCCTCCTACAGTTGGCATCATTGTGTGTGTTTTCTGAGATGGAGGAGGACTGTGTAGATTGGTGTCAGACATATGGGCTAATGTTGGACTGGTGGGCTTGGGCAGCACTGGGTAGGGATGTTTTCTTGATGTGCACTTACCCTTTATATAAAACTCCCTCTTATCCACAGAGGAGTTTCTGTGGATTTGTTTCTGTAATGTACCCAGATGAACGCATGGGCCAACTGGGATGTTTGAATAAATAAACAATGTAGCTTGTTATAAGGAAGTACAATGAATTTTTAGGTATGAAAAGGTTTTGTGCATGTATATGAATTTGTAATTATTCAAATTACAAGTATTTAGGCATATCTATTGGCCTGGCTGAAGTGCTCTGGTGGTATAGGGGGTTATGTATTGAGGTGCTAACCACCAGGTCAAGGGTTTGAACCCACCATCTGCCCCATGGGAGAAAAACAAGGCAGTCTGTTACTTTGTGGTCACTGTGAGTCAGATATCAACTCCATGATAGTGGGTGTTTTATTGGCTTATCTATTTCTAGAAATATCAGTGAATAAAAACTTTGTGGATCACGATAGTGTGATCCTATTGAGCATGGGTCCCTCTCTGTAGGGACTGGCTTGAGTGCAAATTACAGGCACAGCAGCATCTATCTTAACAACATAATATCTATGGTAATTATATAATAAGAATTGTGATTACTGGATTTAGGTGATCATTATTTCATTTTTCAAAATCTCTGTAGTTTTGAAAATTGAAATGGTGAAATACATATCGTTGTTTTCTGGAGTTGGATAAAATAGCCACAAACGCACACACAAAAATTTAAACAAGTGGAGGCATATTATCTCCTCAGAAAAACACATAGATCAGTATATGATGTTATGGTTTTTTAGCCAATTCTCTATTCCTTGATGACTCCTTCCATCCATAAGGCAGTGATAAAATATTAGAGGCTTTGATCCCTGCCTCATTAAATTGAAAATATTCTCACTCCATTCTGACCCAAGTTGGGGTCAGTTTAAGGAGCAATATGTTATGAGATTATTAATACAGCAACCAGCTAAGAAGGTGAAGACATCCATCCAAAATTAATTGCTTGACCCTTTCCTTAAGGACCTGTCAGGGAAGATTTGAGCCTTCATAACTTGGGAGCAGCTTCACTCTAGACACTGTGTTTCCCAAATGCGGTAATCATAAAAGCAGAGCCAAGAAGTGATACACAGGGCAACCAATGTTACAGGACTCTTCTCACTGAAGGAATGCCTCTGGCTATTTTCAAAAGGTAAGTACTGGGAGAAACAAAGGAGGTGCTTGCTGTCCCCACGCGATCCAATGCTGCTACAACAGAAATGCCGCAAGTGGATAGCTTGAACCATCACCGATCGATGTTTCACACTTCAGGAGGCTCAAAAGTAAAACTCACTGCCCTCATGTCCAAACCAACTCACAGTCTGACTTCAGAGCGCTCATTCTAAGGGATGGCTTCTCCTCCTGGGCTGCTCTAGCGGAAGTTCTTCTCTCTTTATCCTTTGCTCCCTACTTCTTTACAGATTTTCAAATATTTGAGGCATCTATTGCACCCCAAATCTGCTTCTTAACTTGCTTGTTCAATCTCTTTTATTTCTCAAAGGAGATTCACCAAAGATATACCCTAAACTAATCATGCTTCACTGGCAAAAGAAATGCAATTTATTCTCAAATAGGACTATAGCCACAGGCAAAGATCAAGGCTTCAAAGCTGTTCTTCCAGGTTCAGTCACGGGCTGACTAAGTAAAACCCTAATGGACCAAATGTGTGAATTTGGATGTGTCAGAACAGGTAGCAGGGCAAAAGGCTGCAGGAGAGGGCTGTGCTGAAACAGGGAGAGAAGGCACAGCACGGAGTAACCAAATCTGCTGACCAGGTCTCAAAAATGGTGGCCAGCCTGATGCTTGAATGTGAGTCCCTTTTTCTGCTCCTGGTAATTAGGGAATAATCCAATCCCCCATCTCAGGCTTCTGAGAGAGCTCACAACACCCCCTTCCAAAAAGCTCATTTTACGGCTTCAATCTGTAATGTTTCCCACTCTTGTCATTGTTCCAGTACATTCACATTGTAAATATTTAGCCTGTTCCAATTTCACTGTATCAGCCCTGACTGACCCTGCTCAAAGTCCTGGTTAAGATTTGAAACAATGCAATCTATAGCACTAGCCAACAGGTAACATATGGCTTTAGAAATCTCTCTTAGGCTAGAGCAAGATTAAATAAATACTAATTGATTAAAAAATGCAAACACTGCCATGATGTTGATTTTGACTCATAGAAACCCTGTAGGAGAGAGCAGAACTACTCTGGGTCTCCAAGGATATAAAGCAGACAGCCTCCCATTTTCCTCCAGAGGAGCCGGTAAAATTAAACTTCTGACATTACATCCAATACCTAACCCATTGCACTACCAAGATTCCTTTGGGAAAAGACAAGGAGAAGACAGATGGAATCAAAATTTGCCAGAAACAGGTTGTATCTTTTCGGGAAACTTCCGGGTAATTCCAGCCATTCTGTGGACCAATGTCAAATGATCCGACCTCGGTTCAGTACAAGTGTTATCTAATAAATGAGGCAATGCCTCACTTTCATCTTGGTCAAAAACAGAGATGACTACAAAGCCAAACATTTAGCAAATGCCAGTAGACTGTGAGTCAGAGAGGCAAATCCTTAGATTCATGAGTAACCTTTACTGGGAACTTGGTGATGCCATTTTGAAGGTGAAATAGGTATAATAAGAAATCCTCTGATCCTCAGAAAACCTCATTTAAAAGTGAAAATAAATACTTATTGCCCTCCCCTCTCCTTCGCGAGTTGTAGAGAACCTGGGAGTCCATTTAGGGGCCAGTGAAAACTCACATTATTTTATTTTTAAATTCCCTTTCATTTTTAAAAATCTCAACCTTTTCCATAATTGCAAGTTTGGAATTGAATTTTGATTCACAGCATCCTTCCCCACATGGCTGGTGGAGCACAATGTGGGAGGAGATGCCATAGCAAAAGTAGTCATGTGAATTTCCTCAAATGATATTTCCAGGATACCATGGACTTATCCCACGCTATACTTTTAACAATGTGTTTTAAAAGGTATATGCTGGTCACTACCAAAGATCAAGCAAAATATGATGTACAAAATATGAGCATACATTTTTATAACTAGTACCGGTTGCTATTGAATTGACTATCATTTATGGTGAAGCTATGCTTACAAGAGTAGAATTGAGAATTACCTTCCATAGTCTTTTCAATGACTAATGTTTCCTAAGTGGATTGGCAGGGTTGGTTTCTGTTTTTTCTCCCCGCCGCCGCCCCACCCCACCCCCACCCCCTGTCTCTGGGTAGAATTAAGCTTTCAATGTTCCAGTTGTAGCCCAGGGTCTCTATGATTAGCCTGGTGGGTCAAACCACTTCCATCAAGTAGATTATGACTCACAGTAATCTGTACAGGGTTTCTCAGGCTGATGATCAGTAGGAGAAAATGAAACATCATCCTTCTCATGTGAAGAAGCTGGTGAGTTTGACCTTAGAGTAACTGGTCCAGTGCACACCTGATAAGGCCAGCCTCCTTTAGCACGGTACTTAATATATAATAACTCTCCTATCAACATTCATTTCAATTAAACCTGAATTGCAGAAGGAAGTGAACAAGTGGGTCCCTGTAGGTTCATGAGATAGAGAGCATTGGGATGGGTCATAATGATGCAATACTTTCCACCACCTTTATTGTAACTCCTATCTCATCTGTCTTTTGTGAGCAGTACTTATCAAGTCCACAGAGCTCAGATTGTTCATAACAAATTGACGGAATAAATTTTATTTTCTCTATTTCAGTTATGATACTACTGAGGCTTAGGGGAAGAAAAAAAGGCTAAACAACTTGCCCATGGTTATCCAGGTGTGAAGCAATAGAAGAAATAATCAGATCTAGATCTTTAAAATTACATTTAGGTGTAATATTCTCCATTTATCAAAAAAATGAAGGGGAAAAAAAAAGGAAAGAAATTCCCTGGAGGTCTCTTAGAGTGTCTTACATTTCCACCACGAGAACGGGTACTATGATACCATCTATCTTACATTAACTTATCTCCACTGCAGATGCCCTGATGAGAGCAGTTATACAGGGAAGATAAGTGCTCTCAGAAGAGATTTCAGAAGACTCTAGGTATGTATAAAGGTGCAAAAATGAGGGTGGATTTTGCAGATGGAGTTCTGAGTGGTTTTAGGGTAGATAGCTACGTGAAGGGAAGTTAATAGTGATGGAGTTAAAATTATTGATACAAACATGATAGAACATATGCTATCCTAAAAGCAGTGCTTGATGTTTTAATTATACACATATATATGCAGGTTTTGATTAGACTCATGACTCACTAATCAGACCATAGCTATTGTCACACAAATTTTTATTATTATAAAAGTTGGTAAAAGTCATTTAAAATTTTAGAAAATTCAGAGCTTGAGAAAGATGTAAAGAATACATATTCTCTGCCAAACCAAGACAACTGTTAATGCTTTCATCTATTTTCTTCTAGCCTTTTCCTGTGATGATGGTTTGGGACTTTGAAACAAGTTGAAATGATAACACATGCACACACATTTGAATCTTGTTTTACATGATGAGAATTTCCCATGTTATTTTCTATAAGATTTAGCAGTCTATAATTAGTACCAAGTATACTTTTCCCAATACAACTTGCTTCTCTTTTTTTTTCTCTCTTCCCTTTCCCCTCTTTCCAAATTGGCATTGACAGTGATGGACATGATTAGAAAAACATACCCCATCAAGGGGCACAGAGAACCAAGGTTTCATGTAAGAAGCCATGTTGAACTAATCACCAACATGTGTTGCCATGGTCTTCTCTACACTAACTAGAGAAGGAACCAAGAAGAAGAATACATAAAATAAAAACTTTTGAGATCATGCATCTGCTGTATTGCATTTAGCTCCCTCTAGAGAATGCTAATAGGAGCAGCGGTGGTATGATGATTTGGCTTTGGGCTGCTAACCTCAAGGTCAGTGGTTAAAAACCACAGGAGAAAGATGAGGCTTTTACTCCCATAACGTTGCAGTCTCATTAACCCACAGGGGCATTTCTACCCTGTCATACAGGATCACAGTATGTCAGAATTAACCCCAGGGTGGTGAATTTGTTTGTTCTTTAGGCAACAACAAGGTCCCTGAACGGCATAAAGAATATGTACTTGGCAGCAAACTCAAAGACTAGCTCTTCGAACCACCGAGAGCTGTTGTAGAAGACAGGTCTGACAATGTGCACTACACAAGGACAGTCTAGGTAACAAGGAGCAGCTCCACTCTGTGACACAGAAAGCTTCTAGATGGCTTTTCTTTTCTTTTTTTAAGGGGAAGTAGGTACATTATCCAGTGTACTAAATCACCATATGAATGACCGATCAAGGCATAGCCAATTAGTACTCCATCTTGGGAATCAGGAAGGATTATAAAACCATTTTAAAATGAGTTGTGTAATGCAAAAGTCACATACAAAGGTCTACAACTCAACCCGATTTCTCACTGAATAAATAAATGGCCTGTGTTGCCTCTGACATACAAGAAAAGGTGATTATAATCGTTCAAAGTCTGAAAATCATACCTCAAAATGACAGGCTTATCTTAAAATTAATCCAAGTTTTGCACCTACAAGCAACATAGCTGTAATAATTGTGCTGCTGTTATGATTTTTCCTTTAATTTTTATTTTCTGTGGTAACAGGAAAATATAACTCAATGTAGAATATGTATTTAGATTTTATTCTTGTCTCTATAAGAAAGGATCTCAAATTATTCAATAATACCGAGTGAAGAACAATTCCCATAGTTTCTTACTAATTAATATTTAGCATTTAGCCCATAAAAATAAATGCAAAAGAAGAGATCATTATATCAAATATTTAATATGACGACGTATTTACAAACAATGATGTAGAAATGCTCACACATTATTTTACAGATTATTTTTTAGAAAAAGGATAAATCTTTAAATACCCTTCTCCAATAAAAAATATACTATATGAAAGTGAATTTTAAATTTCAAGAGCATGTTTATAGAGAAAGCAAACAATATACATGTGATATATGTAATAAAGTATAGCCTCTGCAGATTTCTCAAATTCCACATATTTGATCCAATATTTATCCTGAAGATAACCCAGATTTTGATTTCATTCAAGATTGTACCTATAAATCCACAGAAGGACAGAAGTGGCCACCACCTGGTCCATATGAAGCCTTGTTCAAGAGAATATCATATTTTTTTGCTTATCAATGCCCAGAGAGAGCCAACTCTATACTTCAGAATCTGCAGCACGGAAGAATTGATTGCTGAGATCCATTGGTCCCAGAATTTATGATCCATTAAAAAACAAAACAAAAACCTCACTGCCATCTCATTCATTATGACTCATAGCAAACCTACTGGCCAGAGTAGATCTGCCCCTGTGACTTTCGGACACTGTAGCTTTGTATGAGAATAGAAAACTCCATCTTTCCCCCATGATGATGCCTTAGAATCAAAACCTCAGAACCAGCTACCAAGCCAATGGATGTCAACTTTCTAGAGAGGGATGCTAAGAAGAAAGGAAGGGACACATCAGCATCGTCTACAAACACATTTTAAAATCATTGTGCCTGTTCTGTCTTTAAATGGCAGGTAAGGAACAAATGATTATCATATGATATTGAATCCCAAGCTCCATAGATGACTATGTTTAATGTCCTATAGTAAGTAAATCTCCCATCTCTCAGAGGTCTTTAGTGCACATTTCCCTCATGAGCTCAAGACCCCAAATCTTCCCAATCACCCATCAGTACTGGATGTTTCACTGGCACTAAAAATAGAACTCAAACTTGGTCCCTTCCTAATCACACAGAATTTTACTTCCCATCTCTTGACAGATCTCATCTGGCTTCTAGTTATGTCCGTCAGAGACCGGGTAGTTTTCCTGGGCTCATCCTCCATTCTCAACTTCAAATATTTGATGTCATTTAAGTTCTTGATCTGGGCTTCTAAATAGCTCTTGAATTTGTTCCCTCTTTAATCTTTTTAGGAAAATACGTAGCACAGTGAATTAGGCATTCAAACTGCTCCAAGCAGTTCAAACCCACCAGCTGTCACATGGAAAACATATGACACTGTATGTTTCCTTAAACATTCATAGTCTTGGACACCCTGGACAGGGTCCTGGGAGTTAGAAATGACTCATTAGCAGTGGGTTTGCTTTGTTTGTTTATTCATTTATTTTATTACTCTTTTTGCTACCACTACGCTAGGTCATCACCCTTCTTACTTAAACTTCAGTCACATTTCCTCAGTTGGTATTTTACATGGCTGCAAAATCCCTCTTTAATCAGCGGTCTCGGGAGGTTAGAGGGGTTTGGGTAGTGCTTGACCACAGTGAGGTAGCATAAGAGGCTGTTGCTATGGACACATGTACCTATGTTTTTATCCTCAAGGACCATATGCTAAGTGGTCATCACAAAAGAGGAGATGTATGCGCATATTATTACTTTTTTTAATTAAAACATTTTATTGGAGGGTTGTGTAACTCTTAGCACAATCCACACATACAACCATTGTGTCAAGCACATTTGTACATTTGTTGCTTTCATCAATCTCAAAACATTTGCTTTCCACTTGAGCCCCTGGTATTGGCTCCTCATTTTACCCCCTCCGTTCCCCTCCCCTCTCCCCCATGAACCCTTGATAATTTATAAATTATTATTTTGTCATATCTTACACAGTCCGGTGTCTCCCTTCACCCACTTCTCTACTGTCCGTCCCCCAGGGAGAAGGTTATATTTAGATCCTTGTAATCTGTTCCCCCTTTCTCCCCAACCTTCCCTCCACCCTTCCCAGTATTGCTACTCTCATCACTGGTCCTGAGGGGTTCATCTGTCCTGGATTACCTGTGTTTCCAGTTCCTATCCATACCAGTGTACATTCTCCTGTCCAGCCGGATTTGTAAGGTAGGTTTGGGATCATGACAGTGGAGCGGGGGAGGAAACATTCGAGAACTAGAGGAAAGTTGTATGTTTCATCATTGCTACACTGCACCCTGACTGGCTTATCTCCTCCTCGCAACCCTTCTGCAAGGGGTTTCCCAATTGCCCACAGATGGGCCCTGGGTCCCCACTCTGCACTTCCCGTTATTCACAATTCTATGACTTTTTTTTTTTAGTCTTTGATGCCCGATACTTGATCCCTTTGACACCTTGTGATCACACAGGTTGATGTGCTTCTTCTATGTGGGCTTTGTTGTTTCTCAGTTAGGTGGCTGCTTGTGTATCTTCAAGCCTTTAAGACTTGAAAGCCTTTAAGACTTATTTTTTAAAGAAGATAATATATAAATTATTTATCAATATTACCTGTAAAATATAGATGAATTGATTCAGTTGTGGTGACCTTTTAAATTCTTCAGTAATATGTGCACCAGTTGGTTCTGTTCATTTTCTTTTCTTTCTTTTTTTTAAATCATTTTATTGGGGGTTATTACAACTCTTGTTACAATCCATACATCAATTGTATCTGGCATACTCATACATATATTCCATCATTCTTTTCTAGACATTTACTTTCTATTGAGCCCTTGGGATCAGCTCCTCTTTTTCCCCTCCATCCCACCTCACCCCAACCCTCATGGCCCCTTGATAGACTGTAGACTGTTAATTATTTTCAAATCTCACAGTGACCGCTGTCTCCCTTCCCCTCTGGTTTCCGTTGTTCTTCCCCCTTGATGTGGGGCTGTGGTTATGTGCCAGTCATTGCTATCGGTGGCCCCCTCCCTCCCCCCATCTCCCCCTCTTCCCTCTATCCTCTTGTTATCACTCTTCCCATTCCTATTCCTGGGTTCCATGTGTTGTGAGTTTTATCTCTTGCCCAGACCTATGTTCATGCTCCCATCTAGTCCAGATTGGGAGGCAGCACTGAGGTGTGAGTGAGGCCTCAAGGGATCAGAGGTATATTGCATGACCCACTAGTGCTCTACTCTACCCTGATTGACTAATCCCATCCCTGCAAGCCCTCTGTGGGGGGATGTTCCATTGTCCAGAGATGGGCTTTGGGTCTCTGTCCAACCCCCCTCCAACCCCCCTCCATTCTCATCAATGCATTTTTGTTTGTTTACTGTTTGTAAGGAATCTTCTGATACCCGTTGCCTGGTCTCAATGACCCAGCAGCCCTGTCCTGCTACAGGAGGAGGCTTGTGCTGCTTCTGTGTGCTACCCACCAGGACTGCTTCTGCCTACTGTCTCTGCACAGAGAGCGGGAGCAGTGCATGCTTGATCTGAAGAGCGTAGATTCCACACACATAGACTGGCTTAGGAGTCCGCGATCAACACCACCTCCCTTGGCAATCAGGCCTCCTCCACCTTTGCCTTCTATTGTTATTATTTAAATCAAGAAAATGATTCCACATGTTTATTTTAAACAGGCTTTGATGGTTGCCAGGGTGGGATGGGCAAAGAGGAAAGAAAAGACATAGACTAGAAGGAAGACAGGTGTTTCCTTGGGTGAAGGGACAGACAATATTCAAAAGAGAAAACAATAACCAAAAAACAATGAAAGCAAGAAAGACCAATGGGAGATTTGATAAGCCATTGAATATAAAAATGATGATCTACTCTGTATGCCTTAACATTATTCACAAACAGTACCAATGGTTCCAGGGGGGTATGGGAGAAGGGGAGGTGGGATCAAAAAGGGGGTTACCAACTGAGGGACAAGAGAACAAGTAAACCAAAATCAATGGAGACAAGGGCGTAGGATGCCTAGTGGGGCTTAATCAAGAGCAATGTAGTGGCGAAGAATTACTAATGAAGGCCAAACATGATGGTGAGACAAGAGGAAAGTAGAAGGAAGAAAGAAGAAAGAACCAGGAGGCAAAGGACATTTATAGAGGTCTAAATACAGGCATATACCTATGTAAATATACTTATATGTAATGAAAGGGGAATAGAACTGTGTACTCATATCTATATGTTAAAAATTAACATTGAAGATGGACATTGAGGCTCAACTCAAGCACTCCCTCAACACAAGAACACTTTGTTCTAAAAATCTAGCATTCTGTGATGCTCACCTTCCCAACATGATCACTAAAGAAAAATAGGTGCACAAGCAAATGTGGTAAAGAAAACTAATGGTGTGCGGCTATCAAAAGATCTAGTGTCTAGGATCTTAAAGGCATGAAAAACAACAAGCAACCATCTAGCTGAAAAGCTACAAATCCCACATGGACAAAGCACAGAAGCCTGTGTGATCATGCGGTGTCCAAGGGATCAAGTATCAGGCGTCTAAGACCCAGAACAAAAGCACACCCAATGTGCAGGGGAGGGGGGGGGCATGGAGTGGAGACCCAATACCCATATCTAGACAATTGTAAATCCCCTCACAGAAGGGCCACAAGAAATTAGCCAGTTATGGTACAATATAGCCCTGATGAAACACACAACTTTATTCTAGTTCTTTAATGTTTCCTTCTCCCCACTATCATGACCTCAATGTTCCCTTGCAAATTGGAGTAGACAAGAACATGCACACTGCTACAATGAAGAGCCCACAACACAGGGAATCCAGGATTGATAAACCCCTCAGGGCCAACAATGAGATTAGAGAGACCAGGAGGAGTAAGGGAAGGTGGGGGAAGAAAGAAGGAATGGATCACAAGGATCAACCTATAAGCCCCCTCCCAGGGGGACGAACAATGGAAAAGTGGGTGAGGGGTGATGGAAGATGATATAAGATATGAAAATAATAATCTATAATTTATCAAGGGTTCATGAGGGAGGGCAGGTAGGAGATGGAAGGGGAGGAAATGGGGAGCTGATATCAAGGGCTCAAGTAGGGAGAAAATGCTTTGAAAATGATGCTGGCAGCATATGTATAAATGTGCTTGACACAATGGATGAATGTATGAATTGTGATAAGAGATGTAAGAGCCCACAATAAAAGCATTTTTTAAAAGTAACAAGGAAAGAACAACAACAACAAGAAGAGTTAAACACAAACTGTACCCCAAATAGATTTAATTTTGTTGTAGATGAAAATCATACAACGGAAAGGAAAATAAGACAAAACCCTTTCCACTGAGCTTCTGTACTTATATATTAAGGAGCAGCAGCTGAGTGTGACCAAGAGAGCCCTTCTGCATTCCGTCTGGCCCCAGGTGCCCCTCTCTGTACACAATAGCTGCTTTCCTTTTCTCGTTAGCCTTGTGTGACCCCAATGTACTGTTCTTCTCACTGAGACGACTCACTGCCCATGATGATCTCTTCCATTTCATCTCAACCGTTGACTAGTAAATTGCTACCACATTCACTGGCCAATTCTTCTGCAAAAGTCTTTCAAATTGTTAGAAAGCAAAGATACCATCTTGCTGGCTACATTATGCCTGACACAAACCATGGCATTTTCAAGGGGTGTCATATGCATAAGAAAACTGGACACCGAAGGAAAAATATGACCTTTGAGTAATGAAGACTGTTAACAATATCATGTCTACTGGGGGAATGAAATATTCTGTTATAGAAAAAATACAGCCAGGATGTTTTTTGAAGGGAAGAAGGTGAGATTTTAGTCTCATGTACTTTGGATCTGTTATCAGGAGGGAATAGTACCTGAAGAAGGACATCCTGTTATGGAAGAGGAGAGTCAGAGATTAAGAGGAAAGCCCTGAACAAAATGAATTGGTAGAGTAGCTGCAGCAATAGGCTCCCACATAGCAAGGACTGTGGGAATGTGGGAATGGTGTTACGTCCTACAGTGTGGAGTTCTGCTGTACATGAGGTAGCGATGGGTCAGAATTGATCTACAGCACTTAGCAGCAAAACAAATCCACACAGTCAGTAAATCTCAATCCTAGGATCACTTCTTGAAGAATACCATACAAAGAGATCAAAGAAACTATAGGGTGGAGAATACATTTAGGCCACAATGGGGTAACAAAGACAAATCACAGAGGAGTTCCACAGAGGGTAGGTCAGCTACAACACTTTATATATAGGATATGCTGCAGCTACCCATTGGGCTGCAACACGCAAGGTCTGCAGTTCGAAACCATCAGTTTCTCCAAGGGAGAACAAGTGGGCTTTCTACTCCATGGAGAGCTCCAGTCTCAGAAACTCATAGGGGCAGTTCTAGCCTGTCTTGCAGCGTCACTAGGAGTTGGCAGAGACATAGTGAATTTTGGAGTATTGGCATCCAATGTGATGAGAACTTTGTTTACTTACCCAGTTTCGCATGTCACACTCATCAGTCACAATCACACCCTGCAATTCTCTCAGTTGCTATTATCACAAGGTCCAATCCTATCATTAATCCGTGATTATTTTTATTCATCTCTGCGTCCATCATGAACCAGCAAGCTCCATGAGTGTCATTGTCATTTTCTCACATCGTGTTCTCATGTTTCCAGCTCAGAGCTGGACAACACATACAGCAATGAATACTTGGCTAGATGGTGAAAGCTGTTCTTAAAAGCAGGGCAAAATCAATATTTTGCAGTGACTTTACTCAGCTCCTGACAGCTTCCCAACTTGAAGCCAATGATTGGCATTCTAAGGCTTCAAGGATCTGCTTTTTCTTTATGCTCTGCCTGGTATTTTCATTAACCTCGTATCTTCTACTCCTCTGAACTTGTTGATTGTGGCTAAGATTTCATTATATTGTGTATTGATAATACTCATGCTCATCTCCTTTCTTTTACTTTTAAGGTTTTAGTTCCCATCCATTTCCATGATGCTATACACATACACACACATATCTATTTGACACCCACTGCCATCGAGTCAATGTGACACATAGCACCTCTAGAGGACAGGGTAGAACTTCCCCAGTGAGTCTCTGAGACTGGAACTCTTTAAGGGAGTAGAAAGCCCTGTCTTTCTCCCTCAGAAAGACTGGAGGTTGCAAACTACACTCCTTTCAGATCACAGCCCAACACATAACCACTATGTCACCAGATTTTCCATATACTTTACCTCTATCTCTACCTCTACCTCTACCACTACCTCAGCCTCTACCTCTACCCCTACCTCTACCTCTACTCTATCTCTATATCTACCTCCATTTCTGAATCTTGTGCCTTTGCTTGCCTTCCCCTGGGAATCCCT
>NW_022103902.1:19407564-19413716 GCF_000313985.2 Echinops telfairi
CTTGCTTCTCGCTTTCTATTATTTATTCAAATTAGTTTTGATCAAAGGTAACATTTTCAAAGAGACAGCACCTGTCAAACTACCTAACCTAGCAAACCTCTCCCTCCATATTTCTCTCTCATCCTTTAGCTCATTTTATATTTTTCATGTTTATTATCTGATCTGAAACAATCTCTCTCTCTCTCTCTCTCTCTCTCTCTCTCTCCCTCTCTCTCTCTCTGTTTCATGCTTACTTCCCCCACTAGATGCAAGTTCCAATATAGCAAGGACTTCTCTTTGTCCTTTATTCCTCTTTTCTCAGAGCTCAGAACACATACAATTTAATCAGTAAACATTTTTGAAAGAGTACATTATTTTTACTCAATGGCTCATACTTTCCTGTGGACACCCAACTGAATAACTCAGAAGTGTCCCGTTGAAAGCTACTGCCATATTACAGAACTACACCTACAAATTAACAATGGAAACACAACATTTATTGTATAAATGTAAAAGAAATTAAACCAATGGGTACAAAAAAAGATAATTAAGTCATGATTGTGCCTCAATCATACATAAGTTCAATAGGTGTCTATAAGCACCCTATGCAAAATTCATATGACAGTAACCTTTCATTATTACCTAGATGGCAGTTGATTTATGTCACTATTATTCCAAACCTATGACCCTCAATACAATAGAATATTCTTTTTCATTTTACTTTCTTAACAAGTGGGCTGCATGTCCTTTGAAATTCTCTTATTTTGTCCTTTAGCCAGTCATAAAAAAAGACATTTAAAAATACATACTACATTGTTGCTACAAACTCAGCTAAAAAGTTATTTTACGCCTAAATCATTTCAATCCTTTTGGAACCTCCTAGAGATTTTCTTAACAACTATTATCCCCATAACTCTTAAATATGTCACATGGGGCTTTTTGCAGGCAATAGCTAAATCTTTGGGAACCATGGTATTTTAAGTTAATGGCGATGTAATTTTCCTTAGCTAAATTCTAAAAATTTGAGTTACAATGCATTTATTTTTCAAAACAAATGTTGACATCATTTTACTTTTATTATTGTGATTTGTTCTCAGATGCTTTCTTCTCTTTTATGCACAGAAAACACTAGCTATGTAGCCTGCTGATTCTATAAAGCACTCTACCTTATATTCTTCTCAGCTTTCTTAAATCTGTCCTCCAAACTATGGGGGGGAAAAACACGAGGAAGAGGAACAGTGTGGATTTTTTTTAACTATTAAACTAATTCACATTTACAGGATTGGAAGTGAGTTAAGCAGGAAAGAAAAAATGAGGATAATAAAGTAGAACAGGAGGGGAAGTGTGGCAACGAGGATGCTCGTGGGGAATTAATGTGGAATTTGGTACTATACAGATCTTTATTTTAGCCCTGGCTTGCTGTTTAGTAGCCATGTAACTCTGGGCATCAGTTCTCAGAGAATAAGATGTCTCTTAATGAAAACGTAAAAATAATATCTGAATCATGAGAAGACTCTCAGGAAATGAGAGTCATCTGTTAGATCTTTGAAAAAAATAATTCTTGTCTATGTCAATGTCTAGAACCTAGTTTTCCTTTCCAGCATCTTCTACAATAATCAAGAGGTTTAAAAAATTCATGTGGTATAGTGTATTAAATTTTGCACTCTTAACAGCAAGTTCTATGATTTGAAACCACCAGCTGCTATGTGAGAGCAAACGGAAATTTCTGCACCCACGAGGATTTACAGCCTTGGAAACACAAAGGGGCGGTTCTACTCTGCCAGGAGGGGTTGCAATGAGTTGTTATCAGGTCCCATGGAGTCTCTGTGGACTCCTAACCATGCTGCTATGTGCAGCACCACGTAACCATGCCCAGAGTCCATTATTACAGGCGCTGTGTCAACCCATCCCATAGCGGGTCTCCCTCTTTGTCGCTGTTCCTCCACCTTACAAAACAATGATGTTCTTTCTTCTCTAGGGACGCATATCTCCTGAGTGTATGCCCAAAGTATGTCTAACCATCCTCCATTTCTAGGAGCAATCTCTCTTCCAACATGGATTATTTTGTTCCTCTGGCAATCCATGGTATTCTCAATATTCTTTTCCAGCACCAGAACTCTGAGGCATCAATTCTTCTTCTGTAGTCCCTCTTCAAGGCCTTATTTTTACAGGCCTGTAAGGTGGTGGAGAAGATCACATCTTGGCTTAGGGCCACGTTGGTCCTCAACAGGCATCTCAGCTTTTCAATACATTACAACACTCTTGTGCAGCAGATTTGCCCAATGCAACACACCATTTCACCTCTCGGCTGCTGCTTCCATGAGCATTGATTGTGGATCCAAGCAAACTAAAATCTGTGATAGCATCCATGTTCTCCCCATTTATCATCATGGTTCAGTCATGGGGACTTCAGGTTTCTTTATATTGCTTTGCATTCGAAAGGCTATGGCCATTGGTCTTCTTGAGCGAGTGCCTCAAGCCACCCACTTTAGTTGAAGGCATAAACGAAGTCATATCCTTTGTTTCTTTGCTGGCATCTTTAAGACCTAGCCGTAGTACAGAGTATGAACCAAGCCACATCCTTTGCTTCTTTGGCGGTATCTTTTATTCTATCTTAGTAGAGGGTGTGACTTAAGACACCATCTTTTTTTTGCCATTACCCCTCCCTTTCAGATTAAATAATAATGCCACCGCACAGTTCGAACATGCATTGCTACTCCTGGAAAGTCAGACTTCTGTGCCCTGTATGCACATAAATATGCTCTGGTAGAAGCAAGAACTGCTGTGTTTTTTTAACATGTTTCACTTCCGGTGCTCAACCCTGCGTTTAGCTCCCCTCTGCCTGACCTTCAGATTTGGGACTGAATAGCATCCACTACCATGTGAGACATTTTTTCAAACTTGCATAAGTTTCTGTGGGATACCGCAGCAAATCACAGTACTCAAGATGTGAGGGCTCATGTTCAAGGTAAGAGTGGATAAAAATGGAGTTAAATCTCCTCTTGAAAGAGCTGAATCAGATGTGCTTGACACAATGGATGGACGTATAGATTGTGATTAGAGTTGTACGAGCCTCCAATAAAATGAATGAGAAAGAAAGGAAGAAATAAAGGAAGGAAGGAAGGAAGGAAGGAAGATAAAGAAAGAGCTGGACATTTAGAACATCATTAATCTCCAACTCCTTGGAATGAGTCTGATACTAATTTTTCTAAAGGAAAGTATTCCAATGATCTGAGGCAAAACTTTACTTGCAGGTGGCATTCATGACATTGATGATTTCCATATTCTTCAGGATTATCTTTCTTTGAGATGGTATACATATGTATCTCTTATAGTCAGTTGACCATGTAGCTTCCAAATTTCTTGGCATACACAATTGTGTGCTTCCCATACATTATCAGCTTGCTGAAACATTTCAGCTTGTATTCTGCCCACTCCTGTAGCCTTCAGTGTGGCTTGAACTTTTCCTGTCAGTATCACTGGTTCTTGATCATATGCTACCTCCTGAAATGGTTTAATGTCGATTAGTTCTTTTGCGTACAGACGTTACATATTCCTTCCATCTTTTTTGATGCCTCCTGCATTGCTTGAATTTTTGCCCCCAAAATCTTTCAATATTTTAACTTTAGGCTTGAATTTTTGTTCTTCAGTTATCTCAGCTTGAGATACTCTGAGTGTGTTCCTCTTTTTTGGTTTTTAATTTCAAGTCATTGCACATTTCTTTATAATACTTTATTTCGATGCCTTTTGAACTTTTCTGTTCAGTGAAAATATCTAGATTTCTGATATGTATCTCTGTAATTCCAAATGATGTCTGTCCATTCACCTACACATCCCTCTTCTTGTCACGTGGCCTTTTCCATTAATACTTCCAGTCAGACTTCAACTCTAATCTTACAGACACTTTGGGGACTACTGACTTCTCTACTGAGCTGGAAACAAACACTATTACTTTATAAATATATAGTGTTGTTAACAGCCTTGATGTCATTTCTACTCATCATTTCCGATGCATAATAGAGGAAAACACTGCCTGGCCCTGCACCAACTTCACCATCTTTTCATTGTTGGAGCCCATTGTTGAAACTGCATTGACAACATCTCTGTTCAGGGGTTTGCTCTTTTCCCCTTACTCTCTTCTTGCCAAGCATGAGGTCCTCTTTCTGGACCTCACCCGCTAACATATACAAAATGTTTGAGAGAAAGCCTTGCTATCCTCACTTCTGAGGAACATTTTCGCTATACGTCTTGCAACACAGAGGCTGTTCTTCTGAAAGTCCATCGTATAGTTAGTAATTTTGGTCAACATGCTGATTCAAATGTATCACATCTACTCTGGTCTTTCTTCAATGTCTAGCTTACTGATGCATAGGTTGTGAAAAAATATATATGAAGGCTTACGTTCAACACTCCTTAGTCCTCAAAGTCACACCCCGCTATCTAATCTTTAAAGAGGTGCTTAGAGCATACTTGCCCAATGCAGCATGCCCTCTGATTTCCTGATTAGTGATTTTATGAGCATTGATTGTGGATCCAAGTCAACAAAGATACTTGAACACATTGGTATTTTCTGTTTATCATGCTGTTGGTGTATATTAGTCCAGTTATGAAGATTTTTATTTACTGTTAGTGGCAATCGATACTGAAAACTTTATTTTGATATTCAATAATAACTTCTGCAAGTTCTCATCATTTTTCAGCAACGTTGTGTCTTCTGCACATTTCAGGTTGTTAATGAGCTTGCCTCCAAACCTGAAGTTACATAATTTTCATAAAGCTCAATTTTTATTTCTATCACTTGCCAAATATAGAGATTCAACAGGTGTCTTGGTGGTGTATGGGGCTATGGATTTGGATGCTCATTGCAGGTTGGTACTTTGAACCCACAAACCACTCCATAGGACAAAGATGAGCATATCACATTCCATTAAAAAAAATTTAGCCTTGGAAATTCTAGGCAGCAGTTCTCTGTCCTATAGGACCACTATGGGTGAGATTTGATTCTATGTCAATAGGTTTGGGTGTTTTTATATCATAATGATTGAAAAGTATAATGAAATCAAACCACCATCTTTCATGATTTTTAGATGTTCATAATTCCATTTTTCTATGCAAAGACTGATTCTCAATGAGCATAGTGGCAAAGTTAATAAATGAAAATAAACATGTCCCTGGTATTCATTGTTTTCGGCAAGGATGCATGTGATGTCAGCAGTAATATACTTTGTTCTTAGTCCTCCTCTGAAGCTAACTTGAATATCTAGCAGCTCCTTGACTATGAATTGCTGTATCCATTTTTAAGTTATCTTGAGCAAGAATGCACTTGCGTGTGATACTAATAACATTGTTCAACATTCTCTGCCTTCTTTGGGATCACTTTTCTTTGAGATGACACAAGCACACATACCTTCCAGGAGGTTGACTGTACAACAGTTTTCTCATTTCTTGGCATACATGAGTGAATGTCTTCTTGTGCATGGAGTTACCATCAGTTAACTGATGGTTAAGCCTTAATTGATGGCTACTTTAACAGCGGTTCTCAACCTGTGGGTCGCGACCTTTGGGGTCAAACGACCCTTTCACAGGGGTTGCCCGAATCATAAGAGTAGCAAAATTACAGTTGTGAAGTAGCAACGGAAATAATTTTATGGTTGGGGGTCACCACAACTTGAGGAACTGTATTAAAGGGTGGCAGCATTAGGCAGGTTGAGAACCACTGAGTTAGGGATGACTTGACTGTTACCAACAATTCCCTATGAAGAACTTCCCCAAGTACACACATAAATATAAACATGAACACAAATTAGAAAGTCCTAAGCTTTAAGTATGAGTAGGCTGAGGTAAGCTTTAAAAAAAATGCAAAAGGGGCATAGAGAAAAAGCTACTGTATACAAACATTCCTGGGGTGAGGACCAGGTAGGATGGCAGGGACCAGAACAAATCCAGGGATACATATGGTAGCCAACTAAAAAGGGGTGGAGGGGGAGAGAGAAATGGGTAGCGGGGGAACAGGTGACTAACCCACCCAGGGGGAGGGTATTGTTTATATCTCCACTGGGAAAGAGGGACCAGACTTCAACCGGGTGCTCCACGATGTGAATGCAGCAGATTGGCATGAAGCAGGGAACCAGACAGAGGTCTGAGGGGCTGGCTCCAATCCCAAATACATGGAC
>NW_022103902.1:19416202-19418392 GCF_000313985.2 Echinops telfairi
ATCAGAGTGTGTGATTGAAAAATATCGAAGTTTAGTTGTAAATAAAATCCCTTCAAGTTTCTGTAAAATCTCGACTGAGCAGGTTCACAATACTGATAGCCCCATTTTTAGTATAATCTTCTCTCGGCTTGCTTGGTAATTCAGCATTCTGAAAGAGGAGGGTGTGAAGATTAGGAAGAAGAGAAAAGTCGTACTTGAGCAAAGCCTGGATTCTAGAAGTCTGAAAACCCCCGTATTCCTGGTTACGGGTTGGGGAGAGACAACTTCTTGGCACTTACGGCAGTAAAGTCCAGGCCTACTGAACTATTCAGGATCATCGACTGACTGATTATTCCAAATTGCCTGCAAAAGAATGCTAGCACTAACACTGCCCTCCGTGCTTTCTAATTATTTAGAGCCCTACAGGATCGCTGCACGCGGAAACCATGCTCCAGAACCTAAAATCCATGTGAACAGCCCACTTTCCTTCCCTCTCCCTCT
This sequence comes from Echinops telfairi, assembly GCF_000313985.2. Lineage (NCBI taxonomy): Eukaryota > Metazoa > Chordata > Mammalia > Afrosoricida > Tenrecidae > Echinops > Echinops telfairi. The sequence continues at coordinate 19,416,683 of NW_022103902.1, forward strand.
GTAAGGTCTTTTCCTCACAGCCAAACTCCGCGCTAGAAAGATAATTCAAAGACTTTTTTCATTTCTTCCTGGACACTCTTACTAAGCCTTTTGATGGAATATTCAAATTCACCACCACTGATTTACTCCTAAGCAGATATTAAATGGTATCACAAATGTCTGCCTTTGTAGGTTGGTTGAACGGTTCTCATTGTGTATTTTAGGACCATGGAATAAGTGTTTGCTTGTCCATAAATCTATTTAACCAATAAGCATTTCTCATGCAGTTATATTAATCCCTGTTCTAATCACTGGAGGTTAAGAGTCGAAAAAGAGTTTACGCTCCCACCCCACCCCCCTGCTAAGAATCCCAAAAGCTACAGGGAAAATAGACTTAGGAAAAAAATGAAACTATGATGTTAAATTTCATTACAGAGATTTTAACAAGATATTGGGAAATCACAGAGGAGAAACTAACGTCCTTAAGAGGCACTTCACAGTTTCCCAGCAAGCTAATGTTTTCTTAGATTCAGAACCTCCTTGTAAAGGTAATGGGCCTAGATATGCAAATAAGGTAGCAAAAGTATCTGCTCAAGTTATGAAAGCTTCTTTGTCATCTTGGCCTCACGCCTACAAATAGACTTCTGCTTGGGCCTGCGTGGGAACATAAGACGTAAGGCTCTCCGTGGTTTTCTGATACCCCTTTTTGCCTTGACATTCACACTACTGTCCTATTTTCAACTCATAGTTAGGCTTCTTCTTCATAATACAAATTTCCTTGAAAATTGCCACAATGCCACACCATTACCTCTGTAACTTCCAGTGTTACTACAATGTCGTACTGTTTTCATGTCCCACAATGAAATATTGCACTCTTAGCTATAAGTAACTATGGATAAAAATATAAATACAGACAGATAGATATAGATAGACGTTTGCCCAAAGTCTATATGCTGGCTGAAATCCAGCTTGAGTTCATCATCCCCTTTGCATGCTTTATATATTTAACTACTAAATATATATTTTGACTGTTATGAAAAATGTAATGACTGTGTCACAATGGAGCTCCTATGATTATCAGTAATTTGGGAGATACTATGTAATCCCTTGAATTTACTGATCTGATGTGTGCGGCCAATTATTGAAAGAGGGATCTCCTTGGGGGTGTGATCCGCCTCCAGTGCTCTCTATATCAACTCTGCATTCTTTACACCACTTGCCCTCGAGTTCTTGGGACTTAAGCCTGTATAAATATACAGCCTGTCACCTGACCTACAGATTTTGAATTTCCCACCCTCCATAAACCTGTGTCCACTACTCCTTCAGTTTGTTGTACAGCAGTGCCTTGCGTGTTGATGGAATAATGGGTGCATAAACAAATGTGGCGAAGAAAGGTGATGATACCCAGCTATCAAAAGGTATAGTGTCTGGTGTCTTAAAGGCTTGAAGGTAGACAAGCAGCCATCTATCTCAGAAGCAAGAAAGCCCACATGGAAGAAGCACACCAGCCTGTGTGATCACAAGGTGTCAAAGAGATCAGGTACCTGGCATCAAAGGACAAAATATCATATAATTTTAAATGAGGGGAAGTGCAGATTGGTGACCCAAAGCCCATCTGTAGGCAACTGGATAATCCCTTACAGAAGGGTCTCGGGGAGGAGAAGAGCCAGTCATGGGGCAGTGTAGCAACCATGAAATACACAATTTTCCTCTAGTTCTTAAATGCATCCC
>NW_022103902.1:19420367-19434265 GCF_000313985.2 Echinops telfairi
ATCCTAGAATAAGGGAAAACATTATCAGAACAATATCATAATCAAGGGATACATGAAAAACAAAGGCACAAAATTGACCTTGTGGCCAGACAACATGGACAAGCCCAGCACCAAAGACTGAATGTCTGAGGCAATTCTCACGAGTCACTTATTAATCCCATTTTAGGATACTGCCCAATAAGCCAGGCTTAGCCTTCCCTCCAAAAATCATTACTAACATGGTGGAAAAAGACAAAGAATGCATACAAGTTTTGATTGTTTTGTTATTATTTTAACTTGAATCAACAGAGAGAAAGGCATTTCAGGCATAGAGAACTGAATGAAAAAGATACTGTTTTGGAGCAGTTGAAAAAGTCTAACGTATGTTTACAGGTGTTACTTCCAATTTGGGCTAATATGCTCTAACACATCCACAAGGATTAACATGCTTGTAAATGAGGTTTCCATTCTCAACTAACAACATCTGTTTATTTAAGATGAGGTGTCTTTATTTTATTACAGTCATTATTGGCTATTGCAAAACAGGATAGTGTATTCAAGATCCCCAAGAATGTGTAAACTGAATATATAAGACCTGTAAGGAGTCCAAACTCAATACTTTCTTAGAATGAAATTTTAAGAAAGAAAAAGATCTTAGTGAAACTAACAATTTATTGTCCTTCACACAAGAACAGCAGACAGGACTTTAATTAATGCAGTGGATAAAAATCAGCCCCTTGTTTGCAAGTCATAGTGGATACATGCATGTAAAGCGTGTGAAGCAAGCATGTAAGGACAAGCTCTAGGAACTGAGTGTACAGAAACAAGAATTCAGTGTAAAAGATAAAACCAGGGATAGTTCCATCAAACTTGAGCCCCTCTGCCATACATCTGGACTCTGCCAAGGCTGCATAAAAAGAGTGATTCAAAGAAAGGAAAATCTTATTTCTTGTAATCATGAATGGCACTTTTGGTTGCTTTGATTTATTTCATGGTCTTAAGCACAATGATTTGGCTTTCATTGCTAAAGGTTCTCCTTAAAACAAAAGACTTTGGAGCAAAGAATTCATTTATTTCCTAAAAGCACTATGCATTAATTCGGAGTGTGCTTTGTTCTATTTGGTGTAATTTCAAACTACTTCCATTTCACTGTAATGCCATTTGCACAACTGATAATGTTTCAATATATTTTTTCTCTACTTTGCCAAATAAATCCGGAAAAGTTATTTCTTGATCATATATAATGATGGTGCTGTTTGGGAAAAAAATAATTAAACAGTACCATACCCGCTTTTTAATTATTTTAGCTGTGCTGGACTTATTAAGATTAAGTTTCTTGCTTTTTTTCACAATTTATTTCTGTCATTAATCCCAAAAATTAATTTCCGGTTTTTCTAGGTACTTCCAAATGATTTGTCCTTCTCTATATTACAAAAGAAAGCATGTGACCACAGTAGATATCCATTTTCCAAAGGCTACAGAGTGAAAATCATGATCGATTTGAATTTAGTAGCTGATAATAATATTGTTAATGATAATTTCATAAATAGTATGAGTTATTTACCAAATTATGAAAGAGTAAAAATAGTATCTGTCTGATGTTGACATAACCCCGCAGTTGAATAAGTTTAAATTATTTTGTGGAGGTTACCGTCTCCAAAAGAGGCAGGTAGCCCCTGAGTTGACTAGGAAGATTCTACAACTCTTTCCTCAAGAGCCAGGCCACAGAACCTGTGATGTGAAATATGAATGCCAAGGGACAATGTCGACCTAGTCCTCCCAAATTGCAGAATATAGAATTTTTCCTTAATATTTGAAGCGAAGAAAATGTTAGTTTCAGATTTTATGAAATAGTCCATGCAACATCAGAAAAACTATATACATATGCATTTATAGAGAGAGAGCCAGTGAGTGAGCACCTTGGTGAGCGAGCACAATGGTAGACTTTACACTGGGCTGACACCTGCAAGATCAGCTGTTCAAACCCACCAGCTGTTTTCTAGGATAACGATACGGCTTTCTATTCCCATAAAGATTTACAGTCTTAGAAACACAAAGGGGTAGGATTACTGTCATACCCGGTCAGTGTAAGTTGAAATCAACTCAATGGCAGTGATATCTGTAGATATACATACACAAATTCTTTATACATATATATTCTTTTATCATGATTTTTTGGTTACTATTTCGGGGCCCTTGAGTTAGTTTTGAATAATAGCTACCCTATGTGCAATGTAATAACACACTACCCAGTTCCGTCCTGTGCTTACCATCAGGCCAGTGTTTGAGCCCAGTGTGGCAGCTACTGTATTAATCCACCTCACTGAAGATCTTTCTTTCTCTGCCCCTTCACCAAGCAGGGTGTCCTTCTGCAGGGACTAATCCCTCCTGATAACATATCTAAATTACATGCAACAAAATCCCACCCTCTTTAGGTCTAAGGAACCTTCTGGATGTATTTCTGCCAAATCAGATTGCTTCATTCTGCTTTCGGTCTATGGCAGTGGCTCTTCATTTTTCTAGTGCTGCAACCTTGAATACAGGTCCTCATGCGGTGGTGACCCCCAACCATAACATTGTTTTCATTGCTACTTCATCACTGTCATTTTGCTACTGTGATGAATCAGGTGACTCCTGTGAAAGGGTCATTCGACCTCCCAAAGGAGTTGCAACCACAGGTTGAGAACTGCTGGTCTAGGGTGTGTTTAATATTCTTCTCTGATACCATAATGGAAAGGTATTTAGTTCTTCCTCAATCATTTTCATTCATTGTCCCCTTTACATGTGGGTAAGAGCTGATTGAAAGCACCAGGGTAGGTCAGGCACACTTTAGCTTTCAAGCATGTTTGATTGTATTATTCAAACATAATTTGCAAGCAAATGAAAGGTCCTTTGCTTTCCTGACTGCTGTTTCCACCGACATTGATTGCAGATCCAAGTAAAATTAAATCCCTGTCAACTTCAACTTTCCATTGTCCAGTTATAGGGATACCACTGATTTATCTAGTTGTCCAAATCTTTGTTTTCTGTTTTCGAAGTTTAATCCATGTTGAAGGAGGTAGTCTCTGATTTTTACTGCTTCAGTACTCTTTCATTTAGCAAGTAAGGCTGCACCTTGTGCGTATTTCAGGGTGTGAGTGAGCATTTCTCCAATTCTTAAGCTAGGAAGCCCTAGAAGCTGCTCAGATTCTTCACGCAGCATGCAGATTGGTCTAAAGGATGCAATCCCAATGCACAGCTTTCCTGAGCTCACATTAGGCGGTACTTCGTTCCCTTCCAATGACTGTGTTTTGCCAATGAACAAATTCCACAGGAGCACAGGTGTGCGTTATGCAATCCCCACTCCTCACAATGTCATCCATGAGTTGTCACGATCTACCCGTTAAATGCTTTTGCACAGTCAATAAAACACAAATAGGCATCTTTCTGGTGTTATCTGCTTTCAGTCAAGATCCATCTGCTATCAGTCGTGATAGTCTTTGATTCATGTTTACTTCTGAATCCTACTTGAATTTCTGCGGGTTCCTGACTGATGGACAGCCACAATAGGTTTTGAATTATCTTCAGCAATATTTTACTTGCACGGGTTATTAATGAGACTGTTTGATGATCTCCACATTCTTTCGGATCATCTTTCTTTGGAATCAGCACACATGTGGATCTCTTCCCAGCAGTGGACCAGGTAGCTGTCCTCCAAGCACCTTGGCTTGGCATAGTGAGCATCTGCAATCACTGCATTCAACTGGCGATTTTTTCCTGAGAATTGGGTTAGTATCACTAAACATATTTAGATTTGGGGAGGTTTTTTTTTATTATTTAAGTTACTGTTGTCCTATAACTGTAAATAATTTAAGAATGCCTTAGCATTCTTCCTTAATTTGGGTTGCACCACCATAGTCATTAATCTCATTTTATGCAGAAAGAAGATATAGATCAATTGTCTGAAATAATGTGAAAAGAAGCACAGAGGAGTATATACATATCTCCAAAAAACTAACAAACAAGCTCACTGCCATTGAGTCCTTATCGAATCATAATGACCCTATAGGACAGGGTGAAACTACCCCTGTGAATTTCCAAGACTAACATTTTACGAGAATAGAAAGCCAGTCTTTCTTCTCTGGAGCAGTTGGTGGCTTCAAACTGCTGACCTTATGAATCACAGCCCAATGTGGGACCCTTGTAACACAGTGGTTACATGTTCCACTGCCCTCAGCAAGGTCAGCAGTTCAAAACCACCAACTGCTCCTTGGGAGAAAGATGGGCCTTCTACTCCAGTAAATAAAGTCTTGGAAACTCACAGACCAGTTCTACTCTATTCTAAAAGCTCACCATAAATTAGCATAAGCTTGATGGCAGTGAGTTAAATATGCATAACATATAATAATATAATGAAGTTACCAAATGCATATGGTTTAGCAGAAAATGGAATAGATCCAGTTTCTTGCACCAGATGATTTTCTACACAAAAGAACAAACTTACAGTGGAGACGATTTCAACATTTTAACCATTCTAACAAAGTTAATGTGTGTGTGTGTGTGTTAGGGGTCAAGTGAGAGTAGAAAGGGGATAGGGGTAATTATTTCTTTGTCTCACCAACTTTTAAAATTAGTTGTGTTTTTTCTAGCCACCAACATCAGACAAAAATCCATAGTAAAAACCCCGGATACTGGTGATGCTGAATTCATAGAAATTATTAATATGAAATGGTTCCTTTTGCTTCCCAATGCTTCTCCAAGACCAGTCGAAACAGGTCAGTGTTCTGAGATACACAGAGGGTTTCCTGAAAATGACTGACCTATCTCATCTCTAGTTAAATAAAACTTATTATCACATTTTGTAAAGGATTCAAATGCAAGAGTATTAGTTTCAACGAGGCTACTTCGACTCTATTTCAAGCTTCTGTGGACTTCAGTCTAGGAGCTCAGTTATCATACATTTTTCTAATTCAGATGAGCTCTCAGAAGGATGTAGTCAAATATCACACCCGTTCACTCACTGTAGCTCTTCTTCTATCTTCATACAACTTTGAAGTTCTTTTTGGAAATAAAAGTTTTATCTTCCCATAAAATTCAGAAAGATTTTTATAGATATGAGACAAAGAGCTTAAGATTTTAGCCATTTATTTTAGAATATCTAAGCACTCTATTCATAAGGCTGCCCAAGACTTTTGAATAGAGGTATAAGAATAAGATTCTTCCATAAATAGAATAAACACTAAATGGCTATTGGATAAATAAAAGAAGAAATGATGGAATGAAAAATGAAAGAATTTTAATAGTTAATTGCTTGCATTTGCCACTTTGGTTTGCTAAATTATTTGCAGAATACGTTTATGCCATTATTGCAAATGTACCACGATTCAATTTCTATTACAGGATAGTGTTTCCAAAATAATTTTTGCTACATACTGCATTTTACAAGATGATAACGTATGTGACATGAAAGTTTTCCTAACCAAAAACATTTGTGAAACTATAGAATTCTTACTCTCTTCCCTTGTTAGTATTAAAGATTATCAAAATTACAAAATAAAACAAATTTGTGTAATTTTTAACCTTTTCCCCCCAAAAATATCACACTACAGAACTGTATAAATTGCCTGTCACCACTCCTACATGGTCATCATTGTAACAATGTTGAAAAAATATTGCCATAGAGAATTCTTTCCTATCTTAACCACAGAACTTCCCTATACACAGTATCTTAATATTGTACTAAGAATATTTTAGGAAAATGTCTTAAGAAAATTTTGAATACCTACATTTTTCTACCTTCTGTTATCTGGGCCATCAATAATAACTGTAAAATAACCTAAAAGCAGCACAACCGTGAATTATGATATAGTAAAATAATAAGTGATGTGACTAGAGATAGCAATTGTATTCATAGACCATATTTATATCCTGATTCCTTAACTAATTAAATAAACCTATTTAATACTTTATTTGAGGCAGAAACAGTGTCCAGTGATTTTTGTTTACATATTTAATTCACTGTGTTGGTAAGCATGCCAAGACCATCCATTGCCCCAGGCCCTGAGTTGTCTAACAATGTCCCAGCAGCTCAGAGCAGTATGGGTTCACAGCATATTGCCTGCTTTTGGTAACCAGAACATAACTTGGTTTGTTTGTGTACTGGCTAGGACAGCAGGGTACAAAGGCAGAGTTGATTGTTTGCAATGTGGGACCCTTTGGTACAGGGGTCAGCAGCCGTGGCTCTGCAGTACATATCTGTGCTTCTGAAGTAAAATTGAAAAACTCTAAAGAATATTATCTAGGTAATGCGTGATTTCATTTGTTTTTAAAACTATATTTATGACTCTAGAATAATGTTGAAATGTTTTGTGAGGTTCAGGATTGGTCCTTCCATCTCAAAAGCTTCCCGGGCCCTGCACTAGTCTATAAGACAAAAATATTTACTGTACAGACTTTTACTGAGAACATGTTTGTTTACCAACTGTGTTAGTAAAGCCTAAAACACCCACACCTGCTCTAGATGATCTCATTCTTACTACAATCCTTAGGGGAAAATGTTGTTGTTCTTACTTAATAAAATCAGAACAAAGTTAAACAGGGGTGCATACGTGCTCAGAGTTAACCTGGGTGGTAAAGATGGTTAACATGCTTAGTTGCTAACAGAAAGCTTTGCCTTTTGAGTCTACTACGAGTTGCCTCACAAGAACAACCTGGCAATACGTTCCTGCAAAGGCACCGTGGAGCACCCTGGAGCTAGGTCAGCTCTGTGACCACTGGGTGATTCAGACAATAACTAGTGGGTAGACCATGTGCTTCCTTCTAGGCCTCAAACTTTCTCATGGGACACATTTATTTCTTTCAGGAATGGTAGCAGTCAAAACATATCTCTGTTAAGAATTTGATAAAACAAAGTCAATTCTAATTCATCAATAATTTATTCTTCTATTTACCTGACTCCATGTACATTAAGAAAGCACAATGTTTGTATTTACTTTTTGCTATTTCCCTATTATAGACATCACTCTGGCTAAATAGCTCCTCTTTGTTAATGTCTAATAGATCTTTCTCCCTGGACTCATCCAACTACAAGCCCTATCTTTGCAAAACATTGTTGTGTGATACAAAGATAAAACACTGCTGCTTTTGACATACGGTACCTTTTTTTCCCTGTTAAAGATCTGAAAGACTGCTTTCCTTTGATGGCTCTCAGTTTAACTTAGCATTTGATTTTTTCCCCTTTGATTAAACATAGTTGTCTTTAGAGGATACTTTTGCTGATTCATCTACAAGGGATTATTTCACTATTTTATCTTTATAGATTTGGTTTCCTCTCAGTTGCTTTTGCTACTATTTTTTAATATAGGCTGAGAAACATGTTTTAATTTTGAAATATTGTGTATATACTTTGGATTCTAGAGAACATAAAAGATCTATCCATTTCTAGAATGGAAGAACAAGATTGAATACCAGAGATGTAGAGAAACTTCCCAATTCTAATAATTTCACTTTGATAAGAAGCTATTCAGAAAGAACCTCAATAGTGCTGTGGAGTTAGATATGGACCACAGGACCATCCTTGCTCGAAAGAGGGCATCCTGCCCCATGAAGAGAGCTGATGTGCCCTTGGGACAAGATGGTGAAAGCAGCTTTCACACAAATGGAACAGCCCCAAGGTGGGCTATAAACCTACTGATTGTGAAACCTATGGATTTCTGTTGGTTATTCCTTTCATGAGAAATAGTGAACAGAAATGAAGGGCAAAACTAAACTTCACATGGCATAAATCACTAAAATATAATGTCCCTGACTCTGACCTCAAAGGAGCCGATGAGCTGTCCACTTTGGGGTGGCACTTATTAAACATGCTGTTCCAAGAATAATGATTAATACTTAGGTATGGGTTTTGTGAATCCTTAAACTACTCAGCGGCCAACTTGCAGGTTGGAAGTATGAGCCCACCCTTTGGTGTCTTAGAAGAAAGTCTTCTCTCTTTATTTCCCCAAAATAAGCCATTAATTATCCCAGAAGCAGAGTTTTACTTTCCAGTGGCCTAGAAGTTGTCAAAATCAGTGGTCTATTTGCTAAGCCAGCAGCGTTTCTCTAATTATAGGTTTACTTTCTTCTGAAGCTTCCAGTTTTCCTCCTTTATCACAGAACTGGTACTCTCAATTTACTTCAGTAGTTCCAGCTATAAAGTACTTCTAAATATTCTAGTACTCCAGGAGTAAGCCATCAATCTTCCCCTCAATTTGTATTTATAGTTCAATAAACGTATTCCGTTTCATTGAGCGTAGTGGCATAGTGGTTATGCATTAGGCTGTGGTCCACAAGTTCTGCATTTTGAAATCACCAGCAGCCCCATAGGGAAAGACAGGCCTTTCTACTGCCTTAAACAGCTAGTCACAGAAAATCACTGAAGCAGGTCTACCCTGCTCTACAGGGTCACTACGAGTTGACATTCACGCCATGCCAGTGAGTTTGTTTTTTTAAATTAAATTCCATTGCGTTAAATATCAAACTACATGCGTATCAAACTAAACATTCAATTTCTAGTCCTGTCCTTTCTCCTGCAATCAAGACATGGTCACGTGGCTGTTTGATGGTCATCTCAAATCCAGTGCACCCCAAATGGAATTAGTGATTCTCACTTCTCCATTTTCCCATCTCCACGTAGAGGTCATGCACTGGGCTGCGAACTACAGCATTAGCGATTTGAAATCAGCCACTCCATGGGCGAATGAGGGGGCGTTTTACTCTTTTTTACAGGAAAGGGCTGCTGTAACTCAGAGGGGCATGTCTACTGTGTCCTATAAGACACTGGGACTTGAAATAGATTCAGCGGCTGTGGGTGTGGTTCGCATCTTCTAATACAAGCTCATGAAAGCAACCGCTATGGTTACACTTGTTTGCTACCCATTCCCTGGTGCTGAAAACTTTCTTAGGCTAAAGTGCAAAAATATATTGCATACATAAATACATATAAAAGAATATTTCAATGGAATCCTAATTATCCTTTTCTATTATTGAAGATACTGAGTTCAGTTGTGGTTAAACATCTTTGGTAAGCCCATCAATTGTGAGCATGGAATACCTGTTCTTTGAACAAATAAAGAAGTTTTGTTTACTATCATTATCCCTTGGTCCTTATTCCAAGTTTGTCCAAAACTATGAGAATCATGCTGTCTGTTGAAAAGCATAATTATCTTACATTAAATAACAAATTCATTACCTGTTCCTAAGTTTGGTCAACATATGGAGGGAAGAGATGAGATGTCAGGAAAAACAAAAGCTCCCCAACTATAGTAAATGCTGGTGGCATTTTCTGGAAGAGTACTACCCCCATTTTCTTAGAAGAATGCTTCAATGTGTACATTTTGTCAAAGCAAGATCTATGCTTGTATTGCAAAAGCTAAAAGGAAACAAGCATTCTCTCCAGTGTCCCAGGTTGCTACTTCTTCCACCAGTAATTTCTGCCTAGGCCTTTAAATATTACACACACACACACACACACACACACACACACACATATACATACATTTCACTGCCATGAAATTGACACCAACTTGTAGTGACTCTACAAGTGACTCTACAACTCCACAACACCCTGCATAGGGCAGGGTAGAACTACCCTATTGAGTTTCTGAGACTGGAACTCTTTATAGAATAGAAAGCCCCAACTTTCTCCAGCAGAGCACCTGGTGGTTTCAAACTGCCAACCTTGCGGTTCGCAGCCCAACTTGTAACCATTATGTCATCAAGGTATATATATCCTGTTTGGGGGTGTGGGGGAAGAGTGTCATAGGTGGGTTTCTCAGCACCCTTTCTATTGCTTGACCTTACCTGGCCCGTCTGCTGCATAGCCTCCCTTCATTCTGGGCTATCTGCTGATTCTGATTAAGTTAGCCAAAATTGTTTTCCTCTGTTTTCAACCTAAAACACTTACTGATTCATGAATGACCTCCAAACCATTCTTCACTGTCATCCGCTGACTCACCATCATGGAGGTTGGCACACTCCCTTTAGTTGGCACACTAAACCTTTATTGTCTATGGCACATACCAAGGAAACCATTTTGGTCATTGTTTTTCTCATCCAATAGCCAAAGTCAAATTGAAGGACTAAGAGCATGAAAGCTATGACATCCGTCATTCTCATATTCTTCTGCCATTATAAATCATGTCTACATAAAAGTATATGGAGTTGAAAATTTTAGACACCACTAGAATAACAGAACCCTTGGGGTAAACTTTTCTACCAAAACTTCCCAAAATGCATTGCCTGACACTCTCTCCTTGGTGAGAATGTACTTATATTTTAAAACTTGGCTTATTCGTTTGATTCCTTAAGTACCATCTGCTGCCCAATGTGATAAAGGGACAAGTGACTCTCCCTGCCTTCCCTGTAAACTTTCTCTCTACTAGTAGGGGAGATTGTGGTTGTTCCTGGCCATGGAGTTGATGTCGTGGATAATGACTGAGTATACAACAGAAGGCAACCTTCTCCAGTTCGACACCATCACCAACACATGGTTGCAGACATGATCCTGGTGTACATAGGCTGATATTCATAAGCAGAATGCAAGGAATTTTCTTTCTGATCTTTGTCTGAAAGGTCTGCTGAAATTTGTTGAACATTGTATCAACACACAGGTCTTTACTGACAGAAGCTGGGCTAGAGGCACACTGATCAGAAATCAAATTCTTGTCTTACTAGCTGAAGGCAACATTTGACCAGCTAATTTCTTCTTATAGAACTTAGGGTATTGTTTGCCTAACTTTATTCATGAAATGATTGATGATATGACTGGCCTTTTAGAAGGAGTCTCCTTGCTTAGATTTTTGTCTTGAGTGTTGAAGCATTTTTACCAGAGAGTTCTGCATTTGGCATTAACATTAAAATCTCTAAGATTTTTCCCCCCTTTAAATGTAGATCTCTCTTGGCAGCTTCATACAGGAACATCAATTGTCAATAGACTATCTTTATTTTGGGGGGTCTTAGACCACAAGACTTGCTTAAAACTTCACCCTACTTTCTCATAAGACTTTATGCCAAAGGTTCTTAATCTGTTTGATTTATTTTGTGATTATACTCTGTTAAAATCTCAATGAAATAGTTAACTTTCTCCCACTAAATTTATGGTATATGTATATACACACAGTTATTTACATAGAATTTAATGGGATTCATTGATGAAGACTCAAACATTCATTACAAGGACTCAAAGCCTTGTTTACATGGTATTTTATTAGGCTTGGAACTTTGAATGAGTCTTCATTGTTTGCATAACTCCTGCTATTAATCTTTGAGCTCCATGAGGGCAGGGTTATTCATTATCTTCTCTATCCACAACACCCTGCATAGGGCCTGGCATATATTGGACACTTATTATGTCTGTTCAAGGAATAATTTCAATTGTTCTACATAGTTTTTGGCCAGGTGGCTCATTATCCCAACATGCATATTAAACACCTTGTACATCAAAGATCTTACTAGTGAAGAGGGTACACAAATCTCCTCTTATTTATCAGGGACTTATGAGCACTGTATATAATAATGGCTAAAAAGGCACTCTGAAAATGTCAATAGAACAACTGTGCTGCAGAAGTGGGAACAAGGGATATAACTTGGGTAAATCCACAGTCATTTGTTTGCTTGGGCGCTTCAGGGAAGAGAAGTAGCAACGGAAGCAAAGAGGAAAGCCAGCAGTAGTGGCATGTCTCAGATCCTCTCGCTGCTTGAAATAACATCTCCTTCTACCTGTTCTGTAGATCGTGTCTATTTCATTCCCCATGTAACGACAAAGACAAATGAGATGGCCAATAATTATGACAGGGTGACTAGGAACTCACTAAGCCTTGTCACCCATCACTCCTCTACTACGCTTAATGATGGCGTGCCAAGTAAAATTGAATCTCATAATTTATACATGTATGAGAATCTTCCAAGCCTGGAGAGCGTTTCCCCCTGAACAAGATTTCACAGTTGGCACTGGGTGCACATATACCATGAAGATTAAGCCAATTGTTAGCATAAGAGGTGGATCAATGGTTTCCAGAAAGATCGGCTTGATGAAACAGGCAGAGTTATTGGCCTGCCTGACAAAACAAGGGATCCGAATCCATTGGCCTGAGAATCAGTTAGGCATGGTCCTTGTTTTCCTTGTTCTCCTTCTAATCTTCCTGGACTTGCTTGGCATCTTGCATCATCCACGGGTAAACTAATTACTAATCTGAAGAGGGTGCAGTAGGAAATGGAAAGAGATCCTCAAATGTACCACGCTCGGTGCCTCCCAGAACACACCTGGGTGCACTAATTTTAGCCACCTCATCAGCTGTGACAGCAAAGGTGCAATATCAGTCAACTTATAATCAGTGAATGGTAAGTGTGGTTTTACATTATGTGTTAGAAAGTCAAGAGACTTCAATGTTATCAGTAGCTAGGCCTAATATGTATAATCCCCCAATATCTAAAAGAATAAACCTGAATACATTGAAACCATGGGGTTTCCAAAAAGCATATAAAACATGTATTGAATACTTTCTATTTAAAATTGTATAAACTTACAAAAATCATTTTTCCTCTCTGGCTTAAATTGTCTGATCTTTTAAAATAGACAGGGAATAACCACTTTACAGGATCATTTGTCTTACACATAGTAGTCATACAAAAATACTGTATTTCCTTCTCTACTGACAAGTTTATAAAATGTTCATTTATAGTACAGCTCATTGTCTTCACAACCTGTGACTCTCAGTAGTGTGTGTGACTTTTATAAATTCACAAACATTTCCTATAATTTACATTTCAACGAATGGATCTGAGGTGCAATGAATGTATTCAATACCGAACATTGCAATCAGGCATGGCACCTTACTTAAGCTAACAAATGATTACCCTTCACTGCAGACCTATAATTCATCAATTTGCTCTTTACAGAATCAGAAAGGTAAAAACTAAAGCATTTGAGCGTATAAGGGAACTTTCCATAGATGCTTTCCCAGCACCCAGAAGTTACTCTCAGTAACACGCATTGCCTGCCTGTCCTCCGGAGCTCAATACAAACAATGCATGCCGTAATCTATAGAACTTTCTCCTTCCTCTATGTCTTTCTTTGAACTGTTTAAGACGCCATTTGAGCAGGACTTGAGAAACACCCGAGTCACTGCTTTCTCAAGATTATTGAAGAAATCACAATTTTGGCATCAAAATAGAAGCTGAGGAAAGATAGCATGGGATGAGTAAAACATTTTTCACCCTTCACATTGAGAAAAAAAACAAATTATGGCACTCATGATGGAAAAATAAATTCTAACTAGGAAATCAGACACATTTAATGTGCTCAGTCAGTAAGTTTTCCAGGGAAATCAGAGAAGAACTAGGATTTCTAAAGTAATATAAGACAGTTGACACAACAGTTCAACTTGAGAAAATACATTATATCCTCATGTTCATAATTACTTCATGATGTGGATTGTACTCACCACAACATATATATATTGCAGCATAATTTCAGCATGTGCTTCCTCAAAATCAGGCCCTAATAGGTATCAAGGTGCACTTGTTTGAAGTAGTCCTTGAATATATTACTGAAAAGTTCTATCAAGTCAGTTTCTGGCTCCTGGACACTCTATGTAAAACAGAATGAAACTTGGTCAACCCTAACTATCCTCACAATTGTTGCTGTATCTGCACCCATTATTGTACCCCTATGCCAGTTCATCTCCTTCAGGGTCTCCTCCTTTTTCTTTTTTTCCCTCTAGTTAACCTTCATGATGGAATTTTCTAGGAATCAGTCACTCCTGATAACTCACATACTCAAAGTATGTGAGATGAAATAGCTGTCATATGAACTTATAAGAAGCATTTTTACATACATATGAGGCAATAAAAAATACCATAGCTTAGGGTATGGCCAGTTTAGTCTTAAAATGACACTCTTG
>NW_022103902.1:19434511-19435711 GCF_000313985.2 Echinops telfairi
CAGATATCAGCAACAATATCCTTTATTCCAGGTCCTTTTTTGAATATTACTTGAATTTCTGGCAGTTCTCTGTTGATACAAGGGGCACCTCCCCCCAAAACAGAATTATTTTCAAAGCTATGTAATCTGGGTTTTTGTTTTTTTTTTTGGGGGGGGTGTTTATTTGTTTTTTACAAAACGACCCTATCTCCTTCAAAGTACTCTCCATTACACTTAATGCATTTGTCAAATATGCGATTCCGTTCTTGGAAACATTTTCCAAACTCATCTGCTTGTATGGCTGACAGCACCTGCCTCATTTTTTCCTTTGCTTCTTCTTTGTAATCAAATCGCTGTCCTTTCATGTCCTGTTCAATCACAGAAACAAAAAGAAGCCATGCCAAGTGAGCTACAGTGAGTAAGGTGAGTGGGGCAAGAAAGGCATGTAGGTTTTTGCCAAGAACTGGTGCACTGAGATGGCTGCATGAGCAGGTGCATTGTCACGATGGCAAAACCAGTCCCCCATCTGCCACAAATCAGGCCATTTTGTCCCACACGATTATGTAATCTTTCAGGACCTCTAAATAGAAAAGTTAATTAACAATCTGACCTGGTTAAATGAACTCCAAATGCTCTATGAGTTGAAATTTTCATTTGGGAAGTTGACAGATATCCAATGAGGTTTGTCATTAATTGATATTTCACCTTTTTGAAATGAGAAAACCACTTGTACACTTGAGGTTTTCCCATAGAGCTGTCCTTGTCAGCTATATTCAACATCATAACAGTTTCTGCGGCATTTTTCCTGAACAGGAAACAAAATTTCACAGCCATATACTGTTTCTCTTAAATCAGCCATGACAAAAAACAAAGTTCTAGCAAAACTGCTTTTATGAAAAAAAATCACTTTGACCAGAGTGAACTTTCTCAGGAGATGCCACTGGGTGCACTAACTCAGAGTGAGTTGCTTGATGCTTACGTAGTGGAAAAAAAATGTGATTTACCAAAGCTCGCTCCATGCAATTATTTTTTTTGGGGGGTGTGGGTACCTCTTCATATACTACTTACCACCATTTTTTAATTCCATGCAGAATTTTACCTGCATGTGATACTAATAAAATTGTTCAATTACTTTCACTTTCTGTTCGGTCACTTTTCTTTGAACTTGGCACAGATAAGGCTCTCTCAGGCAGTAGGCTAGGTATGTCTTCAAATGTGTTC
>NW_022103902.1:19437156-19439854 GCF_000313985.2 Echinops telfairi
AAAGGTGGGTGACAGTGGTAAAATGCCACTAAAGCCAAGCAATACCGTGGGTAGAAGAAACCATTGGGTCTCTTGCTGGAAACATTGATGGGGACATGGCCGGTCTGATACAGTGATTTGGAATCCTAACCTATAAAACCAGTAAATAATATATATGTTTTTTTCTTATAAAACGTATCTAGGAGGTTTGGTAACATAGTGGGTTATGTTTGGGGCTGCTGACCATAAGGTCAGTAATTTAAGACCACCAGCTACTTCAAGGGAAAAGTATAAGATTTTTACTCCCATAGTGATTTACAGTCTAAAAAACACACAGGGGCATGTCTGGTTTGCCCTACAGGGTCACTGTGGAGTGGAATCACCTGGATCGCAGAGGTGGGTCACAAACTACCCTGGGTATTTTCAACCACCTACTCTTCAGGCAAAGGCTGTCCAGTGAGTAAGGAATGTGGGAGAAGAATTGATGCCTTTGAATGATGCTGTCGGCAAAGAATACTGCATAAACTAGGGACTTCCACAGAACACTTGTCTCCAAAGAAGTATAACCAAAACACGCCTTGCGAGAATGACAAGGCTTTACCCCACGTACCCCAGTCATGTTTTAAAACAGGATGAGTCCCTGAGGAGGACACAAGCGTGGTAAAGCAGTGGGTCAGCAGCAAAAGAGAAAGACGTGCAGTGAGATAGACAGACACAATGGCTTCATGACAGAGTCACAAATAGCAAGCATGTTACGGATGGCTCAAGACTCCACAACATTTCATTATGTTGTACACAGGGCAGCTATGAGTTGGAACCACTGTGGACACCTAACCATAATACCACTTCATGAAATAAGAAGCAATAATTCACTGGTACCTAACAAAAACAGCAATAAGCGACCCTGTTTATGGCATCTTGCTATAACAGACTTAGGAAACGAATACCATTGTCTTAGACATTATGTTGTTACTTTTAGGCCAAAAAAAATCAGAAGTTGGGGATAGAAGGAGATGATATACAAAAACATTAAGTTTTATCATGGGTTCAATAGAGAGCGTGAGCATAAATAACACAGCATTTCAGTTTTTCCTTCAATACTGTTTACGTCTATTGTTTTACATTGCTTTATATGTGTGCAGCTACATGGTTAATTTTTACGTAGTTTATCTTTGTTTGCGTCTGGTTCCTGGTAAGTAGCTGCCATCTTGTATACTCACAGTTCTCTTCTCTTCGAGCTTCCTTCTTCTGGATCCCACTTATACTTACACATTTCCTCCAATGGAAATCTAATGGACACGCCATCAAGGTATCAAAAGGAAGCGGTAACAAAAAGCAAGTACGCGACAATATTTTTTTTGCCAGATTATAATTTCTGAATTATGAAGGGCTCATGAGGGATGGGGAAGAGGGGATGGAGGGGGGAATGAAGAGCTGATACCAAGGGCTCAAGTAGAAAGCAAATGTTTTGAGAATGCTGATGGCAACAAATGTACAAATGTGCTTGACACAATGGATGGACGTATGGATTGTGATAAGAATTGAATGAATCCCCCCAAAAATGATTAAAATAAATTAACAACTTTTTTAAAAGCAAGTGTGCATGGGGAAGTCAAATATATCACTAAAATGAAGGGCACGTCTTCCTCATTGAATGGAAGAAACAAAGATTTATTACAGTGCAAATACTAATAGATGGACAATGTGAAATTGCTTGAGTAGCATACCATGTGAGGAAATACTATCTTTAGCAAAGGCAGTAGAGAGCGAGCCAGAGATACTACATCTTCCTAGTCTTCCTTTAGATAATAATTACACAGACAACTAGTTACCCAATAGAAGAAACACACGTTCAAATCAAAGAGAGTATTTATCTCTCAGCTGGAATGGCTAAGAGGAATGATAGAAAACTCGACCTTTGTATTGATATTAGTTATAATTATTGTGTTTACATATTTAAAAGGGTTTGCATAATTCCCAATTCACAGTATCTCCATTTAAAATCTCGTGATAAAATGATAAAGAGTAAATTATACAAATAAATCCCTTTGATAAATTTTTTAGTGCAGCTTTATTTTAGGTAGAAAATATACAGAAAAGATGTTTTTCTGTTTGAAAAAACTACTTGCAAGCAGGAAATGTAAAATGTATGGAAATGTCTTAGTCACTAGTTTTACTGAACAAAAATATTTAGCTAGACATGTCTTTGTGTTAGGTTTAGTTTTACAACAGTTATATGCAGATCCATTCTTCCCTTGCCCAGTTTTGGGATCTTTTTCCAAAGCGCAAAAGCAATGGAAATAAACACAAATTGAATTAACATCTTTAAAAAAAATAATCATTTTACTGAGGGGGTTATACAGCTCTTTTCACAATCCATACATCCATCCTTTGTATGTCAAGCACATTTGTTGCCCTCATCATTCTGAAAACACTTGCTTTCCACTTGAGCCTTTGGTATCAGCTCCTCATTTTTTCCCCTTCCTCACCACTCACTTTTCCCTCATGTGCCCTGGATAATTTAATTTATTACTTTGTCATATCTTACACTCTACGATGTCTCCCTTCACCCACTTTTCTGTTGTCTGTACCACAGGGACAAGGTTATATGTAGATAATCGGTTCCCCCTTTCTCCCCACCTTCCTTCCAACCTCCCTGTATCACCAATTTCACCACTGGTCCTGAAGGGATTATCTGCCTTGGATTCCCTGTGTTTCC
>NW_022103902.1:19442113-19465498 GCF_000313985.2 Echinops telfairi
CAAAAACCGTGATAGAGTGAAGCCGCGGAAGTCGAAGCGCGAAGTGGCGAGGGTTCACTATATATCCAAATAGAATTATATCTTTCAGTATAACTACAAAAGAGAGTTTGGGGTGACACTTAACAAGTGAGTTGGAGAATGGGGAATCAAAATGAACCCATTTTTGAGAGCTAGGTTCCTTGAGCTCTCGTCATGGCTAGACTAATATTTCTGTGACAACTGCCTGGTGGGTTTCTGAAGTTGTATATCTTTATAGGATCAGAAAGCCTCATCCTTCTCCCATGGAGCAGCTTATGTGTTTGAACTGATGACTTTGCTATTAGCAACCCAAGGCATAGCCCACTATGCCACCAGGGCTCTTCAGAGAGAACACAGATGCAAGCAAATGTCTAAAAAACTCACAGAAGTCAAAGTGCTATGAGCATAAGTCAAACAAATTGCTACAAGTATTCCATTTTGTATATGCACGAGGTTATTCCAAGTACAATATGTTTCTGTAATTCGTGAATGGCTGTAGACGTCTCTCTATAAAACACAAGTCTTAGACTTGGTAGATGCCTTCAAAAAATACAGACTCAAAACAGTGGATTCTGAGGGAATCTATTTGGCCTGGTAAAACCAACGATTACCAGGTGGCAATCTTGTTATTTTCTCAAAGGGCAATCGGGTGGGTTTTGGTTTTGTTTTTCAATGGAAAACTGCATTGGTCAGAAAAAGCCCAGGCATTTGGATGAAGGTTTGTTTGGTTTCAGTTTTCCTCCTCACAACAACAAACTTGCTCATTCTTTGATGGTGGCCAGGGCTGTCCTATGGGAATTTCACCTTATTTCCTTTAATTTACAGCTCTGGTTTGCCCTTTAAGATTCCTTTTTGTTCCCTAAAGATAAGGAGCATTGAAAAGGAACACACGGAAAACCAGTGAGGAAGCCAAGACTGTTGTTTCGATGTGGGCTAAGTCAGAGTGCACACTTCCCTGAGGGAATGGTTAGGGATGAAATGCCACCTTCAGATGTGTATAGACCTAAAGGAAGACCGTGTCAAGAAACAATACCTTTACATTTTGGTATTTTTGGTGTAATAAACATTCACATTATTTTGTAACAAAATTTTTTGGCTTATCCTCATATTATCGTATGCAAACCAATTAATTCATTTGAGCCTTGGCTTTTGATCCTTCCCTTTTACAACGAATAAGGAGTTCTGGTGGTCCCCTATGGTAAAGCACTGGGCTGCTAACCAAAACCCCCATAGTTCAAATGCTCTGCAGGAAAATATGAGGCTGTCTGCTCCTGTAAAGATTTACATGATAGGATATGCCAAATAGCGCTTCTACACTGACCTGTGTATTGGAATCAACTAGATGACAGTGGGGATCCTCTGGGTCATAATAATGTTGTCTTTCCTACTTTAATTATTGTGAGGATCTACAACGCTTATCAAAATAAGACAAAAGTATCAACTCTGAAAGGTATACATTAAATAAAAATTACTCTTAGTCCTTTAATACATTTGGGGGATTTGACATTTAACATGAACATTGGTTTCTTAAAAATAAATCTGAATCCTTTATCATTCCAAATAAAATATGAAATTCTTGTGGCTATGTGTTAGAGAATATTATCCTGTTGGCCTAAGGTATCATTATGAAAGGTCTGACTATCTCCTGATCACAGAATGATTCAAATGAACCTCTTATTTGAGGTAATATATGAGGGTGAGACAAATGATATTGCTATAATAATCATAGAAACACTTATTGAATAAAAAGATCAAAATGTGAAAATATTGTTCCTTGACATATCCTCAATCTAGGTTCTACATATCTGATGGTAGTAAGTCAGATTTTCATCTTTTAAATCTTTCTCCAGACAGGACTCTACTTCTCAAAATACACCACATTAAACAGCAGTTGTGACTTCCTGGAGAGACTTAAATGTTGCTTTTCAAGATTCTTCCAGTGTGGGGATAAAGAAGAAGACTGTGACTAAAAAGGTCAGGGCTATATAGTGGATGGGGTCAAGTTTCTCAAAGAAATCCTCATAGTCTGTGCTACCCTTGAAGGAAGAGCATGTGCCTTGTCTTGATAAGAAATGCCCCAGTCCAACATCCTTAGCCTTTTTCTCACCAGAGCAGTTTTCTGTATTTCTGAAGAGTGCTTCATAATAAACACCCATGATTGTCCTGTATCTTACTGGAAAATCTTTCAAGATTACCCCTTTGTTATTCCCCAAACCTGTCATCATAGCCTTTTGAGCTGACTTCTCTATTGCCTTGAATTTCACTGCCTCAAGAGATTCTCTCAGTAGCCATTTAGTTAATTGGACATTTTTAATAAAGGCACCATAACAAGATTAAGGAAAGTATATTGTGGAAAGAATTTGTCTTCAGCTATACACTGATCAAAGAGACACAAGTACTTTTTGTTTGGAATAAACTCTTACACATATGAATTGGAACCCTATTAACAAGACCAAGGGGTATACTCCCTGCCTCCCAAAAAGAAAAGTGGGAATTTTTTTCAAAGCTAATATTGATCTTTTTTTTTTTTTTTTATAAAACAACCTTATCACCTTCAAAGCACTCTTTACACATTGGTCAAATCTGCAATTCCATTCTTGGAAACATATTTCAAACTCATCTGTTTGGATGGCTGACAGTACCTCCCTCATTTTTTTTCTTCTTCTATTCTATGTCTTCAAATCACTGTCCTTCCATGCCTTTCTTCATTTGTGGAAACAAAAAGAAGTCGCACGGAGCAAGGTTAGGTGATTTAGGTGGATAGGGCAAGAGAGGCATGCTGTTTTGAGCCTAAAACTGGCACACTGAGATGGCTACATGAGAAGATGCATTGTCATGGTGTCAAAACCAGTTCCCCATCTGCCACAAATCAGGTCTGTTTTGTTGCACACTGTTAGGCAATCTTTTCAGAATCTCTAAATAGAAAGCTTGATTAACAGTCTTACCTGGTGGGAAGAACTCCAAATTCAATACCCCCCTGACATCAACAAAATAAAAAAATGAGTATCATTTTTTGGGGGGGAGGTACCTCTTCATAGTCTTCAATTTATCCTCTTATATTAATGCATATAGTTTACATGAAATGAAGCAAATATAAGTCAAGAAATAAGATGCTTCTCGTGATGCTACCATGGGAAACAGCAGAACTGATCAGTTTGACCAAACATCATTGTGGTTAAAGGTAATTATCAGAGTTCATTAGTCACCTCTGTACACACTGACACAATAGGCATGTGAAGAGGAAATCTTTTCTCTCAGCTGCTGTGATTGACTAAAAATAGATAAGGAAAACATTTGATAAAACCTCTCACTAATAGATTTAATTTCCTTATCGCTGCGACAAATATTAGAAATTTGCTATAAACATCTACTTAATAGGAATAGAGAAAGGGAGATAATTAGTTTTGTGCCATCCATCAAGTTTTTAGTTTCTATATCCTAGTCTATGCTCACAACACTTTCATTACTTGAAAGAAAGCAAAAAATGTTCATACTTTATAAAATGTCACAGGTGTTATTTGTAAATGAACTTACCTGGAATGAAACTATTCTGAAAGCATTCCTTGGACATTAGCAGATAAAATGCAAATCTTACAATAATGGGAAAGTTAGCATCTCTTAAGAGTTTCTAATTCTGGTCCCATGAAACTTTG
Source organism: Echinops telfairi (assembly GCF_000313985.2). Lineage (NCBI taxonomy): Eukaryota > Metazoa > Chordata > Mammalia > Afrosoricida > Tenrecidae > Echinops > Echinops telfairi. The sequence continues at coordinate 19,445,785 of NW_022103902.1, forward strand.
ATATAAAATATGAAATAATTATATAAATGTGTAAGCTTTGTATATAATAACAAACATGAAATAGAGATTGGCCAATTTGGTTTTTGACTGATACACTTTTTTACTCGTGAGCTTTTAATTTGATACGTCCTATGTCTAGCCTAAAATGTGTAATATATAAATATCATATTTTAGTCCCTGGGTTGTACAAATGGTAGCATTTGGCAGACATTCTAGTTGAACTGAAAGAACTCAAGAAAATTTTCCAGCCTCTACTGACAATTTTAAAAGATTCTATAGGCAAAAATATTGAATGATGCAGGAAGCCACAAGAGCAGGTGGAAAGGCAACACAGAGTCACTGTACCAGAAAGAACTCGTAACAGCCCACCATGTCAGGAGATGCCACATGAGCAAGAACAAATGGAGCTGAAGGAAGAAATCCAAACACCACAGAATGCGTTAGCCAAAAACAAGTCTTCAAGAATTGATGGAAAATATTGAAATGTTTCAGAAAGCTGCAGAAGCACGGGAATCCCTCACTCGTCTATGCCAGGAAAATTGTAAGGCAGCTACTTGGCCAACTGACTGGAAGAGATCCATATTTGTGCCCATTCCAAAGAAAGGTGACCCAAGAGAATGCTCAAGCTATAGAATTGTATCATTGACCTTGACACAAATAAAATACAACTTAAGATCATCCAAGAATGGATATAGCAGCACATTGACAGGCAACTGTCAGAATTCAGGCCAGATCCAGGAAAGGACATAGAACAAAGGATAGCATTGCTAATGTCAGTGAGGAGGATCTTGCCTCAAACAGAGAATACAGAAAGATGTTTCCTTGTATTTCACTGACTATGCAAAGGCATTTGACGGTGTGGATCATAACAAACTCTAGATGACCTTGAAAAGAACTTCAATTCCAGAACACTCCATTGACCTCTTTCTGAAGTTGTACATGGATCAAGTGACAACTGTGTGAAGAGTAGCAAATACTCCCTGGTTTAAAATCAGGGAAGTGTACTTTGGGGTTGTGTCCTCTCACCATACTTGTTCAAATTATATGCTGAGCAAATCATCAGAGATGCTGGATTATATGAAGAAGTGTGCCACACTAGGTTTGGAGGAAGGCTTACAAATAACCTGCATTTGATTGCTGAGAGTGAGGAGGAATTGAAGCATTTGCTGATGAAGATCAAGGATTGTAGCCTTCAGAGAGCATTGCAACTCAATGTAAGGAACACCAAAATCCTCACAAGTGGACCAATGAGTAACATCATGATAAATGGAGAGGAGGTTGAATATGTCAAGGATTTTGTCTTACATGGATTCACAATCAATGCTCATGGAAGTAGCAGTCAAGAGGTCAAGAGATGTGCTGTATTTGGTAAATCTGCTGCACAAAACCTCTTTAAAGAATGAAAAACTAAAGATATTTCTTTGAGGACTAAGTTGCTCCTTACCCAAGCCATGGTATTATCTATTGCATCATATGCAGGTGAAAGTTGAACATTGAATAAGGAAGACAATAGAACAAGAGATGCATTTGAACTGTGGTGCTGGGGAAGAATATTGAAAGTATCAAGAAAGAAAGAGAGAGAGAGAGAAAGAAAAGGAAAGAAAGAAGAAGAAAGAAAGGAAGGACGAACAAACCATGGAGTGTTAAAAGGACACATTGATGTGCATCTGAAGGACCAAGTCCAGAGGGCTCCTGAGAGGTAAGGATGCCGAGGCTTTGCCTTACGTATTTGGACATATGGTCAGCTGAGACCAGCCCCTGAAGAAGTGCATCATATTTGATAAAGTGGAGGAGGGTGAAAAGAAGAAGGTCCTCAACAAAATGGATTGACACCACGGCTACATGAGAGGGCTCCAACATAGCACCATTGTGAAGATGGTGCTGGATTGTGCAGTGTTTTGCTTTATTGTGCATAGTATTGCTATGGTTTGGAGTCAACCGGATGGCACCTCAAAGCAACAAGAACAATTAGTTCAAGCCTACCCAGAGACAACTCAGCAAAACAAAATGAACAACTATTGATTTACTTCCAAAAATTCAGTCATTGAAACTCCAAGGAACACAGTTCTGCTCCGACACAGGTGGTGTCGACGTGAATTGAAGTTGACTTATGAAACGGTTTGCTTTTAATCTTTTCTGTGGGACGCACTCTATTTTAGAGCAAGCTAGGACTCCAAAGTTGATAAGCAAGAGATGAGAGTGTAGATGTACTGCAAAATATTTATATAAATAACATGCATGGCTGCACAAGGTAGATACAGTAAGTTAAAGAAAACAAAACGGAATTACATGTTGCCAGGATTCACTTCATTATGTACTAGAAGAGAATGTATTACGTTACCAACAGAGTTACGCACTGAAACTAAACACAAAGTGTATGAAACCCTCTACACACACCGAATATCAAATCGTTTTCATAAGATAAGGGATATATTGGTTGCCAAGTACATTTTGGGAAAATTAGAACTCCTGAAAATAACTTGGGATAAAGTGACTGCTTCTTAGTTTTGTAAATAATGTGGTTAAGAATTTTGCTTGAAAGAAATTAGAGTAATTTAGAAATTATGTCATCTTTGGAAATTAGAAGTAATGTTTACAACAGCTATTAAGTCTTCATTTCTGGAGAGATCTTCCAACATCATTCTTTCAGCTGCCTGGAAGTTAAGTGCAATGTTAAGTTGGCTTTCCAGGTAAGGGAAATATTGAGCTACAGTTGATGTGAGACCACTCTGTCTAAAATTACATCTGAATGTGAACCGGGTATAGAAATGAAATGCCACATTTAGTTGTCCAATCAGATTGTTGCTTGTACTTGACAATTACAATGATTTTTCCATTAAGGAGATTAAATGTAGACTCTATTCTATACTTAAAAAAATAAAAGTGCATCTTTTCACTGGCAGTCAAAGAAATTAATCAGTATATGTTCCATCAAGAACTGATGGCAATCTAGTTAAACACTTGGACCAGTGGCTCAAAAGAGACATGCCATCTACTAATGAAGGAATATAAACAGAAGGTTTCCCAATCTTAAAATCCATAAAGCACTAGAATTAAGATTTCAAGGATAAGGTTATATACTAAAGAGAGAGATGAAGAAAACTGAAGTTACAAGTTTAGTATGCATAATTTTAATCCCATCACAATAGTGTGAAGAGTTACATTTGAGAAAATTGTGTTTCAGAAAGGTTAACACATAATCTTCTCTAGTTCGATGGGCTGGTTAAGATGGCATTTAAACTGTCAACACCCAAGACTATTTTAAGTTCCAGTCTTCAGAGAACTTGTGATTTTATTTTTCTGTGTGAAAGAAATACACACACATAAAGGTGGGATAGCTACTGTTAAATTGGATGTGATCAAACATTAAAATGACTAGTTTGTGGGTAATGCTTTAAAACAATAACTAGGTGGAATCCAATGAAAAGTAATTTCTTCACCCTATCCAGTGTCAGTGTCTGTAGCAAGAGCAAGAGAAATAGATGGAAAGTTCTCAATGATATGCATTAAACTAAATTTCCAACTTTATCAAAACCAAACTCAGTGCCCTTGAGTTGTGTCTGACTCCGAGTGTTCCTATAGGACAGAATAGAACTGTCCCCGTTGGTTTCTGAGACTGCAACTCTCTACAAGAGCAGAAAACCTTATCTTTCTCCCAATGAGTCGATGGTGGTTTCGAACTGTTGACCTTGAAGTTAGCAGCCTAATGTGTAATTACTAAACCACCAAAGCTCCTTAAGGTAAAGAAGAGATGGTGTGGGGGAGGAAGGAAAATTTTACATTATTTATTTCTTTACTATTTTCTTCCTAGCTCAGAAATGCAAGTTCTTTAACAAATAGAAAATTATGAACAAAAAAATCATTCATTCATTCATTTTTCTTAAAAAGCAGCCAAAGCTTCCAATGATTATAATTTTATTTTCAATTAGGCTTAAATTTCTTCCCTAATTTTTAAGGTAATACACTCTTATTTTATGAAATTTAAGAATAAATCATTTGTTAATCTTTATTTTATATTTGTTGCCTTTTACGTTTAATTTTTAAAGAACAAATAATAGGCAGGGGTTGTAAAAATGAATCATTACAATTAACATATCTAACAAGTGTTTTAAAATTTTAACAATACAAAATAGCAAATGAAGAAATATTATAGTGAGATATTTATCAAAATGACAAACATTATAAAGACAATGCTTAGTTTGGTGGTGAGTTTAGAATGCATAATACTCTTAGTGTGATTATGAATGTAAATACCTTTTTAAAATATATTTGTCAATAATATTATAGCAAGAACCCTGAAAATATTCAAATAAATGGAAATCATATTTTAAAGCCAAGTTTCTATCTAAAGGATGAACATGACTCAAAGATAGACAAATGTTTATGAGAATGGAAATATGATTCAAGATTAAAATAGAGAAAATCAGGAGGGAAAAGTATACTAGTGCTTCCATAAATTAGTTATAATAGAATGTTATTTAAGCATTCACTCATATTTTAAAAATAATTAATTATATGTTAGATATATACTATATATATACTAAATAAAAACCAATTTATATAATGTACCCTCATATTTTGTAGGAATAAGAGTATATAATTGAAGAAAATATACAAAAACTCTTAGAAAGAGGTTATAATGTTTGTAAAAATAAGAAGTGTTTTTAATATTTTGTAATATAAGTTATCTAAGTATGATGACATTTTTAACAGCAATTTGATTTGATGCACATATGTAGACCAATGTTGGAAAGAATATCCAATATTCTAGGACAGTAGACATACCTTGGAATGAAGCAGGTAGCAGTAAGAACAGGAAATGTGTCCAACAGAAATTAGGGGATGTGGCTTTTGCCACAGTACATGTGCTGAAGGATGAAAATGTGGTGGAATGAATAAAGAGTGAACATATTTTTGAAAGCCTTGAAAATAAAGATGAACAACTGGTAATCTTGGTTTTATAAATGCAAAGTTCTTTGTAGAATAATATGAGGAGGTACTCCACCCAAAACCAGATGTGATGTGGCGGGGGACTGTATTTGGAGTTCTTTCCACTAGGTCAGACTGTTTATCAAGTTTTCTCTTTAGAGGTTCTGAAAAATTGAGTAACAGTGTGTGACAAAAAAGGCCTGGTTTGTGGCAGATGGGGGATTGGTTTGCCACCAGACAATGCACCTGCTCACGCAACTATGTCAGTGTGATAGTTTTGACAAAAACAGCACGCCTCTCTTACCCTACACACCTAAGCTCACTCCATGCAACTTCTTTTTGTTGCCACGAATGCAGAGGGCAATGAAAGGAGAGCGATTTGATGACACAGAAGAGGTGAAGAAAAAAATCAGGGAGGTGCTATCAGCCATCCAAACAGATGAGTCTGAAAAGTGTTTCAATAATGGAATCTCAGATTCGACAAATGTATTAAGTGTAATGGAGAGTACTTTGATGGTGGTAAGGTTGCTTTGTAAAAAAAATTACTACATAGCTTTGAAAAAAATTCCTTTTGGCGGGCAATACCCCCTTGTATATGGCTGTGTTGCAGATGGGTTGGATAGAGTGAAGAAATTGAGATACAGAAAAGAGTTGTTAATTGTGTTAGACAGGGTTCACTAGAGAGATGAAACCAGATTGCTGATAATTTTATATACTTATTTATAAAGATAATTAGATTTATAACACAAAAATGAACTGTTAAATTATATACAGATAGATATATAATACAAGAAATGAACATTTAAATTATGAAGCAGTACAAATGGCTCAGTGTCACTCACTTCCATGAGAGAGAGAGAGTTGTGAGACACTAACAGTCCTTCAAGTCTAGTCTGCTGCCAGATCTCCCTCTATTTATAGAGAGAGCTAGGCTATCTCAGCACAGCAGCCAACCACAAGGCAGATCACCTACTGTCAACTAACCACCAGTCCCAACTGCCAGTCTCCAGCTCCAGAGATGTCTTAAAGTGACCTCAACTTATAGCGACACAGTTCACAGGCTAGGCGTCCCACAGGTAGTGTAGCCTATAAATTGAGGCACAGAACAAGCAAGGCAGCCGCACACTGGTCAGATGATCAGAGCAAGAGACAAGAAAGGTGAGGCTCACCAAGCCATTTATCTCTCCGCCCTTCAGTTAATCCCACTTGTGTTTATCAGCCAGACTGGCACAATAAACTATCTCATTAATTCATATCTTCTAAATATTTCTCATAATTAAATGGAAAAGAGAAACATTCTGAGTTCCTCCTCTTGATGAAGGACCTTATAAAAAAAGTCCACACAAATTCAAAGAGGAGATCATTGGAAGGATTTAATACAGAATCATCAAGATTATAGACTCATGAGATGTCTCATCCAGAGAAATTTAAACTTTCCCTCTAATAGTTATTCTAATGACTGAAAATCAGAGTTCTCCATTTTGTAATGCTACTCTGGGGGTCTCTGCCCCTTTCTCACAACGTGGTAAACATGCTTTCTACTTTATAAACGGGTCTAGGTTTCTACCACTGCTAGGCTAGCTTTCAAATGTGTACAAGGCTTCATCCAAATGAGTTTGCAGATTAAGGCAAAACATTCACTAATTATGTGACCCAGAGCATATGTCTGCAGCTTCAGGTTCTTTATCAGTCATGTACATGATCTGTGTGGCAGAGAATGGTGTTTCATAAATATTAAAGGTTATAAAAACTCGCCACTGTCGGGTGAGTTGACAGGGACTCACAGCGACCCTGTAGAACAGTCTTTGCCTGTGCTGTACAGGAGTAGAAAGCCCTCTCCTAAAGAGTGGCTGGTGATTTCGAACTGCTGCCCTTGCAGATCAGAGCATAATCACTAGCCCCCAAGCCTTTCAGAAATAGATGATCAGGTCTTTCTTCCAAAGCACCTATGGATGATTTCTCAAAATGGGGGTAGTGGTCAAACACTTCACCATTTGTGAAAACTAGAGACCTCAATGACTACATGGCAATTGCTTTATTTTTGTTTATTGATTTTATTTTATTCTCTTTATCAGTAAAATGGAAATAATTCTACTAATCTTGAGAGGTAGATATGTGAATTGAATTAAACATAATTATGAAATGTATCTAACATATCATACAAAAACAAAATCAAAGCTATCATTGACTCAATCTGACTGACAAAGACCTTATAGATGAGAGTTCACCTGCCCCCATAGTTTTTTGGAGGCTATAAATCTTAAGGGGAGTGGTCAGTTCATCTTTCTCCTAGAGAGAGGCTGGTATATTTGAACTTCTGAGCTTGCTGTTACCAGCCCAGTTTGTATTCCACTACTACACAAGGGTTCTACGGTACGAAAAAGTCTATTGTCTAATCCCTCTTTTTGTTTCTGACACTAGTAACATGAGAGCTACTAAGAGCAGCGAGAGAAAATGTGAGCATAGTCAATACAATTGAGGATGGAGGTAGCCACTATTGCTAGTGATGATTGTCTTTGTTTGCTAGTTTGTTAGTGGTCTCGCTTTGTGTTTAATTGCCATTATGACATTAACATAGTCATTAACAGTCCTGAGGCTGTACACTTGAATAATCCATTGTGAAATCTCAACTTTACTAGTAATCAAATCCATATAATTTTGCCTAATGTTAAAATTAAGATTTTAAAGAACTTTTGAATGGATGGGTCCTGGGGTAGGCCAAACAATGTATGTGCTTAACAGATAACTGAGAGGCTGGTGGTTCAAGCCCACTCAGAGGTGTTTCAAAACGCTTGGCTGCCCAAAAAATCCACTTCCCAAATTAGCCAGTGGGCAGTCTACAGCGCATAGCTCTATTCTGACACACGAGGTCACCATGCACGAGCGTTCACTCGAAGGAAAGCAGTTTGATTGCGTTAGAGAATGCTTTTATTTGAAGCTGCCCCCTATAGCTATTACTTCATCCATTCTTCTTAGAAATAAGGCTCACTGGCCAAACAGCAATAGCTGAGGTACTTCACTTGCTTTCTTTGTTTTATTTAGTAGTGGTTTGTAAGTTCTGATGCATATAATCTGCCTGGCTTGTGCCATTATGATGACTCCCGGGTGCTTGCTTATGTCTGGATCAGAAGTCAGTGGCCACAGAACAGAGGGAATCTAACTTATATGCTAGGAAATATACTGCCTATTCTTGGCCTTAGTGGCAACATTGAGTTCAAGTGGCCACAGGGAGTTGAACACAGGGAAATGTCTAACTGCATCAATGCCATGGAGAGTTTGAAAATAATGAAGCCCTGGAGCTTCTATAGGACAGAATAGTGTATTTTAACGTATTTATTTTTCATGAGTTTTCCTCTTGCTGGCATTGCAAAACATTCCTGCCAATAAATGATTTACCATGGCAGAGAAGATGCTGGAAATTGATCTGCACTCACCTTCAGACATTAAGAAGGCCCTGGACGTCTAATCAGGTTCCAGGGAAGACTTTGAGGTGATAGACATTTATAAACATAAATGGGGAAAACACACTAAGAAAATATTGCCAAGACTAATCTGTCTTGTATTTCATTTTAACAATGCCCATTCTCAATATTCCTTCTTTGAAGGAAGGCCGTTCACTTTAGATTTTAGGTAATGAAGGTAGTCTTTTAAACTCCATTAGCAGCTTCTTTCTCAGCTGAAATGTAGAGAAGCCTGTGGGATTTGAGAGATGCACACACGTCTCTATGCAAAGTGTATTTTTCACAGTGGCCAGGGATTCCGTTTTCAAAAAGACAAGACTAAGAATAATCCAGAAAGCCAACAGCGAACCCCTCTCCGAGTAAAAGTCTACAGTTTACAGGATTTTTCAATATTAAAAAAAAGTAGAACAGCACCACGATTCATTCTATCCCCTGTACTAGACTGACTCTTGCAGTAGCTAAATGTCCTTTATAAGCTAAGGACTCTACAATTCTGCATTCAGAGTGGCCTTAGAACTTTAGAGTGAAAATATGGTGAAGGTGGGTGTAGCAAAATCTAGTTATATACTATGTCATAAAAGAGTTATGAGTTTTGAAGTCATATATGGATTTATGCTACAGTTATTCTATTTACTGGATAAAGAAATTGATATATTAATTGAATTTTGTAATCTGGTTTAAATTCCTATACAGAAATTTCTGGGGGGTTGGGAAGTAAGAAAAGGGCATTAAATTCTTTATATATATACCTATATATATGGAAAAAAATATATAGGAGTGCCTCCCCCAAATGGAATATTTTATCTAAGCTATGTATTTAATTTTTTTAACCAAACAACTTTATCACCTTCAAAATAGTCTCCATTACATTTAATACATTTGTCAAATCTACAATTCCATTTTTAGAAATATTTTTCAAACTCATTTGTTTGAATAAACTGCACCTCCCTCATTTGTTTCCTTCACCTCATCTACATCTTCAAATCATTGTCCTTTCATTTCCCTCTTCATTTGGGGAAACAAAAAAGATGCACAGAGTAAGTTCAGGTGAGTAAGGTGTGTGGGGCAAAAGAGGCATGCTGTTTTCTGCCATAAACTGATGCACTAAGATGGCTGCATGAGAAGGTGCATTGTCGTGGTGGCAAAAAGCAGTCCCGGTCTGTCACAAATCAGGCCTTTTTTGGTCACACATTGTTATGGCACCTTTTCAGAACTGCTAAATAGAAAGCTTAATTAATAGCCTGACCTGGTGGAATGAACTCCATATGCACTACAAGTTGAGTTGACATTTTCTTTCTTTTTTTTTCTCAAATTATTTCATTGGGTGCTCATACAACTCTTATTAAAACCCATGCATACATCAATTGTGTCAAGCACATTTGTACATTCATTACCATCATCATTCTCAAAATACTTGCTCTCCACTTAAGCCCTGGGTATCAGCTCCTCATTTTTCCCCCTCCCTCATGAACTCTTGATAATTTATAAAGTATTATTAATTTGCCATGTCTTACACTGTCCAATGTCTCACTTCATACACTTTTCTGTTGTCTGTCCCCCAGAGAGGAGGTTATACATAGATCCTTGTAGTCAGTTCTCCCTTTCTACCCCACCTTCCCTACACCATTTGGTATCGCCACTCTTACCACTGGTCCTGAAGGGATCATCTCTCCTGGATTCCCTGTGTTTTAGGTTCCTGCCTGTACCAGTGTACATCCTCTGCTCTAGCTGGAGTTGTAAGGTATAATTGGGATCATTATAGTGGGGGAGAAGAAGCATCAAAGAATTAGAGGAAAGTTGTATGTTTCATTATTGCTACATTGCATGCTGACTGGTTCATCTTCTCCCAACAACCCTACTGTAAGGGGGTGTCCCATTACCTACAGATGGGCTTTGAGTCTCCACTCTGCACTCCCCCCTCATTTACAATGATATGATTTTTGTTCTTTGATGTCTGATATCTGATCCCATCGACACCTTGTGGTCACACATGCTGGTGTGCTTCTTCAATGTGGGCTTTGTTGCTTCTGAGTTAGATGGCTGCTTATTTACCTGCAAGCCTTTAAGACCCCAGACTCTATATCTTTTGATAGCCAGGCACCATCACTTTCTTCACCACATTTCCTTATGCACCCATTTTTCTTCAGTGATCTTGTCAGGAATGTGTGCATCATGGAATACCAATTTAATAGAACAAAGTGTGCTTGCATTGAGGAAGTAATTGATTGGAGGCCCAAAGTCCATCTTCTGTCTTAATACTAAACCTATAAATATATGCACATAGATCTATTTCCCCATCGTCCTATATAAATATATTTACATATGTACATGCCTGTATTTAGACCTCTATAAATGCCCCTTGCCTCTTAATTCTTTCCTCTATTTCCTTTTACTTTCCTCTTGTCCCACTATCATGCTTAGCCATTGACATTTTCATCTGTTTGGGAAGTTATCAGACATCCAGAACTAGGTTTGCCATCAATTGGAATTTCACCTTTTATGAAATGAGAAAACCACTCAACACTTGAGTTTTTCTTATAGTGTTGTCCTTGTAAGCTGTATTCTACTTCACAACAGTTTCTGCAGCATTTTTCCTGATCAGAAAACAAAGTTTCACAGACACACACTGTTCTCTTAAATTGGCGTAAACAAAAAACCAGGTTCAAGCAAAATTACTTTTATGAAAAATTTCACGGTGACCAGCAAGACAAGAACCTTCCCAGTTGATGCCACTGGGTGCACTATCTCAGAGGTTGTTGCAAGATGCTCACCTACCAGGAAAAATGCATGCTTCAAAAGCTCCACCCTGCAGAGCTTTTTGTGGGGAGGGAGGTGTGTGGGAGGGAGAATGTACTGCTGTGTGTGTGTGTGTGTGTGTGTGTGTGTGTGTGCAATTTCAAATTGCCCATATGTGGAATTTAAAATATAGTGGAATTTTTCCACAAGCTTTTTGAAGCCCCTTCTTGTGTGTGTGTTTGTGTTTGTATGTGTGTGTGTGTGTATCCATGTATACATATATATATGTCCATATCCTTGTCTGTATCATAAATAGATGAGGAAAAAGACCTCATCTATTTCCAAAATTGTTGTATATCATACACCCTTTAGTGGGAATTTCAGAGACCATAGAATTAAATGGGAATCCAAGAATGCATGTTGAACTATGGTTGAGATAATCAGTTGATGATTTATTTCCATATGCCATGCTCCCAGCATGTGCTTCCAATCAGAGAGCTGGCACTATTATAGATTAACCCCTGAAATAAACCTGCCAGTTGTTCACAGATTACCTAGACAACGGGATCCTGGAATGCTATGGACCTACTGGGCTCAAAAGAATATGCATTGTTAACTAGTAACCTCTCTCTGTTTAAAATAAAAATATATTCTCTTAGGATTTAGAAAACATAGACTTACTGGCCTTTAGAAAAATAATTTTTGAATAAATGTATCATTATGAATGATAAATACTCATTTTTTGAATCATTTCCTGGCAGAAATTTGAGATTTTCCATGTGGGATTTTGAAAAGTTCATTTCAATTATATTGGAAATATCATAAGCCCAATCAGATGTGTTATATTTGTAAGTAAATCATAATATCAGTATTAGTATAGGGTACCTCAGTATCCACCAAGAGTATGGAATTGTAGTGAAGAAACTGAAGTTTTCATTAAGTCATCCATTTTATTTCTTTACTTGTGTGGTAATTGTAGAAAAAGAAAAGGGAAAAAACTTAGACTTCTCAAATACAGTCCATTATCTTTTTTTAAAACGTAGTCTTGGAAACTGGACAAATGAGAAAAGAGATGCATATTCTTACCACTAATTATCTGAACCTAGAGTCCCATCTCTTTCCACTTTCACTGATAAAGGCTTTAGATTTAATTACAGGAGCTGAAATTAGTCAAACAACATAGGAAATGCACCCTCTTGTATATCTAAGTCTCACCTGCACAGCTAGTTAGGTGTGAATAGTCCTTACCTCTCTGAAATAAATTACTGGACATGTGGACAGCAAAAGAAGTCATGATTTTCTTTCTTCACACCTACATTTTAAAGGCAAATAGAACACTTCTAATTATTTGCATGGTCCAATTCTTCAGTAACCAAATAGTTCCTTGGCAAATTATTCAAATGTCCTTACCCTCAGTATTTAATGAGGGTATTTATTTATTTAATATACATACAATAGCTCAGATACTGGCAACCACCAAATTATGCCTTTCCAGGGATATAGAAGGACTATGGTAGACCACAGTGGTAATGACAAGTGCCCTTTGCCAATTGCATTGGCAATTTAGGGTGATAATATCATTAGCCAAGTCTCAGCTGCTCCTGGAGCACATGGCTGTGAGGCCTGTGCGGTCCACTGAGATCATAGTCTGGAGTCTGTTATGATCAGCCAGAGCCATTGGCAAAGCAAGAGGGGGTTTATTTTGCCATGGCATCAACTGGATCATTGCGAACCAACGTTATCAAGGACAGACATCAATAATTCTCTTGCAGGGGAATAGCTAGAATTTAGGAAGCACAATTGTCAAAACTGATTGGATTTGTTCAAAGTAAACATTCCCTGTCTCACTTTATGCTTCTGGTATCCTGCCTCATTTCTATTTTCCTGAATGCAGCTCTTTTTCTCTTTTTGAAAACAGAGCTTATCTCTAACTCCGCTCTCTGCATTGTCTCCCTACCAGGCCTCACCAGTAACTGCTCACTTCTCAATCTCTGCCCCAGTCTTGCTTCTAGTGTCTTTTAAACGCTCATTCTGCATCTATTTTTCTTTGATTCGTGCCTATCACAAATATCGGTTCATTGGCAGCAAGAGAGACGGTATTCATTTTATAGATGAGGACACCGGTTCAAAGAGATGAAATCTATCTGTGTTTCATCAGTGTGCAATGCTCTGATCTAGGATTAGAACTCTAGTTCACTTATGTTTCTGCCTTATCACAGCCGCCTTGCACCTGTATGCCCCCAACCTGATATGACAGAGCATTGGGTCTCCTAAAAAGTAAGAAATGTATGCATATGAACAAAAATGAGCTTTGTCTTGAAGTTTTTGCACTGCTAATAGTGAGCTGCAGAAAACTATCAACAAATCCTCTAAGCCTTGGAATCCCTGAATTGTGCTGAAAAATACATCTTAATTAACCACAGAATCAAGAGATCAATGTGAAACATTACAGGCGCAATGCTGCACAAAGCATAGCACAAGTGGGAAAGCAGGCAAATCCGCAGAACTCATCCAAGAATTGCAGAGTTAATTTACTAAGACTACCTAACCTGAGTGTCACATGAAGTCAGCCACACTTCAGCAGCAGAGTGTTATGGTAAGCAGTTAAAAACAATAACACCTACTACTACTACTAACTTTTTGCTTGAATATCTAAATATTATTTTATCTAAACAGATTCTGGGATAATAAACCTGGGTTTAGTCAACAATACCTATTTAACCTTACTGAATTACTTTCTCCTTCCAAAGCAACTGCATAAAAATGAAGATCAAGTTTTCGTGTTTAAAGTTTAGCTGATTTTTAAGTCTATCTACAGTTTTAACTGATACACGTATCAAATTACATGAAGTTGAATTGATCCTCCTATAAAAACCTTATGTGTATACTACTAATTCTTCCCAATGTTTCTAATTTAGATTGCAGAACTAGCCTTGGCTAGTGGATCACCCAATGACTGCCTGAAGTCAGCTGTTAATCTCATTTTCTATACCTAAGAAGTTGATTTAAAAATGTATTTTAAAAGGAAACATCTGAGATTCAGATCAGTTCAGAATGAAATACAGTGTTTTTTCCTGTTTCATAAGATGAGACTTAAGGGAGTTCTGGCAAGTATTCGGATGTCCTCCTAGGTCAAGCCCACCCCTTTCTGCAAACATGCTAACCTTTCTTGAATGTGCTAAGCCACATCTGCGTCAACTGCTGTATTTCACAAAAATACCACAACCCAGCAAACATCTCTTCTCCATTAGAATACGTAAGTGCGGACAAACTCCCGCAGATCATATTCACATTGGAAAGCAAGAGACTGAAGATACTAAACACCTAAATTGACTTCTCACAATAGATACCGCATGTCTCATTAGGTTTACTAGAATATTTGGGGGGATTGAAAGAAAATGGCAAAGAAGAATTTCCCCTGAGGATCAAATTAATGTTATATCATTGTTTAACCTCTGAATTTACAACTCTGTGAAATTAATACAGAAAGGTCCATAAAGAAAACTAACCAAAATGACAATCACCGAACACATCTTAACTGACTCAGGACCAGCAAGGAGATGAAGGATCATGGCCATGATGATAATGACTTGGGTCTGTACACTTCGTCCAGACCAACTATTACAACAGTCAGGGGCAGGCAGAGAGCAAAGAGGAGTTTTGTTCTGCTTTTATTGGTTACCTATTTTCTCTTGCATCGTGTAGTGGCTTTAGTTGCTGACTTATTAATTACTGCTTTTCCTTTCAGCACTTAAATGAAACTCCCTGATCTATAAAATCAGGTTATAAATCTTTGAAGAGAAAATTTATTTTCTGTATTTCAAACTTGCTTATAAAAATGCTTGAAGCTAAACTGTACTGTTATTGAAATGACAGAAACAGACATTTGAAAGTAGGCCTTTCTAGAAGAGACAAATAAAATCCAACAACCCTAATAATTACAATCACTCCTTTTTATTGAATGTTTACAAGGTCCCATTTGTTGTTCTAGAAGCTTTACATATATAAACTCAGTTAAGCCTTATAACTGAACCTGAAGGTAGAAACTATTCTCAAGCTCATTTTACACACAAGGAAGTTGCATTTTTGCTGGTCCAGGCCATCGAGTGAGTTCTAACTCACGGTGACCCTGTGGGCAACAGAGGAAAGTACTGCCTGGTCCTGAACATTCTCACAAAAGCTACCTTTCAGAAACGAAACCAAACTATGGCCATTGAGTGGATTCTGACTCAGTGACCCTTTCAGACAGAGTAGAACTGCCCCTGGTGAGTGGAGAGGCTTGTGTTTTTGAACTACTAACCTTGGAGTTAGCAGCCCAGTGAGAGGCAACCCAGTTCCAGAGTCCACCCTTAACCATCAAATAATGTGTGTGTTAGTCTGGGTACTTTAGAGAAACAAATCCACAGAGACTCATGTATAAGAGAGAAGTTCATATAAAGGCTAAGCGCGCATCAAGAAAACATCCCTACCCAGTGCTGCCCAAGCCGACAAGTCCAACATTAACCCATTAAACCCATATGTCCAACAGCAATCCACGAAGTCCTCCTCCATCTCACAAAACACACGCTATGACACCAACTTCAGGAGGAAAGCTGAAGCAGTGAATGTGTAAACATCTCAGCGCTGGCAGGGGTCTCCACACGGCTGCTCCAGCACCCAGGGCTGCATCAGCGTAGGCCCATGTGGCTTCTTCTCTGGGATGTCTTGCAGGAAGTGAGCCTTTCCAGCTAAAGCAAAGAACTGGCTAAGGCAGCTACACCCTGGTCTGACCATCAGAAAGCAAGAGACCAGAGAACCAGAAAGATGAGGCTCACTGGGCCATTTATCTCTCTGCCCTTCAATTAACACCACATGTGTTTATTGGCCAGGTTGGCACAATAAACTAACTAAATCAACCCCTTGTCAAGTTGGCACCTGTACAGATTCTTCAGCCTCACAATTCCAAGTAAGTTAACACTTACACCTTAATCCTGTAATCCCGTGAATATGTTCCCCCACCTATGAAAGTTTGTAAGCCAACCTTTATCCTCCCAATTTGGGTATCCAATTTATATACTGCCCACTTACATCAACCCAGTGCTCTGAGGGGACAATCATATTTTTTAGCATGAAGAATCTTCATTACAGTTGGAACTTTGTGAAGTCCGCATCCATAAGCAAAGTCAAATCTGGACAGGCTACCCATAAAGTCAGCAACAATATGCACCAGTTCACAGGCTCGAAAATCTCCATCTGGTCGGGTTCTGGTCAACTCAATGTGGGCTGCCTCACACAGCCTCCACAGGGCACCCATTGGTCGCCTTGCCTTTGAGTTTAGACCATGGGCTCTCACCAATACTCAACAAGCCTAGCCCCCTCATGCTAGTTCATGAACTTTAGACCAGTCAACCAGCTCTGATCTTTTTTCCTGTAAAACAAGTCCACAGGTGTCTGTGGCCAAACTCAACCCGTCTCTTTATTGCTGCATTTCTCCCATTTCCACTCAACAAGTAGATCCAGGTGGTCACCTAGCAAGCATTTTAGCCTGCTCACTGTCTCCTTTTAACGTTCAATCCTAGAGGGGAGTTTTCTTCATGGTTCCAGTTTTTTTTCCAGCTTCTGACAAAAAACATTGGTTCCTGAGTACTCCAAAGCACTGGGTGGGGCATATATTTTCAAAGCTTTCTTTATAGGCAAGGCCTAAACCTATCTAAAGATCAAATTTTAATGGTACAAAGCAAGTGGGCTTACAAACTTTCTATTTTCCTACTTCCCATATTTTCCCAGAAAACTACCAAGTAAACAGTGTGGCTTTATCTGACCTGTGGCTAGACAAAGCAGAGAAACTCCCATGAGGGAGAGGTCAAACAAACATCAACTCTCCATTTTATGATTTGTTTCTCCAGTACCCGACTCCCAAGGTACCATAATATGTTAGTCTGAGTACTTTAGAGAAATAAATCCACAGAAACTCATGTATAAGAGAGAGTTTTATATAAAGGTTAAGTGTGCATCAAGAAAACATCACAACCCAGTGCTGCCCAAGCCCACAATTCCAATATTAATCCATAAATCCAATAATAATCCACAAAGTCCTCCTCCATCTCACAAAACACATACAATGATGCCGACTGCAGGAGGAAAGCTGAATCAGTGAATATGTGAACATCTCACCACTGGCAGGGGTCTCCACATGGCTGCTCCAGCACCCAGGGCTGCATCGGGGTAGGTCCATGTGGCTTCTTCTCTGGGATGTCTTGCAGGAAGTCAGCCTTGCCGGCTAAAGCAGGGAATTAGCTAAGGCAGCTGCACCCTGGTCCGACCATCAGAAAGCAAGAACCCTGAGAACTAGAAAGGCGGGGCTCACTGAGCCATTTATCTCTCCGCCCTTCAATTAACCCCACGTGTTTATGGACTAGGTTGGCACAATAAACTAACTTTAAAAAAAAATAATTTTACTGGGGGCTCATAGAACTCTTATCACAATCCTTCCATCCTTTGTGTCAAGCACATTTGTACATTTGTTGCTATCATCATTCCGGTGTATTTTCATCAAGTCCATCTGAACCCTGAGAACACTTAGCCATGCTTGCTACAATCACCTGTTTCTACTCTGCAGCGAATACTCTAAACCTGGACCGAGTTCCTCAACTCCTCTACCTCTTCTGGAACCATGCTGTCACAACAGTGTCCATGCCGTTGAGAGAAAAGCTAATTCTCTATGGTATGACAAATTCAGCTTCTCAGTACTAACACCTACAGTCAAATATATATATATATATATATATACACACACATATATATATATTTATATATAGCTACAGAAAGTCAGAGAGCAAAATAGAAAGAAAGACCCAAATAGATGGAAATCATGCCATATAAGCGTTATTTACTAGCCAAGGGATGCCGAGGGCTAAAGGTTGACCCAGGACTCGTGATCAGGAAGGATTGAAGCAGTCAGGATCCTGATTTAGCCTCCCAGATTCTCAAACTTTGGACAACAAAGTTTTGTTATGAAGCTATCCAAGTGTGGTGTTTGTGTTATAGTAACACTAGGAAACTAAAACAGCAATGAGGAAAATGCTTAAAGTCCTGAAGAAGTGACAAAGAGCTATGACGCTAGAAAGTAACAGGATGTGAGAAAATTAAAAGCTAGAAAATTGGAATTATTCCACGAGAGATAGAAACGGTCGGGTCTGGGAAGAGCTAAATGTAACAGGAGCATACAAATAGAAATAGTAGCCCAATGTTGTTGAAATATGTTTCACCTAATTCTCACCAAGAGGTAACTATAATTATTATCCTATTCTAAAGATGAGAAAATTGAGGTTCAGAAAAAAATGGCTTTCCCAAAGTCACAGATTTGGCAAATGGCAGAAGTAGAACCCAGCCTGTGCTCATGAATTTTGACAGTTTCTAATTATTAATGAGAACATCATTATTATACATCAAGTTTATACCTCAGGATTAATGTTGCAAGCACATATGTTTATTATTGAGTAATGTCTCATTGACTATTTCAAGAAAACAGAAAAAAAACACCCATGTCTTCCCAGAAACTTAATAAACATACCAGACTATTACTTCTCATGAAATTTTAAAAAATCCCTCTCTTTGACGGGAAGAGTCTTCCAGAAGATTGGAAATATATTTTAATGCCATTTCCTGATCTTTTAACATATTCTGCAGCTTTGTTATTTTAAAAATTACTCTCCCAGAATAGCAATAGTGTATTTTGTTGTTGTTGTTGTTTTTCATCTGGAAAACCAACAGCAGCCGAATTGAGGAAAGAGCTGAGAGATAGTTGTCTTAAGTTCAAAGAGGCAAGTAGATAAAAATCCTGGACATCACCATAGGGATGGAGAAGCAAAACGAATGAATGGGTCTTCAGTGAAGAGAGCAATGGCCGGACTGGAATCTGCTCTTATTCTCTTGGCCCATACGGATGGCTTTATATGGGTATGTGCTGATTATTGCTTGAAAATTATGACTTGCTCAGTACTAACAACGTACATAATCATCCCACTACCCAAGCGGTATTTGAGTCCATTCCGACTCATTTATTATTATTATTATTTTATTTTATTTTTACAAAAGCAGCCAGCCTCATTTTTCTTACAGAGCTACTAGTAGGCTTGACCCCCTGAACGTCTGACTAATAAGTTGACACCTCCCACTATGCCACCAGTACTCACTGCTGTTGTTGTTGTTGTTGTTTTTTGTTGTTGTTGTTTTTGTTGTTGTTGTTATTATCCATCCCATCAGTTCCCACTCATAACAACCTTTTGCGCAATAGAAGCAAATACTTCCCGTCTTGCTCCACCCCCACCATGTTCACTGGCTACAGCCACAAAGAGTGAAATAAATGCCAATCGGTTTAAGGACTATTAAATGAAGGTGGCATTTAATCCTTTATACTGTCAATCATTTTTTTCATTTTTTAAACATTTTGAATCAAAGAGCATATCATCAGTTTGACACTCAAGCATCCGTAGACATTTTGTTTCATCTAATTCAGTCATCTTAGTCTCCTCAAGGTCACATCGCCAATTCCACTAGTCTCCTCAAGGTCACATCACCAATTCCACTAGTCTCCTCAAGGTCACATC
>NW_022103902.1:19466601-19489009 GCF_000313985.2 Echinops telfairi
TGTATCATCTGGTCTAACCAGGTCTGCAAGGCGAAACTGGGGTCCTGGTAGTTGGGGGGAGGAAGCGTTCAAGAACTAGAGGAAGGTTGTGAGTTTCATTATTGCTATACTGTACCCTAAGTAACTCATGTTCTAAGTACTCTCCCAAACAGCTCTACCTTAGGGTACCCAGAAGACCCCCAGAATTGAAGAGTCAAGGTAAATAATGGGGCATTACAGTGTAATATAAAAAGCTATTAAGAATAGGTTTAAAAGGTGACCTCAAATGTTCATGTTAAAGTCTGAGTATTTTCATTCACATTGTAGCCATGGATGATTCTATTAACGATGGCATGACATATTTGTGTGGGTCAGTTTGTGAAAGAGCTGAGTCTAAGGAACTCCAGCAGCTCGTCTCTCACAGACAGCACTTCAAGTTGTGCTCCTGCACCGTGAACTTCTTCATGTTTTCTAAGAACTCAGGAGGCTGCTAAGGGGACCAGCTGCGCAGGCTAATGATGCCGAGGAAAGCGCGTGAGCTCTTCCTGTGAAGAAGACCCAGGAGAAGGCCAAGGGATGGGTGTTTTCCCATCATTCCCCTGAAGCCCTCTCGGAGGTGAAGAGAGAAATTAGAATTTTATTAAGAATCTCAATACATTTCATGATAGGGCAGCGGAAACTTGAAATGGGAAGAGTAGCACTCTTGATTGTTTCTAAACATGTTTCATCAAAGCAGCTTTTAAGGAATGAGTGTTTCAGGAGACATGTAAACACACTGGAAGATGTAGGGCCTACCTCCTGAGGCTTTTCAAACTAATTAGGAGAAATTGTGTGACGTCACTATTTTAGAAAAGGCACACTGAGGGCCCCTGCACCTGCTGAGAAGCCACTACATCCCCTTCTAACATAAGGAGCCTATGATTTGTTCCCTCAAAATCAAAACAAATTACCTCATTTTTATCTAACTATAAAGCAGAATTTTTAAAACAATACAATATATAAGGTTACATAATCCAGTTAATATTTTAGTAATGTTCTCATACTTTTCTCTCATATTAATAATCATTAAATTATTTGCATGTTTATGCTTGCTTGGAGTCAAATATTATATCAAATATTTTTACATATGTGATGTCTGCTAATGTTCATACTACTCCACTCAGATCACACAAGTGCAATTTAATATACATGATATCTTGAGACCTTCGTTTTGAATGTTGTGAACATCACTCCAGATCAATAAACATAGATTGAAATCAACATTTTAATTGATACAGGGAAGAAGCTGTAATTTTAAATGTATCGTAGCAAATATTTAATTGACTCTGTTCATTTAAATTTAATTTGACTCAAGGAACACAGAGAAATTGGTTGTCAAGCGTGGTACTCAAAGAAAACCTTTCAGCCAGGGCTCAGTCTGCAGCACTCAGGTAGCTTCCAGTCTGCGTATTTTAAGTACTTGAAACCAAGTGAAATACACCTCTCATTTCCTAGAGTTTATAATCAAGTAGGCTTTGAACATAGTGTATGAATATAAATAACACAGGCAACCAAGTCAGGTATTTTAGAAGAAATGTAGGAGTTATCTGTAGCCTAGTTCATCTCACTGCAAGAGGACGACAGTGTATCATAGAGCCGTCTAACACCAGGGTTGTTAGGGATCTCACCGGCCAGTGTCATCGAGCAGCTTCAGGAAGAATTGCACAAGCCTGTCAGTGAAAGATTGGGGGCTGAGGAAATCCATCACATCTTATTGTCCCATTGAGTGAGGACGCATCATCCTTTGTCTCTTTGTGATGAATTCATGTGACATCATAATATTCTGCCAGTGTTTACACCTTCTATTGTTTAACTTATTGTACCTGGGGTTTACTAAATGCGAATAATAAAGTCTCTGTCAAGAGAAGGAGGGGACCCCAATCACAGGAAGGGCTAATTAATGGTGGTCAGAGAGGCTTAATGTTAAAAACGATGTTAATATTGGGATGTAAAATAGTATAGTGGTTGAAAACTTTGGTTAGTTTCTAACCTCATTTGCATCATGAAGTTTCAGTGTGACTCTAGGCAAATGTATTTACCTTTATTTATTTTTGTGTACATATGTGTGTGTCTTGGCCTGTAAATAATACTGATATTTACATGACAGCGTCCCTTTGGGAAATACTTCTTTTGATGTGTGTAAAATTCTTCAAACTGTGCCTGCCTCATCCTAAGTGCTCATTAAATTCTAGCTTGCCATATCTAAACAATCTAAAATGTATGATTATTCATGCTTTGCAATAGTGTCCCATATCCTTTGAAAAAATAGTAAAAATTTGAAGTAAAGTAGCCTCAATGGCAGACATTCCAAAACATTTTCAACAATGTCATTCAGCCTGTGCATCTGCTCACTGGGCATTTCCACTTGGATGCTCAGTAATTGTAAGAAAACAAAATGTTTAAGATTAAAACCAAAAAATAATATTAAAAAACCCTTAATTTCCTAAACCTCCTATTTTCGATTATTGATCCTATTTCCTGTTACAGCACTCACACTTTCTCTTTTCAATGCTGTGTTCTTCGTCTTACTCAGATCAGCTCCATGCCCCCTTGAGTCTCTTGTTCCAAGAGCGATGCTAGGTGGGTTCCTTGTATCTGGAACCTCGAGCTGTTTTGAACACATCTGCATTCTCTGTCATGGTCTGCTTCTTCCTCTTGCTGTATCCGCTTTAAACAAAAGTAACACATGACACTCAACTTTTCTAAGTGTCTTTTCCCTGAACCCCAATGATCTTAAACAGCCTAAATAGTTGGGGTAAGATATCTGATTATTTTTTGCTCTCCAGTGGATTCCAATCCCATGTTCTGCTTCTATAGTCATGAGGCTCTCATTTTTCTTTGGTTTATGATAAAATCTCCAGCCTCCAAATATTACTCCGGCTTCCCATTCCCTCAATCTTTAAGCGGTACTCTGTTCCTACCGTTCCTCCCGCTCAACAGCTGCTAGGGGCACCACCTCTTGTCACTGATCATGTGAAAGTACCCCTCGTCCAGGATCTGAAAGTTACATATTCTCTCTCAGTCACTCTGGTTTTTTTTTAAATAATGTAGTGCTTTCTAGATACTGTATTAAGCACTGAGACAATGAAAAATATATCACCATCTCTCCCCTACAAGGACCCAGTTCTATACTTCTATTTGGTTCCTTCTTTAATAGGATTTACTTTTCATTTTCATCTAATATGCCAGTCCTTTTCTCCTCATTATTTTCCCAGTTCACTGGTAAAATAATATCAAATACCTCAGTTTATATGATACCGATGATCATATATATAATCTACATATATATATAGATTATATATGTGATCATCCTCATAGATCTGCTGGATTATCCTCATAGATATGCTATTTATGGAAAAATATGGAGGGTGGGATTCTGATTTACTATGGACCATTTAATGTCTTGGTTTAGCAATGACATTATACACCCACTGTTTAATAAAATAGAGGGAAAAGTCTATTAGACTGACCAAGATTAAATAATAGGCACTAGAACAAAGGACTATGGCTATGCCTCAGGGTCTTAGACTAGTTCATTCTGGGTCTGTCCTGCCTGATGAAGCGACATTAGAAGAAACCTGAAATGTTAAAATGTGGGTGAAGAAGAAGATTAACCAGAATGGTGATAATTAGATGTACAACTCCTGCTGGAACCATAATCTTTCTCCTAGAGAACAATTGTGTGCACATGGCAAAACGAGCACATCTCTGGACAGGCTGAATTCAAAACGGTAGTATCCAACTCCATGAATGGCAGCCGACCTTGCCACTTGGAGTGTGTGACCCTATTCCCGCACTGCGAACGTCACACGTCCCAGCAGTCGTCCAGTATCAGACAGCAGGCTCCACAAAGGGCCCTATGACTACTGTAAGGCTTTCACTCCAGGCCTTGTCCTAGTCTTTTTTCCCTCCCTGTTCTGGCGTGGGTTCTTTATAACTCACATTTTTGAAAGTTCGGATTTCCCTTCATCAGCAATAACCACAGCAGTCGGGTGAGTTTGAAACCCTGATGTTCTTTCGTTTTGCTTCTTCTTGAACTGCTTTATTGGCGCTTCACCCACATATCATATAATTCAATAGTTCAATCCTATCAAGGATTGGCACAATCATTACCACCGTTAATTTTAGAACATTTTCTTCTTCTTGCACTCATTGTAACGCATGCAGTTATTTTTAAATTGTGACTAAAGCATTACAAAAAACATTCTCTGATTCTAATACTTCTGCATGTATGATTCATAGCCATTGATTATCGCCTTTGAGTTGTACAACCATTATTGTTATCCCGCCCCAGATTGTTCGACCACCCCTGAAATAAACTCAATTCCCCCAGAGCAAAATCTCTTCCTCCTTGAATATAGGTCAAGTTTTCCTCCTTTCTTTCTTTTTTTAAAGTACTTTTCTTGATATAATACCCATAGGTCATATATTTCCATAGTTAAATAGCTTAAATTGCTCTTAAAAAGAGTTGTATATACACCATCATAATCAGTTCTAATGATTTCTACACCCTCCCACATTCATTGATTGCTCCCGAATTCCCTTCACCCTCCCCACACCCCATCACCTTTCTAGATAAACTATTGCATCAGTTATTGTCTCTATGCAGCCACTCCTTTGATTCATATGCTTGGAAACCCAACAGAAACAATAAAAAAAAAACAAGTAACAAAAGAAACAGAAAGAAGAAAACAACAACAATAATAATATCAAGATAAAATTACAGCAAAAGAAAAAAAATGGCAACAATATTTTAAAACCCAGAGAAGAAATTTCTGTCATGGAACAGTGAGAAATATTTGAGCCTAGAATAAATTCAGGTAGGGTCAGGAGGGAGATCAATTAATCAATTTTATACCATGGTTCAATCCACCATAATCAAGTTTACAATAATCTCCTTCTGATTGTAAAACTGTTTGAGCCCCTTGCCTATGGCTAGCAGGGATCTGACAGAGGTTTACTCTGACTAGATATTCTGCAGATGGATTATGGGCTCCCACTTTCCTCTTGTAGCCTTCTAAAAATTGGATGTTCACAATTTAAATTCTGATACTTTCCTTTATCATAGTTAGATTTTTTATCATCATCTTTGGATCACACAGGTCGGTGTGCTTCTTCCATGTAGACTTAATTAATGCCTCACTTAGATGACTGCCTATTTGAATACAAACCCATAAGACCACAGACTCTTATCATTGATCTCAAAGCAACATCTGCTTTCTTCACCACACTTTGCTGTAGCACCCTTATCTTTAGCGATCTTTTCATGAAGGTCAGTGTCCAGCAGGGCCATGTGCTAAGAACCGACTGTTCTTGACTTGGGACGAGAATTACATGGGAGCCCAGAATCCATGTGCTTGTCTTTGGGCTATGAATGACTCTGGTTTACTTTGGTGATCATGTTGTGACAAAAACAAAACAAAAGGAACAACAGAAAAGCCTAACAACCCCCCTCAAAAAAAAAAAAAAACCCACAACATTGTCAATCATTCCCTAGGGTACAATCATTCCCCTAGGGTATCAGGTGATCGTATTGATAACATCAATACTTTTTACAAGGTCATAGAAATAAGGTACTGTTGATATGAATACTTAATGCAAGTCTTATCCAACTTTGAGCTGCATTCCATGAGTCATTGCTTTGTACAAATTGATTTTTTTAATTGACTGAGCTCTGTTTACTTTGAGTATGGGGACTGGTGTGGGGGGCAAATTTCCTTTATCATTCCTTACAAGGGAAGACCCTTGCCTATCAGATGAAAATCTTGCATATTAGTGCCAGGAGAGATTTGAGGCACTAAATAGATGGTGGCTCTGGGTCTCCTTTCCATGGACAGCCATGGAGCTGAAACCATAGACTTCCCCCAAGGTCTACCAACCACCATTTCCACAGTCTTGAAAATGCTGCTTTCCCCAAAGAGAAACACAGGAACCAAATGCTTAGAACTGGGCACAGGTTCAGAGTCTGATGCAGTCTGATGGACAGGATCTTGAGTCTCTCAAATGAATGAACTGGAGCTTTATGTCACCTCACTGGAGAAGGGACCCAGCATCTGGCCTAAAGTCAGTGAGGAATTGCTGGTATGGGAGACATTCTTTATCATGTAATTGGTTCAACTCATAACAGTCCACACCCTTGCATTTGTCCTTACTTTTGGTCTTATGTACATGCCATCTCTTATCTCTATGTTTTGTTTCATGTGAATATGGCTTCTATTTTTATTAAATATATGCACCCCTGGAAGTCAGGCTGAGTGTTTTACAATTTTTTTCTCTTATCATTCCTAGAACCATCCTTTATGCAGAGCATGAAGTCAAGAGATACCTAGTAAGTGATTGAATAGCCTGAGCTGACAGAGTAAACCCAATTTTGAATATTACCATATTTGGATACACATAAGTGAATCCTTCCCTATGTTATTTCTCTCCTCTAGGTAAATGTACACATCTATTTTCATAATAGATTGGAAAATTATCATTCCAAGAGAAGGAAAACAATATCTACGTAGAAGATTCATGATATAGTGTCAACAAACTACAAATAGTCCAGAGCCCGTGCAGGAAACATGGGAAATGATTCAGATGTGATGAGGGGAGTCTCCATCACGCTTGTGCAGATTATCTGCAGCTGTCATTTCTGGGTCCATTAATCCACTAGCATTTCATGCTTGCAGATCACTGCTTTCCCCTAAAACGTTTCTCACGACTGCCTATCCCAGCTGAGGAAACAGGGCCCATGAACTATCACTAATGGCCTCCAGAGCAGAAGACTGCTGATTGCCTCCCTCGCCTTGTATTTACATCTTGGGCATTTCATCCTGAAAGCAGGTGAAAGCCTACAATAACCTTCTCCAACTTGGAAAATGGTTTCCCCTTTTCTTTCATTACCAAATGTTCCCTTCACCTGTGCTCTGACATAACTGTACCGAGCATCCTACCAAGCAGCACTCCTCTCCAGGAGTTCAGTCAGAAGTTACTCTTAGTACTGGCATGGGTAAGATCATTTCACA
This sequence comes from Echinops telfairi, assembly GCF_000313985.2. Taxonomy (NCBI): domain Eukaryota; kingdom Metazoa; phylum Chordata; class Mammalia; order Afrosoricida; family Tenrecidae; genus Echinops; species Echinops telfairi. The sequence goes on from NW_022103902.1 coordinate 19,473,630, forward strand.
ATAACATTTAAATGAGAGAAGTCTGACCAACTGGGATAGGCTATAAAAGGAGCAAGGAACAACTTAAATTCGATTAGATGCCAGTATACCATCTGAGAACCAAATGGCAGTCGAAACATTTTCCATATGGGCAGAAGGTTTCGTAATCCTGAACAAATTTCAGTGAATTTTGGCAGCCGTGCAGCCACCATGAGGATTCCATACAATGAGGAAGATACTGCTCACACAGTGACTCATTGCCTGTGTTCTGTGGGCACAGCTGACTGCTGAACTCCATGAAGGAGTCTTCCGCTGATATTATTGACTTTGCTGCACTGAACCAATGGTTTTCAAGATGAATCCCTTTTAGAGTTAGAACTCATTGATTATTTGGATAACTAAAAAGAAAGATGATTAATTATTCAGATTATGCAAAACAGAGAAAATTGAGGAATCAGATTAGAATTTAAAGTTATATTGGGAAACTAGAAAAGTAGCCAAGAACTATGAAGAGCTTCAAGGAAAAATATGAAGATACAATTGAGGTGAAAAATTAACTGAAGAAAGAGAATGAGAAAAGAAAAAAATCTTGACGTTAAAGTTTATTGGCCAGACATGAAGACAGTTAAAAGTATCCATCAAAGATATATGTATTAGGCATTTACTCTGTAAAATCATTGCTATAGGAAAAATTTTAAAAATAACAACTGTAAATCATGATGAGAAATATAAAATTTCATCATTTTTATGCTTATACCCAAACTATACATAGCTTCACATACATGCTGAGGAGAACACAGCACACGCATAAACACCCATGAGGAGGCTGCACAAAGCTTTGGCAAGATGTAATTAACAGAGAGCAGATTTGCTTCACAAACCTTTTGAACGTCCTTATACATGGGCTTACTAGGAATTGTTTTGATCTTATAAAAGCGATGACTACGTTTAAATTAAATCAGGAAATATTTAAGTAACACATAAATTGGAGTTTGGGGTAGGAACAAATATACATCTTGAAGGTCCGTAGTTTACTTTTCTTCCTGCGAAATTGCTAAAGGAAGGGAAGATTGTCATATTTTTCTGTGATAAGTAAGAGTAACCTTACTTACAGAACTCTATGTTTGTGAGTCTCTAAAGATAATGAGGGCCTCAGAGGGATGTGCTTGCTTTCAGCCTGAAAGAGTAAAACATGTGGTCAGTAGTTGATCAAAAGCTGAATAGGAGACCTCAATAGTTTGGACAGGAGTTTCCAGGTTCATAGGCTGCCCTCTGAGATCACCCCTGCAGGTTACTACCGCATGAACCATGTTATAGACTTGGTGTACACAGGCACTTTGCCAATGCCAACTCCTCATACAGACGAGCTTACAATGCACCAGGTGACAGTGGAGCAGCGGATCATTTCTCCTTGGCAGAGTTTGGTGTGATACACAGAGGCTCCGCCCCCTTTATGAAATAAAGGTCAACATTGGAATAAAAGGCTTAGCCGCTGTGTTGACTACCATCTTGCAAACTAGTAGGGACAGCTAATTTTCTCTCCAGGAAATTAAGTGAGTAAGTTAAATGGAAAATTGCCGAGAGAGATACGTGCATATTGAGAGTCTCATGGAGGTTAAGATGATCTTTACATTGGTCAAGGAGCATACTGGAAACACACGAAGCATACTTGCCAGAATTAAAACGTGAATATTCTGAATTGTATTGAAGGCTACATACTCTGTTGTCACATCTATATTATTATATAAGGAGTCATGCCAGGTTAAAAAATTACCCCACCCCCCCCAAGATTCACTGCTTTTAAGTCAATTCTGACTCTGAGCACCCCCTAGGACCGAGGAGAACTGCTCGCTGTGAGTTTCTGAGGTAGATCTTTACAGGAACAGAAAGTCTCATCTTTCCACCTTGGCGCAGCTTGTGGGCTCAGAGTGCAGACCCTGCTACCAGCAGCCCAGTGAGAAATCCACTGCAGCACCCTGTCAGGTTAGACGGATGTTGTCATGTGTGCTGTTCTGTGCCATAGCAGCCCTGTCCACAATGAAACTAAACCCTGCCCAGTCCTCTGACCTCTAGTCTTTCAGAGTACGGATTGTAATGTCACTGACCAGGAAATTCAGAGAGAGGGTTATTCATTTTTAATAGAATAGAATAGAATCAAGAAACTAAAGTGGAGTGGACTGTGACAAAAAATCAAAATGAATCAAATGTGGTAACAGTAAAGGACTCTTCTCTACATAGTCTTTGTAGTGACAGTAAATTACTCTTCTGTGCATGGTCTTTGTGGTGAGAGTACATTACTCTTCTATACATGGTCTTTGTGGTGAGAGTACATTACTCTTCCATACACAGTCTTTGTAGCTCTCACCAAAGGATTGGATGAGACCATGCAAATAGGGTACGTAAGCTCAACAGGGAAGTTGTCAGGTTTTCCAAGCCAATGGGTGTAAAGTGAGCCATTTCAGAACCAAGAAGAGAGAATCTCACAACCAGCAAGGAAGAGAAGCAGGGGAGACGCATGTCCAAGTTCCAGAAGAGAATCATTGAGCCCTTGAGACAAAGCAGCTTGCTTCCCAGCCCACAAAAGGAATAGAGCTGAGTGTCTTTATGTAGCAGGCTGGTTTTCAGGGAAGGGTGCAACATGAGCATTGGTCCGCACTAAATGATCCTTACGATGCTTGCCTGAGCAGGGCGTAGGCCAAGAGACCGAGTGGCTGAGAAGTCAAGGACCAGAGAGAGAAATGCCTACCTGCGTAGCTTAGAAGAGGTGCAGTGGACAAAATGATTCCATCCTTACCATTTGGAATCCATTTGTTTCCCTATAAAACACTGTAAGCAGAGATGTTGTCTGTGATTTCTGTGTGGCCACTGCATTGAACTATCAAAACTACCACAGTAGAGTGCCGTTGAAGGGAAGGTCGTTGTCAGAATAATTAATAGGAAGTTGGAGGATGGAGTTACGTCTGACCTCTGCCCTGTGGGAATCCGCCTTAGGCAGTGTGGTGTTCAAGGCTCTTTCCCCCTTGAGACACTGGACGGTATCAAAGGAGGCCCATGACATGCCTCATAAGATTACATATAACATTAGGAAACGGTGGCTTAAGTGTGTAGCGAGTGTGGGTGTAGGTATGAATATGCACTAACTTATTAAACAAAACATGATATAAAATGCACTTCTCAATTTGGATCTTGAGCTGGGATAGGGATGAAATTCCATGTTCCTCAGAGATCACAGTCCTCGCCTTAGGGTAAGAACTTTGATCCTACACAGCACGAAACGGCAATGTGGAAAAGCAAAGACGGAGTTTACCAGGTTTTTCTCAGATAGCTGGACACTTAATAGCATGTTGACAAAACACATGACTACCTGGTTGTCAATTCCTCTTCTCTCTGATAGTTTAATAAAACATAGTCATGAGTTTAGCTTAAGGGTGGCAATCCTAGCCCAAAATTTATTCAGGTTCTTAAATTATAAAGCATGTTCATTAAATTTCCTAAACTATTTTCTCTCGAAGAATAATAAGAGAATTAAACATGAGTTAAAATAAAATATTAAATGAGTTACGTCAAAATGAAGTTTAAAAAATGCACAGAAACTCAGAAGTTGAATTAATGTGCACCAGCATGTTGTCTATATATAAATATACTGTGATATGCAACATAGAGAAACAGAGAAGAAATATTCTGATTCCTATAGACATCGGCTTCAGTTTTATCCTAACAATTTATCGACGTGGACTTTCCCAGACGAGCCATCAGAAAGAAAGCAGGGCCATTCCCAAGACAGCAAAGAGATGAAATAAACATGAATAAAAGGGGAACATACTAACTATAATGATTCCACACACACACAGGTGTAAACTTGCTCTTTTTGTGAGAACACTTCTGTAAATATATCCTTATAAACGTCTCAACAAATAGCCAACAAACACAATCTAAAACAGTTGCTGTTAAGAGCAACAACATGCCCTGTATGTCTCAGAGTACAACGGTCCTCCGTGGACGTTTCCGTGGGTGTGAGTATTCAGAAGTAGATCCCTAAGATTTTCTTCAGAGCTGCCAGTAAATGAATTTGGAATAGCAACCTTTTGTTTAGTAACCAAGAACTTCACATGTGTGTCACCAGGCACTCCATCAACAAAGACACAGCCTATGAAAAGAAAACAGAGGTTCTCAAAAGATATTATTTTAGGTTTACTTCAGAATTTGGACAACATTGGAGGGAAATAAAATTAAAATTTTTATCTTGTTTTCCATGACTTTAACATGTCATCTATTGAATTTCCCACTGAGTACATTTGGTGCCATGTGTATTTTCTAGGAAGCCCTGATGGTGTCGTAGGTTAAGTTTTGGACTTAATCCCAAGGCCAGTAGTTCAGACCCACCACCAGTTAAAGATGAGGTTATTTGCTCTTGTAAAGCATTTCAGCCTCAGAAATGCTATAGGCCTGTTTTATTTTGTTCTGTAGGGCCACTCTGGGTCACAATTGACTTGTTGGCAGCACCCTTGTTCTTTGGTGTTTATATATTTTCTGAAAAACTTATCTATAAAGTGATTGTGTCTGTCTTCAGAGTTGAGCAGCTGATTGTGAGCTGAGTTTGCATTGTCCTAATAATCCCAGGCAGGACCTACAACAAATCTTTGAAGTAAGCACAGTGCTCAGCAAAAAATGAATTTGATTAATCTAGAAGTTTCATTTCAGAGCCTCTTGTTGAGCTATGTCTCCTCGTAGGTTGTGATACGCCAAGTCTGGGAAAATAAAAGACTGAACAAATATTTCAAGTGGTCACTTATGAAATCTTAGCCCTAAATTTCAGGTGCAGACTCAAAAACAAAAGAGAGATGGACGCAGTTTTCTCCTCCAAGGAGAAATGAGAAATCATTCTCTCTTCTCAGGTTGTTTCACCAAATTTCTTCCTCAACTACTCTGAAAGTACTGACATTGCAACTTCCAGGTTCCTTGTTGCCTATTAATTTAGAATGAAGCATACACCTGTGACTAAATATTCTGGATTAAGAATAAGATTAAATTATTATATAGTATTAATTATTTGTGGAAACTTTTATAGTCATAAAGTCAGGATCCAGTCACATGAAGACTTTGGCTATAACTCATTGCCATGTTCCAATAAATGGCAGTAAATATATGTATGACTTGGCTGGGCAGTTTTTGCACTTTTAGTAAACTGGCCTCAAACCACTGCAGTCTTCTATAGACTGTACTTGGAAACCACTACCGAGGATACTATGATTCATCTTAGTGGGGCATTTTCCTTCCTGAAGTTTCACATTTACCAGGAGAAACATCAGGGTGTTTTGTGAAAAAAAAAAAATCTATGAATAGATTTTCTTCTAAGGAAGGAAAATATACAAACAAAATCAGAGTTTCTAATGGAGGCAAAGCAGATCTGCCTGAAAAGTCTTAAGAAAAGATTCCTAAATCCAGATAAATCCTAGCATTAATCACTAACCCAGAGCCTCTTCCAATCTTACTTGCCTGGAAACACTTTATAGATTCTAGCACCCCCAAGTTTAACCATGTCCTAAGTCTATTGTAAGAGACTGGGCCTATGATGATTTATGTGCAAATGCAAGAACTATCAAGAGACACTGAGTAACTTCTGTTCTAATGAGCATTTAGGTCAAATGTAACTAAATGTGGACTGATTCTTCTATTCATTTAACAAAAATATAGAAGTGAAAAGAGAAAAATAATTCCACTGATTAAACATCAATAAATGATACATCTGGAATAGATAAAGCTTAGTTGTATCCCAAGTGATAGTATTTTCTATAGAACAAACAGTTCTATCTCATGTGATACTCGTCAATCTACTTTATTATCTATGCTAAAGAAGAAGCAAACTGCTAGTCCTTAGACCCAGGTGGTTGCTCGTTAGCTCATGGGCTCCACACCACCCTGATGCTGGCTGAAGTGAGCAAATTACCGTGGCCTGAACCACATTTCTGAGTTTCCCAAGGCAACGCAATCTCAAAGCCCACTGGAGCACAAGTCTCTGGGTGGAGACACACTGTTCACCTCCAAGGAGAAATGAGAAATTGTTATCTCTTCTCAGTTTGCTTCATCAAATTTGTTCCTAGACTAATCTGAAAGTACTGACATTGCAACTTTTCCATCAAAACTATATCTCTGGTGTATTAATGAAAAACCACAGAGATTCCTAAGAAGCTCACAACAGAAAAAGAAATCACATTTGTAAGGGTATGTGCAGAGTGCCAAGCAAAAGAAAATCCATTCATACCTCCCACAGTAATATTTTTCAATATTTTGTATAAAATAGAAACATTCTTTATGCAGCCCAGGTGATAGGCAAATGACCACCAACAGAGGATGACTTCAAATGCGACTTTCAATTGATATCAGCTTTCTTTAAAAGCACACTCACTCACTCATATAATGTTGCTGTCAATCTATGCAACTCATGATGACTTCTGATAAGTCAGCAAACTATTCTCTATAGGGTTAACAATAACAACTTGTTTTTTTCTTCACAAAAAGAGCACTAAACCTTTCTCCAAAGGCACCTCTGGGTGGGCTTGAACCACAAAACTTTTTGTTGGTAGCTGAGCACTTAACCATTTGCATCACCCAGAAACTCCATTAGGTGTCTTGATCACATTCAAATTGTCCAGACTGAATCAGTAGCCATAGACCCAAGGTATCAAGCGGACTTGGAGAGGATATTGGCACCACCCTGCGTGACAGAAAAGCTAATTCTGCACACAACAAAAAGATAAAGACCCAAACTGCTTCCAAGGGCAGGGCTCCGTGCAAAGCCCAGAGGACCTGAACTCCTAGAAAGCAAGCATATTTCACTTGCCATTATCCTTCTCTGTCTCTCCTTCCTCTCTCCCACCGAGAACTGCTACTGCTGCAAGTACACAGTCCATTGTGACAAGGGCAGATGCCAAAAACAACATCAGCAAAAATATATTGATGCTCTCAACGCTGCCGGTTCTTCAATTCCATTCAATTATCTCTACCTTTTCTCTTGATTTCTATAACTTCAGGACGTTATTGATCAAGTGCTCTGTAATTAATCAGGCGCCTACCTTGACTGTGCTAATGCGACTCTATTTAGTGTCCCCCTCCTGCATGCCTTTTGTCAGCCTACCCCCCATTCCTATTGTAGAAAATCTGCTTTTCCTTCCCAAAATGGCTTGGTTGATTTTGAAAGTATCTAGTCCCAACAGAAAGAACAATTTTAAGGAAAATTACCATGAAATTAATGCAAGTTCCTTACGTCTTATTAATCAGACTCACCTACACATATGCATTTTGTCTCTTGGCACTGACTTGAAATTCTACTGGTTCTCACATTCCTTCTTCCATCTTCTTTCCTCTTTCCAGTCTTCTTGATCACCACCTCACTTTGTTCAGAGGTCTAGGACCTTCTCCTATTTTTAGTTTATTCACCTCAGGGCTCTTTCTCCCTTGCTGGCTCTTCATTCCAATTTCCAGTAATTATCCACACACCTTAATTGCATGTTTGATCAATTTCAGACCACAGAAATTGGTAAAAAAAAAACCTTACATTTCTTCATATGTGGCTTTTGTGGTTGCTATGTCAATTTGAATAATTGTCATATTAACTGAACTTCCTTTTAGGTATGTAAATATTTTCCTACCACTGAGCACACTAGTCTGAAGGATAACTTCTCAGGTGTTCTTCCTTTTAAATTTGTGATTCCCAGCATCACAGACCATATGATTGTCTGATTCACAATGGTCTGTATCAGGTCACTATGGTTCACTTGCTGCTCCTATTGCGTGCCATCCAATCAGTTCTGATGTCATGCACAGAAGAACCAACATTGCCTGTCACTCTGCAGGGCTCACTGTTGTGCCATCTTTGAGCTCATTGTTTCATCCACAGTGCCAATGCCTCTTGAGGGACATCTTCTTGTTCATTACTCCTCCACTTTACCAAGCTTGACATCCTTCTCCAGGGACTGGTTTCTCTAACAATATATCCAACATATATAAGAGGTTGTCTTGTCGTCCCTGCCTATAATGAGCACTCTGGTCCTACTTTTTCCAAGACAGGTGGGTTTGTCCGTTTAGCATTCTGTGGCACTTTTAATATTCTTCTCCAGCAACACAATTCAAATATATTGAGTCTTCTCTGGTATCTTTCATACAATTGTCCAATGTTCCCATGCATACAAGGCAATTAAAAATACAGTGGCTTGGGTCAGGTGTTCCATAATTCTCAAAGCCGTACCCGTAGTTTTCAATGCTCTAAAGAAATTGTATGGAGCAGACATATCGAATGCAACTTATCTTTTGACCTCTTGACTGAGGCTTCCATGAGCTTGGATTGCGGATCCACGTAAGACAAAATCCTTGAGAACAACATACTTTTCCCATTAATGTCAATGTTACCTATTGATCCAGTTATGAGGATTTTGTTCTTCTTTACATTGAGTTGCAACCCATACTGAAGGTTTCAATCCTTGATCTTAATCAAGTGTTTCAAGACCTCCTTACTTTCAGCAGAGTGTTAATAAACCTTCCTCCAATCTTGATGCCACACTCTTCTTCATATAATCCAAATTCTCTGAGTATTTGTTCAGAATACAGATTGAATACGTACAGTGAGAGAATACAACCTTGATACATACTTTTCCTGATTTTAAACCATGCAGTATCCCCTTGTTCTGTTTGAGTAATTTTCTCCTGATCCATGGGCAGGTTCCTCATTAAAGTGTTCTGAAATTCCTGTTCTTCTCCAGATTATACATAGAATATTATGATCCACATAGTTCAATCCCTTGAAACATTCAATAAAACACAAGAAAATATCATTCTGGTATTCTCTGCCAGAATCTTGGTATTTGAACCAAGATCCGCCCAACAAGAGCTATAATGTCCCTTGTCCCATGTCCTCTTCTGAATCTGGCTTGAACCTCAGGCAGCTCCCTGTACCATTCTGCCCTGAAGTTCCTGGAGTATCTTCATCAAATATGGTTCACGAGTACCTCAGAGATGGATCATTTTGCTTTCTATTTTGTATTTCATGACTTACAATTTCCCTACATTAGTACTTCATACATTCCATGTTCTGATTGTTCATGAATGTTTACACCTACTTATTCTCATTTTGCGCCATGCCACAACAGCAAATCTAAGTCCTAAAAGCTTTACTACATCCCTATCATTATGGCCAACAATTTTTTTGGGGTGGCAGCAATTCCCAATTCATTATTTGGGAGCCTTCCAGCCTGGGGGCACATCTGCCAGCTCAATATAATACAGTGTAAGACTGCTATTCGGAAGGTCTTCTTTAGCCAATATTTTCAGAAACAGATTGCCTATCTGTCTTACTCTTGGAAGCCTGTACCACCATGAGAAAGTGTACTGCTGTTTGAAATATGGCTGTCATACCTACTAGCATTATGGCAACATGCAAGCCTCCACTGTATGATGATGACTTGACAGATCGTGTGGAATACATAAAGAAATTGAACATTTTAACCAACGTCTACAGTCTGAAATTGATCAAGCATGTATGGAAGATACATGGATAATACTAGTGATTAGAATAAAAATTTTAGGAACAAAGAAAGATTAGTATTTGGAAAATATGACCTTAAACATCACATGATTGTTAATTTGCAAGACCAATAACCGGCAAGTACATTTTTCAAGAGTATAAATGGTAGATTATGCAGCTGGCCTCACTGAATGGAATGTACAAGGATCAAGTCACCTAAACCTGTGGGGAAAGATGAATAGTGACGATACATGTGCACCTCACCCGATGGAATACATTTAAAGGAAGAAAGGCTGGAGAAGCTCAAGACCATCAGCCAAAACAAGGTCAGGGCCTAATGTGGAAAAGACTATCAATTGCTCATATGTATGCTCATATTGAAGGTAAAGAAAATTAAAACAAAGCCACAAGAGCCAAAATAAAGCCTTAAGTATTTAGAGATATCATGATGAATATATTTGATGCACTAAATCTGCAGTTCTCAATCTGTGGATTGCAACCCCTTTAGAAGTCAAATGACCCTTTCACAGGATTCGCCTGATTCATAACTAGTAAAATTGCAGTTATGAAGTAGCAATGAAGATTATTTTATGGCTGGGGGTCACCACAACACGAAGAAGTGTATTAAAGGGCCGTGGCCTTAGGAAGGTTGTGAACCACTGCAGTAAATAATAATGAGAGAAGACCTGATGAGACAAAAAAACCCGAGACGACCAAAGTGTATATCATAAGAGATTTTTAACGTCACTGTTGAATACAGAACCTAAAGCAGAGGTGAAAAGGTGAGTTAAAATAACTGAACAGAAAATGTCAAAGGACAACCCTGAAAGACAAAGATAATTACAATGAAATGTGCAAATATAGAAAGTCACAAATGAACAATACATTCAGCATCTATCTCAAATAATAAGAATTAAAGCAAAAAATTCAAATGAGGGGTTGCAATGCCGAAAGGATTCCATAGGGCAAAACAGTGAATGGCACAAGACACACCAAAGCTGGTGGAAGGCTCTCAGGTTCATTGAACCAAAGGAAGTGGCCTACATTCGACGGTTTCACAAGGTATCACTTACCAAGAAGCAATGACATTGAAGGAAGTAGTCAGAGCGACAATGGTAGCTTTGGTTAAAAAATAAAGCCTGCAGGAATTAATGGAATGCCCATTGCTGTTTTAACATAGAACTCACTCATCTATACCAAAATATTTAGAAGATAGCTACCTTGCCAACTAACTGGAAAAACAGTCTATGCACATATCTATTTCAATGAAGGATTATATACCACAATGTAAAATGATCAAATAGCATTGTTAATACCACCCATAAATAACATTGCAGTGAAGAAAATTACAAAGCAGTTGCAGCAGTACACTGATCGAGTGAGAGGGAACTGCAAATGTATTCAACTCTATGGATCAAAAGAAATTGTAAATAAAATTGTGAAGAAGGAGAATTCCAGAAAACATCATTTCTGTTCACATGAAATCTGAATACAGAACAAAAGGAAGTGGTTCATAAAAGGCTATGGGATGTTAGATGTTTGAAAATGAACAAGTGGTGATCATTCTGTATATCATCATCATACTTACTTAATTTGTAAGCAGACAAATGATACAAGAAGCCAGAAAACAGGAAGAATAACATGATATCAGGTTTAGAGGAAGATTCATTAACATAATGAATCAGGAACTCATAATGTGGGAGTCAGAAATCAATCAGTATTGCATTGAGTAAATCTACTGCAAAACACTTTGCTAAAGTGTCAACAACAACAAAAAGATGTCACTTTTGAGGATTTTGGTACCCTTGATACAAGTCATGGTATTTTCAGTTGCCTCATATGCATGTGAAAGGTACCTCGTATGCATATGAAAGGTACGATTATCAAAATAATCGCTGCCTTTGTGCAATGATGTTAGCAAAGGACACTGAGGATACCCTGGTTGGCCAGAGAACAAACAAACCTATCTTTGGATAAGTACCGCCAAAAAGCTCAGAAGAAACGAGGATAATGAGACTTCATTTCTTCTTTTTAGTCCTTCAATTGAGGGGCCATTCCTTGGAAAAGGACATAATACTTAATAGAGAGAGTAAAAAAGAGAGTGAGAGATTGATAATCAATGAGATAAATTTACTGAGTAGCTGCAACAATGAGGTCAAACAAAGCAGGTTCTGGAGACGGCCCAGGACGAAGCAGTATTTAATTCTGTTGCACATGGAGTCTATATGAGTCCGTTGCCCAGACAGGATAAACTGGCCCTGCAGCCTCATGTAATCATTAGCTTTCTCTCTTCCCTGTAAGTTATCAAATACAGTACAACCTAGGAGATTTGGAGCAAAAAATAAGTTCAGTTCTCTTTACAAATACACATGCTAAAAATAAAACAAAACAAAAACAATAAACATATGGCTAATAATACAGTCACTGGTCCGCTAATCAAACCATATCCAGGAAGAGCCTACTGTGAAGGCAACACATATTCCTCTTTTCCAGAGTCTACATCCCACAAAACAGAAACCAATTTACAAAAAATAAAACTATACATATGGAAATAAAAGACAAAAAAATATTTTTAAAACATATTTAATAAAGACCTATAATTAGAGTAAGGTTGAATTATAAGCTGAAGAAGCATGTGAATATTCTGTTTTGTTTATAACTAATGAATTTTCTTAAGATTAGAACCTCTTTAAGCATGGGCTTAAATAAGTGAAATGGAATACATATACTTATATATTTTTTCTGGAGTGTGAAATATCTTTTCATGGATACAGGCAAGTAACTGTAATATCTAGAAAGACCCAAGACAAGTATTCTAGAAGAAAACATCAATAGATTATTGAACAGAAGCTCTTTATTGTAATAAAACAAAATAACCAATTATATCCTTTATAATTAATACTTGTCGCATCTAATTTTAAAAAATCCTTATCTTTGAAATATTATTAGTAGTAGTATTTTACCATTTACCTGTTTCATGAACAATGGGACATGTGTGGCACACTTAGAGTATTTGCCTCTCTCGTGTTGTGGGATGCTAATGTTCCACACATAGTATATACTAGTATTTGGTGGAGACATATGTAACTATTTATAACTGAAGAAAAATCGAGTGGCACAAAATCTCCACAATTAGAGGACATTAAATGAAAAGATGAGGCAAACCATAGAAAACTGATTCACTTAACTTGTGGTGCAGAAGAAGCAGTGCCATGTATACAAGGATAAACGGATCGGTATTGGACAAAGGATGGTCAACGTGTTCCTTCGAGGCAGGAGGACAAAACTTTGTCTTATAGATTTTAAAGGTTGTCATAAGAGAACAGTCCCTGAAGAAGGACATCATGTTTGGTAAAGCGGAAGGACGGCGAGAGAAGGAAGTCCCTCCATGTGATGGACTGACCCAGTGGCTGCCTCAATGGGCTCAGCCAGAGGAACAATTATGAGGATGGCAGAGGAGTGTCCAGTGTTCTGTTCTGTTGTGCATAGGGTTGCTATGGGCTAGAGCCGACTCGATGGCACCTAACAACAACAAATTAAAAGATGCATCCTCAATATGTGAATGTGTAAAACTTTTATTTTTGGTTTGATTCAGCTAGAAAAGTTTGTAAGCATTTATGTGTATAGTTTCTTGTATGCTGTTTGGAAGTTTTGGCTTTACTGACTGTAATTTTCCAGAACAGACTGGAAAAAAAAGAATAGGCGCTGCACTACTGTGGGATTAGAGATGGAAAGCAATATTAATAGTAACAAAACACTGATGGAGAGAGTGCCAGGAGATGAGCTCCTCGGGTTGAAAGACACTCAAAATGCCTCCTCAAAGTGCATTTGACATAATGTGGCTCTAGTAAGGTGTCCAGGATCTTCATATACTGATGAAACATGACTTAAGAAGAAACAACTAAAATATCCATTAAAAATAAGAAGGCTTGACTAAAAACAAAACACTCGTTAAGTGAATTTTTACTCATAGCAAACCCACTAGAAGAGATCCCTTTTTCTTCCCATTCCAAAGAAAGGTGACTCAATAGAAAGTGGAAATGTTCTAACAATATAATTAATATCACGTGGGAGTAAATTTTCATGGAAGATAATTTCAGAATGGCTAGAACAGAAGATCAACGGGAGCTTCCAGAAACTCAAGGCAGATTCAAAATTGGATATGGAACACGGGATAGAATTGCTGATATTGAAGGGTTCTTGGCTGAAAGTCTAGAATACTAGAAAGAAATTTACTTTTTAAATCCAACGTGCAAAAGCATTTGAATGTGTGGATCATCAGAAAATAGAGATAACATTTCAAAGAATAGGAATTTCAGAACACTTAATTTCACTAATGAAAAACCTGTACACAGACAAAGAGGCAGGCCTTTGCAAAAACACAAGATAATTTTGTACTTCCACTAGCACCATAGCCTTCTAAAAACCAGCTGCTCAGAATTCAAATTCTGACACCAGTCCGAGCATTAAGCAGGGTTATGTCCTAAGAACTAATTATTTTTAGATTGGGGTTCGAATGAGATGAAAACTCAAAATCTATGCAGGTTACCCCTATGGATTAAGCCTCTGATGACTTCCCTATAATCATAGTTGAGGGATGTAAATATCCCTGTTATCAAACAGAGAGCGTTTTTTAAAGTCAATCATGGCCGACATAGGTCAAATGTCATATCTTATCCTTTGATATTTCTTTTGACCCATTTTAAAGCTATTTCAGTTTTGTTCAGTTTTGTTTTGTTTTATTGTGAGAGGAAATACACTGGAATTAAACCCCTGGCAAATCTGCTCTGGCCATGGAGCAGGGATGTGAATAGCTCTACTCTAATGCAGAATGCTTTGGAAAGTGGATTATTAAAGATGCAGTCAGGTTAAAATTTAGCACCCTAACATTTTCTCTCCTTGATGATCCATATAAATTTCTTATAGTTTTCAGTATTTTCTGCTTTCTTTTCTATTGAGGACTAGATCTGTCTTAATTTGTTATTCTTCTTAGAGTTTTGTTTTGCTGCTGTTCTCTTTTAAATGATTTTTGTATATGACAAGCAGACTAGGTAAATCTCCGGTGATAGTTACTGAATTGGTGGTTACCTGGGGGCATTTCAAGGGAGGCGGGGATGAAAATAGGGAGCAAATAATGATGAATAAAGAATGAAAAACCTGTTTTTACATTTGTTGTGGTGATGATTGTACAACTCTTCTTGGTGTGATGTAGCTACTGAATTGTATGATATACAGATTATATGCCAATAAAGTGGTTGGGAATCTGGAAAGATATGCATCAGGGTCATATATTTTCACTAACTTTATTCAATCTGTATATTGAGCAAATAATCCAAGAAGCCAGGCCATCTGAAGAATGATGCAGCATCAGGGGCAGAAGAAAGCTTAGTAACAACTTGGAGTATGTCAATGAGACAACTTTGCATGCTAAGAGAAAGGAATATTTGAAGCATGTGCTGATGAAAATGAAGATCTGTATCACTCAATGTAGAGAACGTTGGTATTTTCCGTTGCTCATATGCTTTTGAAAGTTGGATATGAATAAGGAACAATAATATGATACATTTGAATTGTGATGCTGGTAAAGAATGGACTGGAAGATCATAGCAATCTGTCTTGGCCGAAAGACAACCAGAATGCTCTTTAAAAGCAAGGTCTGTGAGCTATCACCGCACATACTTTGGACATGTTCTCAGGAGGGACTAGTTCCCAGAAAAGCTTACCATGCTCGGTACCCTCAGTGAGCTGGACTGGGACAGTGACTGCCACCCTGGACTCAAACATAGGATGAGACAGGCAAACGACCAGGCGTAGGTTTGGTTTTGTTCAGCACTGAGGTGACTATGAGATGGAACTAACTTGATGCTGCCTATCACAAGAGTAT
>NW_022103902.1:19489994-19492674 GCF_000313985.2 Echinops telfairi
ATATTGTAAACCTCAAATAATACTATAGGGCTCAAACTAAATGTCACTACTGACCTTAGAAGTGCTCCCACGGAACAGAGAAAAGTCATGATACTACAAGTAAAGGTTTAATTTCTTGATAAGTACCATAAATTGAAGTCTGAAGTTGTAGTTGTCCACCATATAAGGGCCATTGTATTAAAAGAAAAGAAAATTCACAAGACCAAGCCAAATCAATAACCAGAAGGTAGAAAAAAACATGCATTTTTGTCTTGTACTGAAAATTCAACAGTTATATGGGTATTGTAAATGAGTATATAATATATAGCATTGTATATGTATATATAATATAAATGGGTATTATATATATATGGTAAATGGGTATTATATATAGTAAATGGGTATTATATATGTATACATTGACTAAGTTATTGGTAAACTTCCAGTCAATTATAGGGCAGTAGTAGTTAAGATTGTGAGGGTTCAAAAGTAATGCATATATACTTTACTGCATACGAGTCAGTGCCTCTAGCTTCAATATTATTTAAGGGTTAACTGTATTTGATTCCTTTCCTCTTATGGAGATTGTTGGAGACCAGGAAGATCATGAGAAAGATCTAAGGACAGCGTGGATTCTGGAGTAAATTAAATGAGCAAATTGGTGGGGTAAACATGTTGGATATGGAGCTTGAGCATAAGAAATGACTTTCATTGCAGTCAGGAAAATGAGGGAATTCAACCGGTAGATATGTTTAAGAGAAGTTAGAAAAAGTTTCTAAGGATGGAGATAAAAAGCCATTGGCTTTGATGAATAAGAGCGTAGCATTGATCTGGAAAGAAGTAGTTAAGTATGGCAGTTACATAATGTCATGTCAACTTGTTAAATAGGTTCTAGGGGTTAAATCTAGCCTATCAAACAGGTCACTACCTCATGGATGCCTCCTTGTGGGCCAGGCCTTCTCATGAAGGTCCTGTTCCTCCCAGAGGAGGGACACACACGCTTTGTTTCACATTCCTGTTGACAAGCGACATGGAGCCATGATGAAGATAGCCAGATTCCTGGAGCTGGAGGCGCCATGTGGAGACCCACACCAGGGCTGAGATGCTTCCACCACCACTGGATCCACCACTGGCCTGTGATCTTCTCGCATTTGGCATCATTCCATGTGCTGTGTGAGTCTAAAGAGGAATTTATGGACTAGTATAGGACATATGGACTAATATAGGACTTATGGACTTGGTGTGGACTGGGCTGGGATATTTTCTCAATATGCAATTGCTCTTTGATGTAAAGCTCTCTCTTACATATATATGAGTGTCTCTAGGTTTGTTTTTCTAGTCAACCTGGCCTAACACATTAAGATAAAATGTAGTTGTTGCTAGTTACTAGCTGAATAGATCCCTACGTTTGACCGTCTCAGTAGACAGATAATTGAACCCTTCTCATGGCAAGTCTGGTCAAATGGTTCCACATATTTTCCAAGACTGTGACATTTCAAAAGCAAGTTGCCAGATTTGGGGCTACGAGTCCAATACTTCTTGTTATTGTTAGGTGCTATCGAGTTGACTCAAACTCAAAGAGACCCTATCGAGTTATTTCAAACACCGCCCAGTTCTGTGCAGGGAAAAGTCTTCATGTTTATGGTTATGTTTTAGCCCATCGTTGTCATTTCAGTGTCAAACCCTCCCATTAAATAAATGTAAATCTTTCTCCTCTTCTTTATTGAGCACTTAGGGGAGAAGACAAAACAAAGATTTTATGATTCGACAAAAATATGTATATTAATAAAGCTAAATATACAAGTGTAGACAGTTGATATTTGAGTCAGTTTCAACTTACAATGGTTTCGGGTGACAACATAGAACAGCCTTATAGAATTTCCTAGGTTGTGATATTTACAGGAGCATACAGCGAGGTTTGTCTCCTATGGAGGAATGGTGGGTTCAAACTTCCAATATTTCAGACAGAACCAAGTGTTTGGACATTTTGCTACTAGGGTTTCTCATCAGTATAAATTATGCATCGAGTAAATTTGACAATTTATGAAACAATAAATATTAAAGGAGAGTCACATGACCTCTGCACCGCTGTCTTATAGATCTCTCCTATCTTGTAAAATTTCAAGCAGGGGTCAATGCAACAATTCTATCTTTTCTGTTCCTACGCTCAAGTGGCTGAGACCTGTTAGGAAAAATCAAGCAATCACAGTAATATAAAGTTTTAATTTCCAAGATTAGTGAGGTCTCTTTTATCTGTACTTAAAGTGCCCTCTCTTCCATTTCCACAACTCTTAATAATTCTCCTCTTATCTACTGAACTTGATAACACCCAGTGCAGAAACTGACTTCTAAAAGATTCAGGAAAACTGAAGGTACACTACCCTTTCCTATTGACGTAAATTCATCCATATTCATGCTTATGCCTCTCAAGTCTTGTAGGATGATGTGTTTTTTCTTTTGATTAAGCTGCCCCACCTCCTAAATTGAATTGCCTCTTTTCGGTCCTACATGATTCACACTGCCTTTTCTGGAACTTCGCCCCCCTGAGTAGTTCTTTTCGTTCCATGACAGGCAACTTCTTACTTTTTATTGGTTTCTCCCCACTTAGTTCTTCGAAGAATACTATAAATGTTTTGTTGAAATTATTAATAAAATGCATGTGCTAGAATGTTCATATCTAACATATATCCATAACAATCTA
>NW_022103902.1:19492774-19508483 GCF_000313985.2 Echinops telfairi
GGAAAAGTCTTCATGTTTATGGTTATGTTTTAGCCCATCGTTGTCATTTCAGTGTCAAACCCTCCCATTAAATAAATGTAAATCTTTCTCTTCTTCTTTATTGAGCACTTAGGGGAGAAGACAAAACAAAGATTTTATGATTCGACAAAAATATGTATATTAATAAAGCTAAATATATAAGTGTAGACAGTTGATATTTGAGTCAGTTTCAACTTACAATGGTTTCGGGTGACAACATAGAACAGCCTTATAGAATTTCCTAGGTTGTGATATTTACAGGAGCATACAGCGAGGTTTGTCTCCTATGGAGGAATGGTGGGTTCAAACTTCCAATATTTCAGACAGAACCAAGTGTTTGGACATTTTGCTACTAGGGTTTCTCATCAGTATAAATTATGCATCGAGTAAATTTGACAATTTATGAAACAATAAATATTAAAGGAGAGTCACATGACCTCTGCACCGCTGTCTTATAGATCTCTCCTATCTTGTAAAATTTCAAGCAGGGGTCAATGCAACAATTCTATCTTTTCTGTTCCTACGCTCAAGTGGCTGAGACCTGTTAGGAAAAATCAAGCAATCACAGTAATATAAAGTTTTAATTTCCAAGATTAGTGAGGTCTCTTTTATCTGTACTTAAAGTGCCCTCTCTTCCATTTCCACAACTCTTAATAATTCTCCTCTTATCTACTGAACTTGATAACACCCAGTGCAGAAACTGACTTCTAAAAGATTCAGGAAAACTGAAGGTACACTACCCTTTCCTATTGACGTAAATTCATCCATATTCATGCTTATGCCTCTCAAGTCTTGTAGGATGATGTGTTTTTTCTTTTGATTAAGCTGCCCCACCTCCTAAATTGAATTGCCTCTTTTCGGTCCTACATGATTCACACTGCCTTTTCTGGAACTTCGCCCCCCTGAGTAGTTCTTTTCGTTCCATGACAGGCAACTTCTTACTTTTTATTGGTTTCTCCCCACTTAGTTCTTCGAAGAATACTATAAATGTTTTGTTGAAATTAAATCTTCCTCTAGGTACTATAGATCTCCTTTTCATTCATGGAAGAGAAGTACACTCACTCCAATAGCCCCGACAATCTGACATCTACCATTCTACAGTAAATCATTCTGGATAGAATCACTAAAGGCCAAATAATGAAACTACATATTTTTACTTTCATCTTCCTTCGTGAAAATATCTGATACATTGGTGTATATGACTCTATATTATTCTTGCTCCCCAGGTACACCATTCAGTTTCCCCCATAACTTCCCCAGTTTCCCCATAGCTACCTCTTCCTCTTTAAATCTTTGAAATATTGATTTTTAAACTTTTATTTTAGTAATCTGCAGAGATCCCAAAGACTCATGTCCAGATTCAAATTCCTTCCCCCTCCCCCATCTTTCTGTATTATCTCAGCTAGTGTAATCACATTTACCTATTGACCCAAGACAAAAATCTGGGAATGATCCTAGTTTTGTTGTTATTTTAAATATAATTTTATTAATTTTGTTGTTGAGACTATATATGTATGTATCAATTCAATGCGTCATTTCATGACATTGATCACATTGTTGGATTGAGCAACCAACCTCACTCTGGTTTGCGGAGTTGTCCCTCCTCTATCCATTTAAACTTTCTGCTTCTTAGGTATCCCTCTAATTTGGGGGATGCTGTTGATAATTTTATCCCACATAGATAATTCTCAAAAAACATCATGCTCTAAGCAAGAGTTTTGTACTCAAGTACTGTTTGGTTTTAGGAGACTTTAGGAATAGTTTTTGCTATTTTTTTTTTCAGTTTGGAGTGTCTCTGTTCTTATCCCACCTTATTCTGCAGGATGCTACCATTTCAGTGCCCTTACCTTATCTCCTACTGCCAACATCTGAATCTCTGGGTGCAGCTTCTCAGGAAAGAAACATCCTCCACTTTTGACCAATGACTGCTGAGAGTTTATTTATAAATACTGTGTTTCCATCCCCCATTGGGTGGTAGGTAAGGCATAAACTCATATTTCCTCCAAAACTTCCCCCACAGTGCCAGTGGCCAACAGGTGTAATTTACTTAAAATTACCTCTGCTGTTGAGATTGAGTTCATTCTAATTTACAGCAACCCTAGCCGACAGAATAGAAGTGACCTTTTCGGCTTCCAAGACTGTACATTTTTAAGAGAGAAGACAGCTTATTTTTCTCCTAAAAAGCTGGTGGTGGGTACAAACTGCTAAGGGTTAGCAGCCCAATTTGTAACCCAACACCACCTCCAGGGTTTCTTAATTTGTTTGAAAAAGGTGCCTTAGATGACTTCCCTTTGTTGTTTCCCATACCTACTTCCCTGCTGGCACTTTCTCCTTAGGTCCAAATAAAATACTTCAACTTGAGTACAGAAGACCCAGGAAGAAGCCATGCACTTGAATTATGGTGCTAGCCAAGAATATTGATAGTATCATAGACTACCAAAACGATAGATCTATCTTAAAGCAGTACGGAAACATGCTCCTTAGAAGTGAGATGGGTGAGACTTCTTCTCATGTACTTTGGACAAGTTTCATGAAGAGACTCCTCTCAGGAAAGGACATTTTCCTAAGGCCTCTAAAGAATGCTTGGTAGAGTTGAAGGGCAGCAAAACTTAGGAGGACCCTACCCAAGAGGAATTGAAACAGAGGCAGCAACAAGAGGCCCAAACGGAACAATCGTGAGGATGGTGCACAACCGACCAGGTAGTGTTTTGTGGTGGTGGACACAGGGTTGCTACGTGTTGCAACATTTTCAAAGGCACCTAGCAACTTGAATTCTCACTGGGGAGCCTGCTTCTAAAAAATAAACATATCAAGAAAGAAAAGAAAGCAACTAGTTCTTACTGCAGATAGAAAGCCCTTCATTTAACTGAATCGTGATTCCTAGAGTCTACATCATTTCTACCCTGCTTTGCTCTCTACTCACATTAGCTAGGGCCATTTCCAAAGCTCACTCTCCATGGCCCTGCTTCTGGTTGCTCTCACCCGAGACCAATTCCCTACATGGCTGGAAGAGTGAGGTCTTCAATAAGTGGATCTTCCTGTGTAGCATCCGGGTGTAATCCCAGTTATTTCTAAATGTAATTTTATTAATTTTATTGCTGTTGAGAATATACACAGGAAGAGATAGATGACCTTCTTTAAGTAAAACTGTTCAAGGTCACCTATGAGTTACAAGGCAAGGCCCACGTTTGTGAACCTACACTATAAGAATGTAAGAACCTGTTTGAACTAATTCTGTCTACCTGCTTAGTCTCATTTCTCTTACCTCTCAATTTAGATTCCAGCAACACTCAATTTAGATTCCAGCATTATACTGGAACACTCAATTTTATTGGAACACTCAATTCCAGCATTATACTGGAACACTCAATTTAGATTCCAGCATTATACTGTTGTTTTCTCACCCATCCTATTCTATGTATCTCATCAGGGGTCCTCAAACTACGGCCTGTGGGCCACAAGCGGCCCACCGAGGATATTTATCCAGGCCGCCGGGAGTTTTTGCCCTGTTTTGTTTTTTACTTCAAAATAAGATATGTGCAGTGTGCATAGGAATTTGTTCATAGTTTTTTAAAAAAACTATACCCTGGCCCTCCAATGGATCTGAGGGACAGTGAACTGGCCCCCTGTTTAAAAAGTTTGAAAACCCCTGCTAGATTTCACCTCAGTCCTCTCCTCTCTAGAAACACTCCCCAAGGCCTCTAACCAGCATTCTGTACATTTCAAACCAATATCTCCAGGAAAAGTTACTTTATAACATCCCAACACAAAACGAGCCCCCACTTCATCAGAATACAACAGTGCTGTTAGTTGCTTCTAGGTCATCTCCGACTTCTGGCAACTTGCATATGACAGAACGAAAGGTTGCCCAGTTCTGCCCCATTTTCATGTATATTTAACATTTCCACATCAGGTTTTTTGGTTCCATTTATGTGGGGATTACAACAATCGTCTCTATATACATCTCGATACATTGGGCTTCTTTCAATCCAAATGATACATTTCCCACAAGGCTGATTTTCTAGATAAAAGTTATTAGAAATCCCAGTCCAGCTATTTATACAACTCCATCTCCAATCTCTCCACTCTAATATTATGTTTAACTAATACCCCTTCCCCAACCCCCAACCCCCCCAAAAAAGAAAAGAAAAATAACTTTCTCTCCTTAGTATCATTCTGCAAAGTTGATGTACACATTTATATAGTTGTACATGCCTCTGGAGTAGCCACCCACTAAAGAAGTAGTCACCCATTAAATAAACACACCATTGCCCTATGGAACATTCTCCAATACCTAATTCCCTCTCGTGTTAGCAATTTCACTTGGCACAATTTTATAAGCAACTGGGTTTTCTTAAAAATCTGTGGTTGCGGAGCCCACTCGGAGTCATGGAAATACTACGCCTGTTCGAGAAGGACACGGTGCATTGAACTCTCTAAGATAGATTATTCAGAGGTCGAATGCCAAGACTGTCTTTCAAAGTGTCTCTAGGTAGAATCTCACCCCCACCTTTGCACTGAGCAGTTGAGAGTGCTATTGCACCACGCGGGGATGCATGGATTTCCTTTGATCTAGGAAAACACTCCACTCATAATTGTGTTGCTTGTAATTATTGGTAAATATATTAATTGAAAAGGCTGTTTTTTCCTCTTTCTGTCTCAATATCTGAAACACAGTAAATGCACAATAAAGAATAAATCAAATGTTTAGAGTCTAAACTTTGGATCATTTGTGTCCTCCTAGTGGTACCACAATTCTTACCATCAAGCCTAGAAAGTCTGCCTCAAAACCAAAGGGAGAAAAAAAGAAACCATGGCTGGAAACAAGGAAATTCAGAGAAGAAAAATAAATAGGCCAAACCAAGAAGTGACGAGAAGACAGGAAAGAGTGAACCCTGCTTAGGGCATTGCCATCGCTCTCTGTCTTCCAGATCTGGGAAGTCAGCTTCCTAGATTAATGACATAATTTTGTCCCATATATAAATTACTCATATTTTGTTTCAGCTCAGGATGCATGTGATCAAAATAACTAGGCAAACGGATAGTTAAGCCTTATGCCCCCTCCGTAACACTTTCATATGCTGCCCCCTCTTCCTTAAGGCCGCCAGAGATTGAAACTACTAACCCTGGGAAGCTGAGCCTTGTGTTCAATCATAGGAAGAGAAACAGGCAAAGGCAATAAAGGAAGTAAGCCTCCAGGGTCTCAGGTGGAAGGACTCTTTTCTAAAATGAAACTAATTATCCAATGGATGGCAGGCACTGAGGGGTCATTAAAATGGCCAGATGGATGATGATGCGTCCGACTGCCTTTTCCGGGTGGAGTTTCATGCTCTGCACATCTGGCCACTATAAATAAGAATATATTCTGATTCCATTCAGTCGGAGAAGTGTGAGCTCTGAACAACTGGAACCAGAGCGAGGAATCCAAAAGGACCAACCATTCCTTTGGGTTTTGTCACAAGGGGTTTTGAGGTTTAGAAACAGATCGCTCAGGACTGAAATAGAATGGAGATTTAACTCAAATATTCACCTTGTCCCAAATCTGGGCCAACTTGACAGATAATGCAAATCTGAAAAGTGTGCTAATAACCGGACAAGAGTGAAATGCCACAGTTAGCTCTTCTCACACTGTGCCTGTCCTTGCCCTTCCCTTTGCCCCTGCCCATCAGCAATATGAAACCTTCCCTCCGGCAGACATACCTCACCCGCTCTCAGGGTCTCTCCTCTCGGTGAAGCACAAGTCAATAGGTGAGAGTCTCATAGCGATTAGACATCTGTGTAGATCCTTCCATTCATCACAAAATAAGACCGTCATTCCGCCCTCCCTCTGAAGGACACACTGCTGCTTTCTGGCATGGCCCACCTCCTTTCCTCCTGTGCTGTGCTCGCTCGACATCGATCCCTCGACTCTCAGAGTAACAATTACCTCAGAGTTATCGAACACATCAAGCCTCGGCATCAGCCTCAACAAGTGTTGTTTTTTTTAAAGCAATGTCTGAATATGACAAATGGCATTAACCGTGTGTTTGGCAGGGCTGCTGCAAAAGCTGGGTCTGATATTTATAGTATGCTTTAGCAAACCACAAACATCCTTCCAGGTGTCATGGGCTGTAGTGTCACAGGGAACATAGGCAATTAATCTCCTATTGTGACATTTATCACCTTTCTCCTCAGGCAGGTCTCTCCCAGGGATGGTTAAATAGCTACTGCTGGAGCTGCCACCGATTAGCAACCATCACACGGGGTGTTGCAAGTTCTGACAACAATGCAACAGCCTACTTGAGACAGCAGGCCCATAAAACAGAACACCCTGAAAAAAAGGAAAACCAACTCCAATTGTCATGTAGCAACACCTTTCCCTAGTGGAATATGATAAAATAATAATAAATTATAAATTATCAGCGGGGAGCGGGGAGGGGGGCACAGGGAGGGAGGGGGAAAAATGAGCAGACACCAAGGGCTCAAGTGGAAAGCGGGTATTGTAAGAATGATGAAGTCAACATATGTACTAATGTGCTGGACACAAATGACGTATGTACAGATTGTGATGAGTTGTATGAGCCCCTAATAAAATGACTATTAAATTAAAAAAACAACAGTCAATGCTTAGGAGAGATGCTGGTTTTGAGCAACTAGCTGCCATCAGTTTTAACCATTATATTAATATCCCTTAAGTTAGCTCTCGCACGACCATTTATTTCAAGATTTGATAAACTGAAATTAGAGGCAGAAATTTCAAATTGGCAATCTGTTGATTTTCATTTCTATAACTACCAGATTCAAGTCAGTGTTAACTTATGAAATCATTGGGGCATCTCACTACAGTTTATTGAAAATCTTAAAAGCTAGATTTCTGTCATCAACTAATATTTATATTCAAGATCTCAGATTCCACCTCTAAGTCTGATCCTTTCTCTAGGGCTGGTGCCCAAGCGAAGGCCCAGAGGCAGACAGCTGCTTGTTCCAACCTCCTCTGCCCGAAATTATGAAAACCACGTGCATCTGACTTCCATATTTCAGCCCCAAATAGCAGAGAGATGTCAGCCAGTCAGTCAAATTCACTTCATAATCCGGGCTTGAGCAGGGGTCCCCAACCTTCTCACCTTAATGACGCGGACACACATGAAGGCTGTCATTTGTTTTTGCTACGCCTTGATGAAAACAGGCAGGATTCAATTCAATTGTCCCCTGTTCACTTTAACACCACCTTTTCTCCATTACTCCGGACAGCCTAGAAATGATTTGTTCTTATTGCTGTGAATAAGTGCAGTGGAGAAAGTTCTGAATCATAGCAAGCCCATGTAAAACAGAACAAAGTACCATTCACCTCTGGGCGAGCCTCGCCGATTTTGCTGTGTTGGAATGCATCGGGGGCAGTACTGTGTCAAGCACAAGCGTCTTGTTTTTGCCGACAGTGTCCTTCACCAAGCACGATATTGCTTTGAGGAACCGGTCCCTCGTGGTAACATGCCCAAAGTATGTGAAAAGAAGTCTCACCACCCTCTCATCCCAGCTGCACTTCTCCCAAGATAGATTGGTTTGTTCCTGTGACATTTCTTGGGATAGCCAATGTGCCAACACCAAATTCAAAGACACACATTCTTTCTTTGGCCTCTCGAGTCATCGCCCAACTTTCACAGGACTATGAAGCAATTCTTAGTCATCCCTGACATCGCTGCCCCTTCTCATTTTGAAGAGGTCTGATGTAGATTTGCCTAATGCAATATGCGATTCAAAGAACAGTTGATTATAGATCCGTGTAAGATAACATCCACAATAACTTTCTTTCCCTTTTTTCACAGTTCACCAGGATGTTTACTAGTTCAGCTGTGAGGGGTTTTACTTTCTTTAAGTTGAAATGCATTCCATACGAAAAGTTGTAGCCTTTCATTTTCATCAGGACGTGCTTTAGGGCTGCTCCAGTTTTAGCAAGCAAGGTTACCATATCTGTATATTGCAGGTTGCTATATACAGATGCCACAACCTTGCTGGACCACAGAGTAAGATAAACAATAACCTCATTTTCAAAACATAGGTAATGAGGACCAGTGAAATAAAGTGAATTGGTTAAGGTCTCTTGAGCAAGTAGCTTTAACAGCCTGGTCTACATAATAAACAGAAGATCAAACTGCAGAAGATAAGGATTGAAAAACAGGAAGCGTCAGTTTGAAAGGTAATTTTTTTTTTTTTTTGGCCAGAAGGGTGCAAACCTCTTCATGACACATGTTAAGCAGGTGAGAGGTTTTTTTTAATCATAAACATTCTATGCACCAGTGCTTCCTCTAATCATTCTGACAGTGGCGATCAATGCCTTTTACAGAGATTTGTGGAAACCACAAGGAGTCAAACGTTGCTACTATAGAGATAAATGTCCTTGAAACCTCTCAGCCCTAGCTCACCACTAACTGCCTCCGTGGAGGGTGCTTTATTTTATCCCCAGGTTATTACTGGAATAGGGCAGTGGTTCAGTACTGACTCAGACAAGTGTCGGAAGGCACTATGTCAGGACCTCAGTTTATGACTCATGTGAAAGACAGCTCCTTCCTGAATTGTCTTTATTATCTCTTGTCCCAGCCCTCGTGATCTCTTAAATGACACAATGGGAAATCCGTTCATTGTTTAAAAAAAAAAAAAAAAGACTATAATTTGAAATTTGATCCAGGATGAGCTGTCTATTGAAATTGAAGTTTGTTTCTCTTTGGCTGACCCAGATCAGCCCCCTGTGTTAATCACGAGCTCACAACGGATAACAAAGTAACTTCTTCACAATATGAATTTCTCACAATGCCGTGAAAAGGTCTGGCTCCAACAAAATATAGCAGAAAAAATATACCAGCATTTATCAAAGAGGGTTTTCTGGTTTGGGTTTTGCTTTTTTCTATCCTCAACAGCTTGAGCTCAACTGAGAGAAACCAGGCAGAAGAGGATGCCAGAAGCCCAAGGTTAAGTCTAGGAGCATTCTGTGCCAATAAATCAAGTGGCAAATAGCGGAGCAAGAATCAACCTGCCTTTTTGAACTTGAGGCTTCCGATCTTTCTTCAGATAGCACCTCAGTGACTTCCAGAGTTATACAATGACCGGATCCACCATTAGTGGATTTCACAATTCTGTCCTGGCCAGAAAATGAAATAAGTGAAAATATGGTGATGTTATAGTTTCTTACTCAAAAATATTGCCTACTCTTTCCAACTTGGTTATGGATATGTGTCTCAGGGTCTTGCACTGCAAACCAAATGTTCACACATTATTATACCAATACATAAACCTGGGTATGCCATTTAACCCTTCTTCTTCTGGATAAAAATAAATTCCTTACATAGAATAGTGTTAGCCCCATAAGCAGAGAGTTATGAATCTTATATCATTTCATAATGGTGTCATATATCTTCTTCTTCAAACCACAATTATATCCTAAAGGAAGAATGATATTTTATGGATAATGCAAGTAGTGGATTTTTTAATATATACAGATTCATAATGGTATTACTATTATTAATAACTACAATAGTGAATAAATTTGGTGCTAGCAAATAAGTAGGCAGCCCAGATTTTACAGTCCTATTAACCTTCTCTGCATTTTATAAGTTGCATATTATTTTTTCTTTATGACATGAGCTGAGTCACAATGTGCTTTTATAGCTTTCTAGGGAGACAAGACAATGGAGATTTGCCTTTTCGTTTCCTATCTCTTATGTGTGATGTGTATAAAAATGAGTGTCAGAAGTGAATACATATCAGACTATTTTATTTTGCTTTGAGACTTTGACCTGAAGAACTGATACTCTTTTCTACACGATTTAATTGAAAAGAATCTTTTTCTCTTCTGTAGACTTAAAGAGGAAGAAATTAGCCACAAATATAATCCACAAAAAGAAGCTATCCTCAAATGGGATATTATTTTTTAAATTACTTATTCCATCAACTGCTCCAAATGGGGTCTTCCAGAATCAACAGCATATTATGGTAGAAACTGTAGAGCAAATGTTGGCAAATGGTGGCTCTCACGCCATATGTAACTCTTTTGGTAGATACATGTGGCATTGAAGTAAAATAGAAGATATTTAAAAGATATTATTCAGATAATGGTGATTTCACTCATAAGTAAAAATACATTTATGGCTCTCAAAGAATTTTTATGTTGTTGTGAGGGACGGGCTTGGCTCTTCCATCTCAAAAGTTCACTGACCCTTGCACTAGAGCTA
Organism: Echinops telfairi; assembly: GCF_000313985.2. NCBI lineage: Eukaryota > Metazoa > Chordata > Mammalia > Afrosoricida > Tenrecidae > Echinops > Echinops telfairi. The sequence continues at coordinate 19,502,995 of NW_022103902.1, forward strand.
AAATTAAAATCATGGGTTAAAATGAGCAGTCAACACTTGGAGAGTGTTCAGAAGATAGTGTTGGTAGTTAAGATTAAGGTTAACTTGCAGTTAAGAAATAGTCATTTCTTATGAGGATATCTCCTTCACTCTATGACCTGCTTCCAAGTTAAGTACGCTTGCTGGAAAAGCTTGCTCGTTTTGTTCTGGGTTTGGAGCTGACATCTGGCTCATGGCCTCTCAGTTCTCTGGACTTGATGCACTGCATGATGATCCTGGAAGTTGTCAGCAGCCTGTCACCTTACTTGCTGATCTTAGGTTCCTGGGTCCCTAAAGTTACTCCAATCAGGAGATGCCTCCAGGCTAACATCTTACCTAGAGACTAAGAATTAGCCTGCATTACAACTGTGTGAGCCATTTCCTTGACATAAATATCTGTCTCCCTCTCCATTTCTCTCTGTCTCTCTCTATCATCTATCTAATCTATCTATCTATCTATCATCTATCTATTGTCTATCTATCTGTCTCTCTATCATCTATCTAATCTATCATCTATCTATCTATCTGTCTGTCTGTCTGTCTATCTATCATTTACCATCTATCATCTATCTATCTATCTATCTATCTATCTATCTATCTATCTATCTATCTATCTATCATCTATCATCTATCTATCTATCTCTCATCCATCGAATCTATCTTTACTGGTTTTGCTTCTCTAGAGGACCCACTTAAGACCTTCACTTTGAAGTGATTTCCCAAACACATGTTTAATAATTTCCTAAAATCCCTTGTTAAATAGAAAGTTATCAAACTGAAGGAGAGACAGGAACAAAACAGTGATCAAAGGAGGATGGAATGGAAAAGGCCATAACTTACCAAAAGGCAGGTGTCTATTGTTTTAAACAAAGTGAAGTAATTCAGCCAATGGTTTGGTTGATATGCCCAAAGAAGGACATTTGAGAAATACCTGTTGTCTCTTATTATGTAAGCAGTGATGTAGCATTGAAAAAGAGTACATGTTTTTATCATGATCCTGAACTGGGTGGAAAACTTACTGTGAATGTTTACTATTGTTGGTTATTTTAACATTTTCTAAATCAATAGGGCCCAATAAGATTTGACCTTTGAGCAAAACCATGACAAATAGGTCTTGGTGCTTCCCAGTGGCATGAGGGCAGGGAATTCTTCCTAAAAGTCAGACCAAGTCTTCAGTACTTCAGCAATAGCACAGAAATATGTTGGTGGTGTGGGAAGAAGCCCATTTCCCAGAGGCATGCCAAGGCTAGTAGATCCCGGAGAGCTCAAGTGTTGCCATGGTGACACCTGAATGTACAGGGGTGTGCTCTAAAAGGTTGATTCCAGCATGTCTCAAAGTTGACGGTGGACTAAAATTACACGGAGTCTTTTTGAAAGACAGATGATCGCCCCGAACCCTCAGAATGTTTTATTCTCCGAATGTAATTGGCCAGGAGATTGCATTTGCACAAGTTTCCACATCAAACAAGATGCCTATGCTTCCTAAGTACTCCGTTTGTTCTGTTCATCTCTCTTCTGTTCAATTGCAGACCGATTTCCAGAAAGAAAAGACACATTTTGTCTTGGTTTAACAATAAATAAACCCCGTCTCCATGGGTTTTTTGTTTTGTTTTGTTTTTAAACATGACAGACACAGAATCTGGAATGTAAAATTTAATGAGCTAAGTTTTTATATTTGCTATTAAATATTCACATTAAAAAGAATGTATTCTTTGGTATGGATGTTCACAATTAGAGATGACCTACTCTCCAGATATGAAGTTTTGTTTAAGAACATTTAATTCAACTCACAGAGAAAAGGAAATATGGGGTTATAATCTCATCCTTTATAGTGTCATTTTCTTTATATTTTGTGGAAATATTATGACGAGTGTGCAGAAAGAATAGAATATAGATTTGACATTATTTGGGTTTTAATTTTCAGTTTCATAGAACCTCTCTTCATAGGATGTTTTACTCAAATCTGTTTTATTAGACATGAGTCTATAAATACCTACTGTGTGCATAACACTCAATTGGCCTCTTTGAAAGACAAAAAAATAAATATTAAATCTCTGACTTAAAAAAAATTCCATCCCACTTGAACACTTTAAGGTAAACACCATGGTACAAAATAAGATTAAATATAAAAATATTCCTTCTACAAAGTTATATAGGAAGATTGAAAATGAATGTATAATAAACGATCCAGGAATATTAAGGAGTCATCAAATAGAGGTATGATAAGAACGTGTTGTGGAGTAGTTGACCCTCTCTACTTGTTCTGACGTTTTCATTTTATGGAATAAGTTCTTCTCTACTCATTGATCTTCTGGGGATTTATGTATACTCTCAATTGTCCTCCTTCCAATGGCTGCCATTCACTGTGTTTTTCCCTGGTCTTCCCTTTTTAATTGAACTATCCCAATTATCTGGCATTTAGCTCAGTGAAACCTTACTGAGTATCCTTGCATTGTAGCCACAAGGCAAGGTAGATAGGGAACAAAAAAGGATCAGACCAAAATGTATGAGCGGTTCTGTGGCCACCCCCTTTTTTGTTGGTTTGATTTTTTAAATTTTAATCGAGGAGTTTCTGAGATTTAGCTTCCAGTTAAGAATCCTAGGACTGAAAACATTAATTTTGCCAAGGCCAAGGTCATGGTTCCTTTCTGGAAGAACTTGCTCTCATTTATTTCTCATAGTAATATCTTCGCTTTTTCCACCACTCTAACATCATAAACATGTGGGGCTATAGTATCATCCTTTATGATATGGCTTCTTTTATTTTTATATAAATAATATGACCAGTGTGCAGAAAGAACAGATTATAGATTTCCCATCGGTACTGTTGAGATGGGTCATTATCCAGTATGGGCTCTATAGAGATATCGATCCAAGCCACACAAAGCTGATGTGCTTGGTCTTGAAGTGTTACACTTACAACTGACTCAGTAGGCAGTGTGCTTCTGGTCCTCTCCCCACATTGTTCTCCTGCTTTCTGATCACTGGCTAAATCCACAGTCATTTGTGATTTCCACCCTTTATTTGGGGATGTAGTTCACCCTTTTATTCAACTCATTTTTTGATTGTTCTACTCTCTCTGTTTCCTACCTTTCATTCTTACCAAATTAAATTCAATAAATGTGTTTTCTAAATGTGTGGAACCTTGTACTAAAAGCACAAGATAGGTGTTTTGAGTATAAGCCTTAAAAGTAAGCTGAAAAAAAAGAGCCCGAATGGCCTGAACTTTAATGCCTTTTCTTTTTTTGAAAATTTAAAAATGAATACCTGGAATGCTCTATAATATCTTCGAAAGAAGCAATATAATAAAAAATCAGAGTGCTTCTAGTTGATTTAATTCCCTCCAGACCCACACTCCTTCCAAATTGCACACTTCAAAACCACAGAGCCAAAGAGCTTTAGCTGCCCTCTGAGAATGCCTGAAGAGATGGGGAGAAAAAGGTCCAGGCAAGAAAATGAAAGTGAAAGCTAATTTATGGAGGGAAAAGGGAAAATGGTGAGAAAATTTCAATTAATTTGTGATTGATTTAACAATGAAGACCAATTGTTAAGGGGGGGAAAAAAGCAGTCTTAGCATTTAATTAATTATTTAGGCGCTATTGGAGGGACCAGATTGCATAGTGTATCAGCCCAATAGCCCACTCAAAGGACAAATTTAAACTTGATTCGAAGCTACTAGCTTGAATGACTGTAATATGATACGCCGGGAGGACACTCTAATTCCAATATTAAAGAAAATATAAACTGTTCAAATTTAAAAAGTATATAAGAAACTTTTCTAGATTTTAAATTAGACAAAATTTAAGATAGTTGTGTAGCCTGAAATCACTGATGACACGTGGGTTTTATTTGAAATGGTTGTGGCGCAGAACGACCGTTGCTTATCCCTCCAACAGCAGGCCTTCTCAGACTCTGTCCTAGGTGAAAGGGCAATTCCATTGTATACAGACATAGCAGGATTTAAACTGGCCTGGCCTGGGTTGTGGTTTCACAGGCAACCAGAGTACTTAGATAAATTATTTGTCTAAGATGTATTCGGTAAAACTTTCAGAGTAACTGGCAGGCCAGATGATGAACTGGATCCTAAGGCAGCATGGCAATTATCCCTTACAAATAAATCACACGGGATTCTAACAACAGTTGCTACCTTCACTTTGGCTTTTGATTCACAAGTGCTCTGTTCCCTTGCTGTGCATGAGGGTGGACAAGCCTTCGAGAGCACCTTCTGATCGGTTGTTTTTCATTGGTGCTCGAGCTGAGCAAGGAACAGAGAGAAGGAACAACGTATCTCAGCAGGTTGGTGCTGGGGGCAGGATTTGTGCAGGTGTGTGTACGCCCCCACCCCCTGCCCCCACACACATCCTGGGCCTCTGAGACTTCCTGGTTCCCCCTGGCTTCCTATATTACCATCTCTTCAGTTGAAGTCATCACTGTCATTTTGAGACAGGATTGTCCACCTTGCTACTTTGTCCTTGATAACAGTACCCAGAGTATATAATTTCTGGTTTACACACATTACACGCAATATTCTTCTTTATTATCAATATTATGTAAATTGGTGGGTTTCATCCCATTTTTTTTTTTGGATGAAGAGATGAAGTTTGAGGTATGTTAAGCATCTGGCCCATAATCTCCGAACTAGCAAGTTGTGAAGTCAGTGTGGAATTTATGTGTCTCTTTCCAGAAGCACATTGTCCACAGTGGATGTCACTATATCTCCTCCATGATGGAAATGGCAGGGAAGCTGCTACCATCAGCCCTGGTGTATCTTAATCAAATCACTTTTTATCATGGACTCAGAAGTAGACTCAACTCAAAACTCAATCCCCTGTGGAGACTGCGTGTGTCTATGTGTCTACATATGTCTATATATATATACTGTATTATACACACACGTATATTTATATATATTCTTTGTTACACATTAACAGATATTTCTGTACTATAAAGTGCCCATTATGCTAATGAAGTGGAGAAGTAGAAGGCATGCTAATAGACTTTGGGATTATCCTTTTGGCTAAAAATTGAGCAAAATATGCAAAGGAACACGAAATGCTTTCTCTTTTAACATACCCCTTTTCACTTGGCTACATTTAAGAAATGCATATCAAAAGTTTAGGATCAAACACTGAGAGGTGTAAATTCTATTAAAACCTAAACCAATAGGCTCCAGGTTTGCAATGTGAGGCTTCGTGGGAGTTGAGAGGTCATGTTGCTGAGGGCTGCTGGGAAGACTGATTGGGAGTACAGTGGCTGGTGGCTCTCTTTTCCCCCTGACCTTCTTCCCCCTGCTGGAGGGTACATTATCTTGTCCTGAAGATACATAAACAAGGTGCTCCTCAGCTCCGTGCACTATCTGAAAACTTCCAAACTACAGAAAGCTTATCTAAAAAGTGCACCGAGCTACCCCTGCTGCTACCAATTAAACTGTAAATTTAAAAAAATAAAATAAACTACAGGGAGAGTTTCTC
>NW_022103902.1:19510153-19518730 GCF_000313985.2 Echinops telfairi
TATGTATGGATTGTGATGAGTTGTATGAGCCCCTGATAAAATGATTAATAAAAAAGAAAGAAAGCAAATATGTTGAGAATGATGATGGCAACAAATGTACACATGTGCTTAACACAATGGATGGATTATGATAAGTTGCACAAGCCCCCAATAAAATGATTTAAAAAATATATCCTAAGGTCTTTCAAACTGAATATCACTTTTTCTGTTCTTCACTAAGCCTTCTCTCCTACCTGTTTAAGCAACCCTTTTTCACCTCTGTCTACATTTTATTATAGAAAAGCATAGTTTGCCTATAAGGGGTTCATTTGAAGCTCATGAGTGTTCCACACATCCCAACCCACCACCCACACAACAAAACCCCACGTTGTTATGCTCAGTTCATATTGCCCCCCCTTTACAAGACAGTGTTCCCTTTTCCTGAGGCTTCCAAACTTTCACACCACTCCGTGGGGATGAATTCTTCCATCTATATCCACTTAAGTGTTTGATTCTGTTGCTGTAACTGGAAAAATGTATTTGCTATTTGTTTACCTTTTATGATAATTAGCTCTTTGAAGCTAGGTAGCAAACATTTTATATGCTATTTTCACTAAAATTAGGGACAGCATCCTGAGACTGGAATACACCCTTGTAGCTCTCTTTCATAGAGTGAATGGTATCAGAGCAAGAGAGTGCATCTGAGATCACATGTTCCCTCTGCTCCACCAGCCACTCCTCCGGAGGAAGATGGGGCTTTCTGCTCCATAACGTGCTCCAGTCTCAGCATCTTCCAGGGGAAGTTCTGCTCTGTCCTATAGGATCACTCGGAGCGGACTTCCATTCTGGCAGTTAGTTTTGATTTTACCCTCATACTCCTCTTGTTACCACCACCTACTGGAAGAACTTGGAATTGAAGGAATGCTGGCATTTAATCTTGAATGCTCTTAAGAGACTACATTTTTGGCCTAATAAACTGTAGGACTGCTTGAAACAAGCAGTTCATTCACCACTATCCAAACCCCAATCATACGAGAGTTGCCCTCTCTCCGCTCTTTCATGCCTCTCTACCTTTCTTTCCGAGCAATGTTGCTATGGAAACTGCATTGGGTTTTCATTCTCTGTCTTCATCATGGGACTACTGTTCAGAAGGCAGGGAGGGAGCGACATTGATCAGTGAGGCAATGAGACACAGCCTCTGGGGAGAGGAGAAGGCCACCGGGGAGCCTGTATTCTCCGGACACTGGATCACAGCTACGCTTTCAGTAAAGACAGGTCGATTGAACCATCCTTTAGGGGGATTTAATTAAAAACCAGTCTGGGCCCACCCTTATGCCGCACAGTGGCACCATGGATCATCAGAATGCAATAGAGGCATGTCAAAGAAGGGTGAGGGTGAGTCAGACATGGCCCCACGCGTATTAAAGGGTCCTTCTGTGTGTCGCTGACAAGGCAGAAATTTATTTGGTGCTGTTAGCCAAAGAGATTGACTGACCATGTATTGGATTCACTTTTCATGTTATTGGGTCACTGGGGACCAGCAGGGGTGTTCTCCCCTTCTCTCCCGCAGTTTTCTCTGTGACAGAGTTGGTGACATGGGCTCTTCTGTGGCCGGGGAAAGGACGATGTGCCACTTCAGGGCACTGCCGCTTTGGCTGCTGCTATGAGTGTTGATCCTTTCTAATCCGATACCCTTGTATACTTGCCCTCGCCATTCTACAGACACGACCTTGCTTTTCCATTTTTGACATATTTCTATATCTATGGACATGAGGAAAAGTGAAGAGATGTTGGTGCCCTGAGTATCCCCCCAGTCTTCTGAGAACACATAGCATGTCAAAAGTGGCCTTCCTTTCCCCCATCTGGAAAATCCTCCTCAGCATTTACCTCAGCATTTCTAGGAGTGACCTCTGCTAGCCGTCAGGGCATATGAAACGTTGGAAATAATGTTCTGAAAGTATGGGGCTTGCTGACCAGCTGGTGGTCTCTCATCAGTGGTGTCAAAATCTTCCTGTTTACTCGCTTCTGATTGTTGCTTACATGACAAGTTCACATTCCCTTTATTTGTAAGCTTGCCCGTTTCTCACTTCCCTTCACTTTTTTTCAATCCCACCCCTCAGTGGAGTTCATAAAAGATTCGAGTCTTACAGAGCATCAAACCTCACAAAGCATGCATTCGCACTTCATTCTTGCCTCACCACGCTACCTGTGGAAGCTTGGGAAAATGACTAAGTTCCTATTGGCCTCAATCTCCTCATTGACAAAAGGGGATAATAATTTCCATTTTGAGTACTAAGGTGTACATAGCTTATGGTCTTATATCCTAAGCGTAACATTGAAGGTTTGCATCTACCCAGAGGTGCCCTACGAACTCCTTCTCTACCATCAGCCATTGGAAGCCATGCGGACCAGAGCACGCATAAGGGAAATGTAGTGACTGTTGACACAAGGTGGGAAATGTAACTGGAGATCTGATTTGCTACTTAAAACTATGACCAAAAATGCAATCAAATATTTTACATTTAAACCCTAGGGAGCATACGGTCATCATGATATAGGTATTAGGACAGTATTTGGAATACATTCAGAGAATCATAAGCATGCTAGATAAGTGAAGTATGCCCTCTGTTAGTGGGTGATAGGTACATGGAGAAAATAAAACAATATAAGCAAATGAAGTTTGCAGTTTGCAAAAGCAAAATACAAAAAAAAACCATGTCCAGCATAGACTTTCTGAAGAAGAGGACCACGAAGCTGAGACACCGGGAATAATGGGTAATACCAATTTCCTCTTGAGACATCTTGATCATTCTAGAGTCTATCAGAGTGCCTCATGTAAGATAGACATTCAGTAAATGCATAATGATTAAATAGAAGTCAAACACTTGATCAAAATCCATGTTAGATTGATTGAAATCATTCACGAATAGGTGAATTCACAGACTATCCTATGATTATTCCTCAATAAATACTGAATTAATCAAAATCAATACAGTGGACATTATTCAAAATGACTGTAACTATTTTTAAATAAAAGCAAATAGAGAAGAACACTTCAAGGAATTAACTTTTACTCTCCGTTCTAAACCTAGAGTCAGCATCTACTTTCCACAGTCATATATGTCAATATATTTGATTTTTGCCATGAATAAATTTTATATGCCATGAAAACATTGTATTTTCTTATTCACTTGTACATATTCCAAATTGTTCATCAATAATAAATTATACATACAAAACAAAGAAAGGCATATGGAAAATAGTTCTACTCTGACATGCATGGCATTAGCATGAGTTGGAATTGACTCAGTAGCAATTGGTCAGGGTATGAACTGATGTAATATCATAAATATAAAATTATTATAATAACATGGATAAATAATAACACAACCATCAGACACATTTAATGACCATTCACTTTTACTTAACTCATTTAGATCTGTATTAAATCCTCTGTTCTAGTTTTTTCATATTCTTCTGTTTCTCTTTAATCTATAATTACATTGCTAAACGTGATTAAATCAAATTTCACTTCCTCAGTTGACAAGAATAATAATAGCATAACATACTAGTGCTCCAGGGTGCAGTCAGTTGCCCAACCTCTTATCTAAATCTTTCTCAGAGAAATATGGTACATCACATCCCAAATATTCCAATTAAGGAACAAAAAGCTCAGAACATAAATTTTATACACTTTCCAATTTTTTCCTCATCTCAAAATCACCCCTTCCTTAACCATTTAAAATGAGAGACTTAATAAGTCATCATAAACCGTATAATATTTATCATTTCAATTAATATTAGTAAATTTAATACTTGGAGAATCTATGACTTCTTCCTCAAATCTGGCATGGAGATAAGAATAGTACATGAGCTGCTAGAGAATTATTCCTGGTTAATGTTATATCTAATTTAATAATTAAATTATAAATAGCAATTTGGAAGATAACTATGGGATGAGATTAAAATATGAGCTAGGGAGACATTGAGTTTTGGTGAACAAGAGATAACTGAAACTGAGTTGAGTTAAAACTTTTTAGTGTCTTGTAGAGCACTGTAAGGATTTGGATTCTTGGCTTGTGTATGAATGATCAAATTGGTAAAATTTATTATTCCAAGTAGAAGGTAGTGATTTTTCTAATTAATATGATTATAGTAAAGATTGAAAAATTAAATGGGTTCAGGAGATATGGAAGATAACAGGATTTGGTGGTAGACCAGATGCTTAAAGGCAGAAACTGAATCAGTTGTGTATTTGTATTGCCACCTCCCCACAGTATCTGCCATGATATTTTAAGTGCAGTAAAGGCCAGATAAATATTTGTTGAATGACTGAATAAATGAAGCCTCAAAAACTTCTTTCTCAGAAGAAATATGAATTATATTCATGTTTCATTTATAAGGAATGTGATAAATGCTCAAAGCAAAAGCCAAGGCCTTTCAGCATCAGTCTTGTTGAAGTAACTGGTACATGGGAATTGCAGAGCACTACTGGGTGCAGCCCCAGAGACCATGGGTGGTTTGAGGCCAAGAACTCAGGGCCTCAATTACAAAACTGGCGATGGTAACAAGTGGTTGAAAAGGTTAAACGGGAACAAAACTCTAATACTAGACTTTTGTAGCAAAACCCAGATTCCTGGAAACAGGGATAGCACCTTCTGATACCATGGTGCTTATCAGAAGGGGGATGTGTCATATATAAATGCTCATATTGCTGTGAAAAACTACCATGGGTTTGTGGCAGGAACTTAAACTAACATTTTTTTTTAGTCTAAATACATCCAGGTCATTTTAATTAATCTTAAAACCAAAATTGAACATTTCATCTAACTTCAGGTTTATTTTCTTGCCACAATTCTACTTTATGGCCTCCATAGTTTCTCTCTCTTCTTTTCTATCTATGTTTTCCACCAACGTACTGTTTGGATAACTTCCAACTTCTCTCTCAGTGCTGGCATGATATTAGAGTTAGAGTCAAGAAAAAAGGCAAGGATTAATTAAGAACTTACTAAAACTGACATGGGGGAGATAAAGCATGTTTTTCTTCACCTAATCCCTCCTAACCATTTGCACAACACACACACACAATGGTAATAATAGTGTTTGTGAGTTGATTACAGAATATCTATATCTGATGTTTCTTCATCAATGTTGAACAATGAAATATGATAAAAATGATAGTAGTTTTTGATGCAATGTCATACTGCCATCAAAATGTTATTTGTAAAGTTTTGTTTAAAATGGGATATTCTGAAAATCTATACCTGTATAAGGAAATATTTTAAAAGATCGGTATGAAATATTTTAAAAGTCACTATGTAATATGGATAGAGAGATGATAGATAGATGCACGGAGAAATACTTTTAATAAGTTTATTAAAGCTGATAATAGGATATGACTCTATGAAAGTAGGATATTTTTAGGTGGTGGGTAGATGAGACCTGGATCTTAGCCGGCTCTGATGATAAGATAATTCAAAGGATATATGTTAATTCCAGAACATCCAAGTCTTAGAACCATGAATGAAGCCAAATGCTGCCCCTATCTGTGAATCGACTCAATATCTTGCTCAAACATTGACGTAAGAATGCCATGCTCTATTCAAGTCTCCAATTCTGAGCTTTATTGGAAGCTGCTCTCCTGGAATAGGGACATTGGAGGTCGGCTTATTTACATCAAAGAGCTGTGGAGGCATGCCAGGTGACCCTTTGGGCTGCTCACTGCAGAGTCAGCAGGTCAAACTCATCAGCTGCTCTGCACGAGCAAAAGGAGGCTTGCTGTCCTGTCAAGATTTACACGCTCACAAAAGTGCTCTGAGTTGGTATTGACTCCCTGGCGGTAGGTTTGGTCCGACTTACGCATTGGCTTGTTTAGCTATCTCTTTACCTCATTTATCTACATTTTGAGAGTTTATTTCATTTCTAAAACCCCAGGTTGTATTGTTGTTTGGGTTGGCTTCTGTTTTAAATCTTTGGCCATTTCTAACATGTGTATTTGTGTGTGCATGTGTGTGTAACTATCTGTGTACATATTTATGTTGTTTGTTTGCTTTAATAGCCAATATTTCCTTAGCTCCTGAACAGACTGTGGGATGCAGTGTACTGTGGTCTTTGAAAAACTATGATTTGAAATTAGACTTAATTTCAGTTCCCTCTTCTGCCAATCATGAAGCAGAATACTTTGAAAAAATTACTTAACTTCTCTAATCTGAATAAAATTTAGATAATAACATTGACCTAATATTAAAAAGACCCTCGAGGAGACCATTAAATGATAGACATTTGCCTATAGCAATCATTCAATAATAAATATTAGCCCTTATTTTGACTGATTGTCTGGAATGAGCTCGGGCCATGATATTATCAATGACAGAGTCCTAAGGAGCCCACAGTCAATGTTCTTACTTTAATTCTTGATGATTATGACTACAGGGGCACGCTGTAATTCATAAGTCCAGAGTAAGACTAAAATGCCAAAAATAGGTGCTGTTTCATTCGTCCCGTCCCTGAATTCTAACGGGGTGAGCCAGTAGTCATCACCTCCTCACTATGCACAAAACGGGTATGTGATTGTCTTCACACAACTAGTGTCCTGTGCTTCATCGAAACCCCTCTACTGCAATGGGAAATAAAATACATTGAATATTGAGAAAGAATTAGTGCCATCCTCATGGATTCCAATCTGTTTTAGTAATCATAGGTTAATGAAGCCATTGTCTGCCTAAAATTTCTAAAAGGAAAGTGGTTCCCTATAATTAAATGTTCCCTTCAGACTCGAGAATCGAGGCTGAGATACTTCCAGAATGATATGAAAATTGTATCACTTACTCTACTATATGAATGAATGAATGTTCGACTCTTTCCCAAGGGGAAGTGGACAAGATTGACATGCAAAGAAAAGCTTCTGAGAACGGAGTCTCACACATATTAACGTTTGGACAGAAATTACTTATTGGTAGTAGAACTTCCTGCCATCTTTCAAACCAAAGTATAAAGGTAATAATCCCCCCCACCCCTTGCCACCAAAAGAGCTATTCTGATCATCCCAGAGGCTACAGAGAAAGGAAAGACAGCCCATCAGCAAGGGATTCTTAGACATTAGCACCGAGTTCTTAGAAAGTCTTCCAGAAGTGATTCGCGCTGTAACACAGCCCCACTCCACTGGACAAGTAAAGACGTCTATGACAGCTTGATTGTTGACAGGCTTAGAGGAAAAACATAGATTGGTGACATGTTAAAACGCAACTTCAATAACATTCGTGAGATTTGGGGAAGCTGCAGCAGTGACATGTAACATGTGCTTGCTTAACCCAATCCTACAGAGATGGTGTTTTTTCCTGCAAGTTTACCCTGTAATTCAAGCAGAAAGGGAAAACAGGCATAGCGAAGGCTATCCAGAGAGGAGCTATGGTCAATCAGTGAAGCAATCTAGTCTCGTGGACCATATAATAACAAAGCCTGAGCCCATCTTTATGAGTTCAATTATAAATACCCAAAACAAAACAAAAAACCCATGCATGTGAACATCCGACACAGCCAACAGGCATGCTTTTGAAATACGAAGGACAGCAGAAGAAACTTGAAATGCCGTTCCTCTTACTTAGGTCCCAGTACATTCATAAACGTTGTTCTTTAAAATACCGTCTACATTTCCCTCTCAGTTCGTGATGTTTTGAAGCTTTTGAACAGCTCCTTTTTGTATTGAAAGCTGTGTACTACTGTCGGCAGCATCCGTGAACCCGCTCAAAGACACCCCAGTGGTATTCCGTGGGTATTCCAGGGAGGAGTGAGTCGAAAGGATGAGTCTATCTTTTAGTGCCTGCTGTCTAGCAAAATGTCATGCCACTCGATACAGACAGATCTAAAGAATAAAGTTGTTCTGAGTTAAGAATCTAGTTGCTGATATGTTGGGAGTTTTGATAGGCCAATAAAATCCTTCCTGCCTCTCCCCCCCCTCCAAAAAAAGTAAGCTTTTTTTCATATAAACTCAGATTTAATTTTCCTCACAATAACTTCATTGAACTAGAGTCACTTAATGGATATAGAGGTGTGCATGCCCACACATATACATACACACATTTATTCCCCCTGAAAATAGAAAGTAAAACTGAGAATTTTAAGCTTCACAGATAACTATACCCCCATTAACACTACTAAGAACAAGGTAAGAACAGTGGAAAATGGTCATCCGGTTTTTAAAAGATAAGAGGTTTTAGCTCCACCCATCTCCATTGCTATGCCAAGTGGATGCTCTACCTGAAGTCCACCCACAGTGAGCTGAGAGGAAGTGCTGCAGTTCCTTAGCTACAGGGTAAGTTGTGGCGAGTAGAGAGAGGAGAGGTGACAGACAGCAGACAGGCCTGCCAGAAACCTCCCTCACTAGCTCCGTGACGCCTGTGCATCCATTCTCCCGTCCTCCTTACTTGTCGAACTTTCACAGGCACATGGATGATTGAAAAGACCCTGCCTCGTGTCAGGCACACTGGAGTCCTCAACGTGATATCTTTGTTCTTCCTCATTTTCAATAGGGCTGTGAAGCAGAGTTGATCCGTGCAATGTGTCCTTTTATTTCTTGAGACTGCTGGGGTTTTTTTGTTT
>NW_022103902.1:19520307-19528921 GCF_000313985.2 Echinops telfairi
CAGATGGTGCTGTGGTGGTGCTGGGGAAAGTATGCATTTTCAAGGGGATACTTAAAGTGCCCCAAGAATTTGGGGAGATGAGCAAGGAAGATGCCTTTTCAAAGTTAAAGGATCAAATGAGCCAAGATCCTGCCACACTACCAGCCAAGAGGCTGGCTGCTGGACCACTGACAATCGAGCATCTCCTCTGACAATCGACATATTGATGGAAATCAAATAAATGACAACCTCAACCAGCCATTGGTCAGCTGGGATGACATAACACAAAGGAACTTCGCAGAAGCTCACCCTGCTCCCGTCCGGGGGAGGCACATCCTGGCCTTGTCAGGCTGCTCAGCATGTCTGTTCTTTGTGGCAGGTAGATGGAGATAGATGCTGCTCTCATTAGAGCCTGATGGGACTGAGCATGTCAAACAAGCTTCCTGCTCACCAAGCAAACTCCTGTTAACGGGCCTCCGCATATAGCTTCCCTACAGGGCAGCAATTCACTGGTCAGACTGATGTAGATGTCTGGTCCAGTTAACGGTCATATTTTTCATTGCAAATTAATTCAGTGGCTTTCCCATTTCTAGGCCTCAGTGTGTTGTGAGTCGGTAGATGCCCAGCCCTCAGAATAATCAGCTGGGGGCAGTAAGCAGACCAAGTGCTGGGACCTGAAATGCGGAGGTCCAGACTCCAGCTGTGATGAATTCACCCTGGAAATGCTGCCCTGCAAGGTCTCTTGGCAGCTGGCTTTCTCCTGGGACACACTGACCTTGTGGTCCTTTACATTTGAAACGTCAACATGTGCATTCCAACACTGGCCCTCCTGGGAACAGTCACTGCCGGGACATATGTGCGAGGAGTTGTAAGTCGTGATTAATTGAATATTGAAGAAATGTCTCCAATGGTGGGCAAAGAATTTAAATTAAGTAGGCTATGGACATATGCTTTAAATATGATAATAATAGCTAATATCTATTGATTGACTGAACACATTTTAAAAGCCAGATACTAAGCATTTTAAATAATATTGACCTTCTAGAGTGTTCCCATTTTAGTGACTAGTGAAATAGAGATCAGAAACACTGATTCATTTTCCCAGGACCATACCTTTAGCCAATAATGCAGCAGTACTATGAACTCAGATCTATTATGTCCCAAGTTAAGAAAATGGGCTCTAGGGGACTATTGCCCAAGACCTCTAGCTCCCCACTCCTGAGATTGTACCCTTGGATTAAAAAACTCAGCCCCTCTAGTTCAATGCGTCTCCAAAGGCCTAATTCATTGAGTTGTGATGAATTTTCAAATGAAATTATAACAATAAAGCACTTAACAATTCACATACTTAGCATCTTGTGCATACCTTTTAGGCACTCAAAAATGTTACCATTAGTATTGATAAAAAAGTATTAAGATATATAACATATGTGGTGCAATTACACATACCCACCACAACATCCAGATATACCTTCTTCTGTGCATACTCCTCACACCACTCTCTTGCTATGGTTAGTTGTCGCTTTGTCAGTTACCACTCACAGCAATCCCATGGGTGTCAGGGTAGAACTGAGCTCCATTGGACTTGCAAGGCTTTTGGAAGTAAATCTCAAAGCCTGTCTTCTTCGATGCCTCTGGGCTGGGTGTCCATCACAGAATATTTGGGTAGTTGTTGGAAAGTTAACCAGGTGGGCCACCTAGAGAGTCTAGTCTTATGCCTCTGGTGTTAAGCAACAGAGCTTACTTTATAAAAAGGAGTGATATCCCAAAAATTTGTCTGCTTTCAGATCTATTCCTATAGATCAGATAATTAGGTCAAACATGCCAGAAAATAGTGGGAGGGAAAAAAATCAAGGACAGTGTGTCATATATTTCTATATGTTTGTTGAATTGGACTTAGCACTTGACTCTGAATATCCTAAATGTCAAAGTAAATGGAATCAAGTGGTCAGTTTCCATTTTTGCAGGACCCATCAGATTAAAGTCCTCCCATCGTTGGGAGGACTGAGAGCTTACCCACATGGGACTTTTACATTGTGTACTTGGTGATGTAGCAAGCTGGACAAGGCTGAGGCAATATTTTCAATAACAAACCTCAATCATTTTGAAATGCAAAGATCACATTTTAAGAATCTGAGGTGCCAACTCAAAGGTATTGCTTCCTGATGAATTGGACGATGGACTGCCTGGCCATCTTGTAACCTTGACCATGGGATCCACATGGTCACCCTGAGCCTATTGCACTGCCCTCCTTGTGCACATTGCCCTCTGCAAATGCCAGACTGTATTTTCCCTCTCATCAGCTTTTATTCCAAACACCGTGTGCCTTTTTCCATTTCATTTTGGGTGATATTTCCAATTCTCTGGCAATGCAGAGAAGAGGTCAAAGTCATTCATCTGGAACCAGACAAAAAAAATTTCCCACACAAACCAGCAAGCTTACTCTTTGGAAGTAAATGCCTGGGAGAAAGCAAATACCTCTGGAACTCGAAGCCCTGGCTTCAGACAATAAATCAAAAGCACTTAAGTTACTACCAGAGCACCTTGGGCTTTCATACCTGACTGGCAAAAAAAATTGAAATAAAAAATAAAAGGAATAGTGATAAAGAACCGAAAATGGCAACCTCTCTACAGAGACTGTAAAACCGATGGGTGTGTGGTCTCCATGGTGTTGGGTGTCTGCTTACAGATGCCACCCAGGCACACCCTGCATCAGCAGCTGAGCTGCGCCTCCATCCTCAATCCCTTCAGGACTTCACGGGCTGTTCTCTCCTCCCTCTTTGTCTAGTTCCTTCCTTTGCTCAGCCCGGCTGTCAAGTCCACCCTTGAAGGTTGCATGTATACTCTCAGTTGCTTTTCAAACCACTCATCCTAATCCTCACCTCCTAATTTCCCTCTTTTTAACTACCAACGTGTGTTCCCGGTCATAGCTCTGCAAGAGCAGAAGGGCCTGGGCCAGCCTCGCATGGAAAGGCCATTTCCATACTGTTTCCCGTGCAGTGGGATGGCCCATGATTCTCATCAAGGCAGCCTATCTTTTTGGAATGACATTTTCAGATTTAGCTTCAATAAAATCACGGAAACCCTAATTTATATATTTGGGAGCAACAGGTCTGATGGGATTGCAAATCACATGTTCTCCTCAGCAAGTGGCTGATAATCCTTGAGTCCAACCCTATTTCTGCCAGGGGAAGGGTAACTAGACAATATGTGCTTTGCTATCCAACAGTGTGGTAGTTGTATAATTTCATGTCAACTTGAGCATGTAGGGGTGGTATTCAACCTGTCAGTCAGGTCACCGTCCAGCCTGATGGTGACGCCTTCTGGGTGTGACCTTCTCATAAGGGGGATCCTGGCAACCTCCCCCTCTCTCTCTGCCTTCACCTTCACCTGCTGGTGAGCCACACTGGGACCTGCCAGCGCCCTGAAGACTGTCCCCTGCCATTAGATGCACAGGACTTGGCACCCGCTGGTCTGTGATCTTCCTGCGCTCTGCATCTTTGTATGTGGCTTCGTGAGTCTGAAGAGGGACTTATGGACTAGCAGTAGACTTAGGGACTTGAGTTGGACTGGGCTGGGATATTTCCTTGATATGCAATCACTTCTTGATATAAAGCTCTTTCTTACACATAGATGAGTGTCTCTGGATTGCTGTCTCTAGTTAACACACCCTAAAACAAAGAGCTCCCCCTCCCCTGTTCTCTTCACCTACAGGCACTCTATTCTTGAACGAATACCCTGGTGTCATAGTGGTTTGCACCTTTTAGCTGTTAACTGCAAAGTCAGCAGTTCAAATCCAGCCGCCATTGCTCAGGAGAAAGTAGAAACTTTCCATTTCTGTAATGATCTGCAGTCTCAGAAATGCCTGGGCGCAGTCCGACTCTGTTGTATGTGATCACTAGGAACCAGAAGCTACAGGATGGCAGTGAGTTGCTTTTTTTTTTTTTTTTTGAGGATGGCAAGACCTCGTCTCAGGTTTTTTGAGACCAGTGCCTGGCAAAGGACCTCACACTTGAGGATCAGTGAAAAAGAGATAGCTCCTCAATGAGAAGCATTGACATAGTAGCTGCGACCATGGTCAGATATAAAAGTCATGCAGGTTGCACAGGGCAGAGCAATGTTTCCTTGTCATGTGTCTATAGGATGTGAGGAGTCGGAGCCAACTCAATGACACTGAGCCACCACCAAAGTCGTGACTTTAAACTTGACTGGACATTTATAGTGATCACAGTAATAAATAAGAAAATGAAACTGTTTCATACTGGTGCATATTGTCAAGTTCTCAACTACCAGCCTAAAGGATGCCAGTCCATTGATCCAGAGACACCTGGAAGATAGGCCTGCTATCGATTGCCTGAATGACACAGCTTTATCATCCTGTGGATCCATTCTACTGTGCACACATAAGGTCCCTGTAAGTCGCAAACTACATGGCAGTGACTAACGGCAATGAACACAGCAATCTTTTATCAAATAAGGTTTAAAAAGACAAAGTGAGTGAAAGTGGCTCCTCTTGGTGGCTGTAGGTGATCACCTCATGTCTACTGGATGTTCAGAAACCCCTATGATGTCTCTTTTAATCGTGACATGCCACTTCACGTTCATGGAGGAGAAGTACTGAAGCGTCTTGGCCAAAGACCTCTAGCAAGTGCTAAGCAGTTGCATTTGTAGGCTAGAAATAAATCTGGTCCAGGAATAGCAAATTTGAAGGTGATGTTTTTCCATTGGCAAATGAGTATATATTCCCTAGTGACTGGGAAAAAGCAAGGTTACATAATTTTTCTAAGAGTCCTCTAGAGCAGAGAGTAAATATTCTATTTCTGGGCCTCCCGATGATAAAACTGCAGAGAGCGAAGCAGCAATGACTTCCTCAAGGTCACCTACCTCTGTTAAAGCAGCAGGGACCAAACAAAACCATCGTTTCCAGATGCTTGGGCTAGCCCTGGACCATGGACCACCACTACTCAGGCACAGTGTCCTTTGTCGACGCCTTGGTAGGGACACTCGTGTCTACGATAGTTTGCGCAGTAGAAGAAATGAAGCCTCAGCATGGCGATCTCAGTGTGCGAGGGCTCCCTTGGCCCTGATGTAACGTAGGCAGCAGTATCTCTCCCACTGACAGGAACAGCACTGCTTGTGCTTCATGCACTGAGCTCTTTTGCCACGATGTAGATCAACAGGATCAGGCTCTTGAGGATTTATTGAGAGGAGAGTGTTCATAATTGCATGTGAGTAGGGTCTCAGCAATTCAACTGCAACCTGGGGGAACCATGCTAAATGGAGCCAATGTATATTCCCGTTTGGACAGGGAGCTCATATTTAACACCCCGCTTTGTCTTCCCTGACTGCCTTCTGAAAACGTATGGGTTTTTTTAGTAAATAAATATTTAACACATTCCCTAGTGTATGAATTTTCTATTAGTTTGGTTGGATTCAATATACAGTATTGTGAAAGCAAAGCATATGGCAGAATTCTTTTGTGAAAGCTAAGGTATTTGTTTATTTTATTAAAGCATACTTTTTATCTATCTGTTCATGGGAATTGTTTCTTATAGTCACATTCAGACATTATTTTGAATCCACAGGTACCCATATTTCCTCATTTATTTCTTTTCACACATATATAGACTACAGAAGATAAGAAGCGCATTGATATTGCCTGATGAGTTTAGGAACATATTATCACCAGTATTCTTCTATGTCCAATTTAGCATCCTTTTCTTTTGCTTCCCTGGTTCCTTATCCAAAGCTGGCTTTCCAAATTATTTAGAAGACCACAAAAATTATATTTGCTCCATATTATTCAAAACAAAATAGAAGACAACTAAATCTATTCTGCATTAATTAGATACAAGTGGAGAGCTACTATCTATTTGGTAGCTAAACAAATTAATATATCAGATTCATGTGCCTCTGGGTTTTGTTATAAGCATTTTCAGAAGAAGCCAACTGTGGTTAAAATTCACAACCTGTAGATACTCTTTATATCAGATATTGCAATTGCCTGGAGATATTATTTTTATGGGCATTCATTTATTTCCAATTTCTGCAACATTCTGGGAAACTTCTGTAAGAAAGGCATAATGCAAAAATGAAATACAGAGTGCCAGTGTAGAGTCTGAGGGGCATAAATACATCTCCGTCAGTGACATTTACTTCCTGCCCCTTCATGTTTGTAAAGGGCAATGTGTTCTTCTTTGTAGTCTAATTTCTAGGGGTATGCATAATTGTATTATTCCTAAAACACACATACAATGCTCCTTGCCAATGTATTGTACTTTTTTTACATGATCTCCTACTAATTACGGACAGCTAAGACAAGTAACTCTAAAGCAAACAATACTAAACTGTGCTTTATCATGATTGAAACAGATGGAACGGCAAAGTAGGAGAAGAATAGTAAGAATTGAAGGAAGACAAAATGTAAGTGTAGGTCCATTGAAAACATGTCACTCTTGAACAGGAACAGTGATTCCAATTTGCTGATGAGGAAACGTAGTTCCAGAGAGGTTGGCTCAGAGTGAGAGGCCCACTGGTCCCTAAAACGCCCAGGCTAGTGGTAGCTTTCATGCTGCTCCCCAAGCGACCTGGATCCCAGCCAACTCTTCTTTTCAACATGAATTATTTTCGTTCAAATTCCACTATTCCCTTTAGATTTTAAACCTAAAATTAACACCCTGCCTTCTTTCTACTCATAAAAGGCACCTGTGAATTTTCCCACAACACTTTTATATTTCTCTTCTATCATTTCCCCCACTCCTGTAGCTTCCTGCTTGACCTTTTGAACAAATAGGCTAGGTCGGCTTGGACTGAGAAGAATCCAGAAAACATAGAATAGAGCCTTGTGCTTTAAGAATGTTTCTACAAAGAAGGCAATCAGATATTAAATCTGGATGGGCATACAAATTATAAAATGTAAGGGGGACAGGATACCTACAATTATATTCAGTAAAAGAATATAGATCATTAAGCATTTTTGTCTTAGACAAGCACCACCATATTTAGACAAATCTAGAAAATTATCCAGAAAACTATGCTTCATGGATTGAATAGACAAGTAGAGATATAAGGTGTCCATTTCTGTATTCAACACCAATTTCCTTGTGTCCAACATATCCATCTTGTACTCTAAGCACAAAGTAGAAGCACAGAAAGGAGTGAATTTATATAGACCATTACGAAGTAGTTCAAAACTGAGCATCACAAAGATCAGAGAGCTGTCATCTGCCAGTGTTGGAATGCCTGGGTATTTGTGATGAATGCACTTGCAAATATTGCTGTGAAGTAATTTCCTTCCATATCTAGAGTACTCCAGATAAATTGGATTTCCCTCTAATTACATTTGTTGCGTGCATTTAAAAAAATGGCTTTCCTGTATAAGACACTAATATGTGTTTGAAAGGCAGAGGGCAAAGAGACTTAGCAGAAAGTTATTGTGTATAATCATAATGGAGCAGGGCACAATGAAATTTTTTTAATAGGATGCTTCTCAAGCAAAGATTATTCAAAATGACACCCAAAACACAACTGTGAGAAATTGAATATTGCATGACATGTGCAATAAGTGTCAAGGAAATCTTAATCATGTGTTCCACATAAAGGGCACATTCATGAGAACTGCCTAAGTTGTGCTGACTATCTTAAGGAAGCATATTGCATTTGCCATGCCATTAATCTAATATGTACACATCTTGACCAGAACAGAAATAAATGATTAGGATACAAGAAGAAAATTTAAATGGAAATGTTCTTTAAAAAGTGGCTAAGCTTGAGGACAATATTCCCGCTCAGAGCAGCCAGTCCACAGAGAAGACCATATGGCCAGCCCCAATATGAGACATGACATACTGCACTGACTCATAGTCCTACACCAGACAAGACTGGAGACACAGTTTGGGAATTGTGCCTGATCTGATCCCACCACACAGAAGGAAAACACTAAGGGCATGCAACAGAACATCAAGGGGAACAGAGCAATGAAGTCCCCAGGGAACACCAAAAACAGACTTTGGGGCCAGGCTCATTCCACTGGAAAATATGCCTGAAGGCCAATAAACAGTCCTTTAACTAACTATAGGCTTTTCTTTGTTTTTGTTGCTGTTTTGTTTTCTTTGTTGCTTTGTTTTGTTCTGTCTTGTTTTTGTGCATGTTATGATCAATGCAGGTCTGTCTAAATAAGATAGGCTGGATGAAGCATCTGGAGGAGAAAACGATGGGACCAATGGTTCCAGGGGGACATGGGAGAGGGGGAGGTGGGGAGAAAGGAAGTGGTGTTAACAAACCCAAGGAAAAGGGAACAAGTGATCCAAATCAGTGGGGAGGAGGGTTTAGGAGGCCTGGTAGGGTGTGATCAAGGGTAACATAACTAAGAGGAGTTATTGAAACCCAAATGAAGGCTGAGCATGATAGTGGGACTAGAGGAAAGTGAAAGGAAATAGAGGAAAGAACTAGGAGGCAAAGGTCATTTATAGAGGTCTAAATAAAGGCATGTACATATGTAAATATATTTTTATATGAGGATGGGGAAATAGATCTATGTGCACATATTTATAGGTTTAGTATTAAGGTAGCAGATGGACATTGGGTCTCCACTCAAGTCCTCCCTCAATGCAATAATACTTTGTTCTATTAAACT
>NW_022103902.1:19529663-19611341 GCF_000313985.2 Echinops telfairi
CTTGACACTATGGATGTATGTATGGATTGTGGGAAGAGTTATATGAGCCCCCAATAAAATGATTTAAAAAAATAAAAGAAAGAATACATTTCTCCAATAAATCTTAATCTCTGTCAGGGTAGACCAGCCCCTAACACATCATCACAGGTCCAATAGGCTCAATTGTACAATGATAATACATAAAGATTATAGTAAAGTTATATTAAGCATGAGAGATAGAAGAGAGATTGAAATAATGGAGTCAGACACATCTCCTGGTAGCATGCTCACCTCAGCCTCACTTGGTGGTCCATGTGGAGAGAGAGAGAGAAATATTTATTGCTAACCAAGGTTTTTTTATATTCTCTGGGGATGTACAAGCCCCCTAATTACAGGTGAAGACATACATCACAGGAAAGGGCTGTGCTATAGGCAACACAGTAATGGGAGGGGGGGTGACCTCGTGGTATCCATGTAATAGGAAGGGGGTGGTGGTAATGGGGGTACACATGTGATAAGATAGGCAGATCCAAATTCAGGGAGGCAACTTAATTTTGATTATCACTGAGCCAGTTTGACCTATTCTCTGGCTCACTATAGAAACCATTATCAGTAGTGTGTGAACCCCACCTACAGGAACCAAACCATGACTGCAAGTCTTTAGGAAGAAGTAGCCCATTGTCCATAACAGGAGGGAGTGGGCCCCTCTTGTGGTAGGCCCAGACAGTTGTCTGGCAACTGACTGCCTTCAGGGAGGTAACTTGACAATCATTTACCATATACCCAGTGATCTCTTATGTGTGCAAAGCTTTCTTAATGTAACCTACTTGTTGTGGGTGCAGTTGATGACTACCCAGACCACCTTGGGACACAGCATGTCATAATCTACACATCATATCATAACAGAAACTTAAATAACTGGACATCTGAAGGCTTTTACATGGTATTCTAGAAGTACCAGTAGGTTAATACCCCTGTCATCAACTTCCATCAATGACCCAAAGAAGTTAAGCTACAGATACTCAGCTTCCTTGTCTTTCAGGTGATGTGATATACCTCTTCCTCACCCATTATCACTCAAATTCTCCTAGTGGGTCTGAACCTACATGGAATATAACACATCCTTCAATATTGCCTTCCTTCCTTGCCTAATCATCTTACCCACTTTACTACCCATTCTCCCAAGTTTATGACTCAAATCACTACATGCACTCAAAGTCTGCTTTGTGGGAACACAATTTAAACCCACAAACTACTTGGCATTAAGTTGACTCCAATTCATGGCAACTCCAATTAATGATGCAGAACTCTAACACACACAGGGTTCATAACTGTTTTATCAGAAGCAGATCACCAGGCCTTTATTCTGATGTGCCTCAGGGTAGACTCAATCATCAACTCTCAGGTTAGCAGCTGAACCTGTTAATCATTTGCTTCTCTCAGGGACTCCAACTGAATTCCAATATATTCAAAAGTCTGCCACGAATAGGAAACTACACCTAAAAAGACCTATGGATTTCCAACAAAGAACATAAATATCATGTACTAATGCTCAGGCAGTATGCCCACAATAAGAATGTCAGTGGTAGGAACATTGAGCAAAACAGCAGAAACATTACCAAAAGGGATTTCACTAACATAGGGAACCTTTACTGTGGGGATAACCAGGCTTCAATAATCAGATAAAACCTGAAGGTATTAGTAGTGTGCAGTACCGTATCTCAGAGTACAAGTCCCTTTTATGTTGATGGTTATTTTTTTTTCTAAATAGAATACAAATATAAAACACTATTTCCAAATGCTAGGAATACAGTGCATAGCTTATAAAAATTGACAATATAGATTGTCAAAATGAGGAGTCCTTCTTTATATTAAAGTTCCGTTTCTTGGAAAACATGTCAAAGCAATCTGTGACTGCTCTGTGAGTGAATACGAAGGACATGGCATAGTCGAGACCTGCCATCACTTAATTGGTTCAGTAAGTGTGACCTAGGCCAACCCGGCACCTCTAAAAAGTCACCACTGAGATGGGAACTTTGAAGCATTGTGGAAACGATTAAGAGATAGGCAAAATATCCAGGTAATTTGTAAATCACATATCCATTAAGCTAATTTTTCATGATTTAAAAATATTAATCCAAAACATTGTAGCATAAGCCTGAACTTGTATATTTTCTTGATTTTTTAATGTGGAAAAAAAACAAACAACAAAACAGAACTCCAAATCTGTTGCTATCCAAATTTACTCGCAATAAAGTCACTTTGCATGCATAGTGACCCTATAGGATGGACTAGAACTGCCCTCTTGGGTTTCTGGGGTTATAAATCTTCAGGGAAACCAACTGCAACATCTTTCTCCTATGGAATGGCTGGTGTGTTTCCATAGCTCCCCTTTAATTAGTAGCCAGGTGCTTAAACTACTGCTCCACCAGGGCTAGCATCTCTGTAGCTAAGGTGACTCACTTGCCTTTGAATCTGTTCCATTTCATAATGGAACAGGGTGGGGTAGAACTGCCCCTGTGAATTTCTGAGACCATACTCTTTATGGGAGTAGAAAGCCTATCATTCTCTCATGGGCAGCTGATTTTGTGGTTAGCAGTCTAACACATAACCCACCACACCGCCAGGGCTCCTTAGCATCTCCATAGAACAGAGTCAAGCTGCTGCAGGATTTCCAAGACTGTAATCTTTGCATAAGCATGCTGCCCCACCTTTTAAAAAAGTCATTTTATTGGGGGCTATCATACAGCTCTTATCACAATCCATACATCCATCCATTGTGTCAAGCACATTTGTGCATTTGTTGCCATCATCATTCTCAAAACATTTGCTTTCTACTTGAGCCCTTGGTATCACTTCCTCATTTTGCCCCTCCCTCCCCGCTCCCCTCTCCCTCATGAACCCTTGATAATTTATAAACTATTATTATTTTGTCATATCTTGCACTGTCTGACGTCTCCCTTCACCCACTTTTCTGTTATCTGTCCCCCAGGGAGGAGGTTATATGTAGATCCTTGTAATCAGTTCCCCCTCTCTACCCCCCAGTTAAGGAGTGGCAGGTGAGTTCAAACCACCAACCTTGTGGTGAGCAGCTGAATGCCTAAGCAGCGCTTCATTTTTTAAAGTATAAAATTCATTTGTCAGTTAGATGAAGTTTAAATAGTGAAAGTTGATGATTGTCATAAAAGAACTTTAGCTATACAATCTCTCCCCATTGAACAGTAATTGACATTTTGAGTTCTAAAACTTGATGCCTATATTTCTGGTTTAATCACTGTTGTGTTTCATCTTAGGCGATGGAAATATGCCTAAGGGGAGTATCACTTTAGGTCACTCACCCCTTAGTGTGAATAAATAACGTTGTTCGCTGACAAAAGGAACTTCCCATCGCAGAAGTCAAAGTGAACACAATTGATGTTGCTGTGATGGGAATTATCATAAAACAATGAAACAATAGGCTTCCGTGAAAAGATATATAGAATCATAATAATTCATAAGCTTCTGGCTAAAAATCAAGAATACAGATGTATAACAGCTTCAAATAAATAACAATAAAACAAAACTCTAAAGATTTAAACAAGTACAGAGGCTGAAAACAACCAACAAATTAGGAGCAGAAATATTCATCTCACCTGGCTCAATTTCTATGTCTTTGTCAAGGTTCCCAGGGCCAGACCCTACACTTTTGAAACAATTCTACACTGACAGACTTGCCAGAGTTCCTCAGAGCTTGCTCTATAACAGATGGCCTTATTCCTTCTGTGACTTTGCCCTGTATGTGCAGCAAAAAACTCTGACACTACCACACACAAGTGGCCTAAGAAGACAGAGGGCATGGAATAATACCAATAGCCCAGCATGGCAAAAAAATATAAAACACCCCAAAGAGGTGATAAGCCCAACAAAATCAAATAGTGACATATAAGAATGTAGATTGAGATGGAAAGTGTATTAAAGAAGACATTTCTGATAAAATGTCTATTTTCATGGGGTGAGTTAATAAAACAACTTAATTCAATAAAAAGGTTTTTGAAGTCTATATATACTCTATAGCAGGTTGCATGTTAGTGAAAGGAGATAGAGCCATGGGCATGCCACAACCACCACCTCTAAATGAAGGGTGTCTGTGCCACCCTGGCCGATAAATACACGTGGGGTTAATTGAAGGGCGGAGGGATAAATGGCTCAGTGTGCCTCGCCTTTCTAGTTCTCGGGTCTTTTGCTTTCTGATGGTCGGACCAGGGTGCAGCTGCATTTGCCAGTTCCCTGCTTCAGCTTACAAACCTCACTTCCTGTGAGACATCCCCGAGGAGAAGCCACATGGACCTACCTGGATGCAGCCCAAGGCGCTGGAGCAGCCGTGTGGAGACCCCTGCCAGTGCTGGGATGCTTACACACTCACTGACTCTACTTTCCCCCTGCAGTCTGCATCATAGTGTGTATTTTGTGAGATGGAGGAGGACTTTGTGAATTGGTGTCCGACATATGGGCTAA
Organism: Echinops telfairi; assembly: GCF_000313985.2. Taxonomy (NCBI): domain Eukaryota; kingdom Metazoa; phylum Chordata; class Mammalia; order Afrosoricida; family Tenrecidae; genus Echinops; species Echinops telfairi. The sequence continues at coordinate 19,534,137 of NW_022103902.1, forward strand.
TGTTGGACTTGACTTGGGTAGCACTGAGTTGGGATGTTTTCTTGATGTGCACTTGCCCTATATATAAAACTCTCTCTTATCCATGAGTTTCTGTGGATTTGTTTCTCTCAAGTAACCAGACTATCACAATGTCCCACCATCCAACACTGGAAAATATGAAGCTGGTTGCTGGTCTCCAATGATCAAGGGAGCAAGTGTCACGTGAACCACGGCAGCCACTTTAGATTTCACACCGTGGCTCTCTGACTGTGTCTTAGTGATGGGAACTGCCATTCCGTCAGTGTTTTCTGACTGGTTTCCATAAACTCTGACCTGAAAGACTAGAGATCCTGCCAATAATTCACTAAGGAGGTGGGGGTAGGGGGAGAGCAAGACCTGTCCATGCTCCTTTTAATTAGCTTGGATATCTGGCTATCAGAAACCATGACACAGAAAAGACAAAGTGAAATTTTATTGCAAATCCTGCGAGAAGCTGTCACTGGGCACTGACCAACCCCCTGTTGAGACAAGGGAGGGGGCCCTGGTGAACTCTCAGAAGAAGCACCTCAGCCTGCAAGTCCTATTTAAATGCCTGTGTGCGGCTCCCAGGGTTAAGTTGCTGTGCGCATCTCCCATCAGCATCGGCTGATTTTCATTGGGTCCAAAGGGCTCAGGACAGCGTGGAAGTTCTCTCTTCTTCAGTTTTGACAAAGGGCACTCCTACGAGATGGTGGCAGGTTTCAGGTCACTCTGAGTATTGGCTGAAGAGAATGATGCACCACAAGAGCATACTTTTATAGCACTCTGAGTTGTATCTGTAATTCTCATTTACCCCATGTTAGCCTCATTTGTTAGAGAAATGAATGGACTGGATATTGCACAATGTGCTCCCTAAAGGTCCAAACTTCTATTTCTCCTTTCAACCCCTCTACCCATCACCATTGCTAAGACTAGAAGTCCTCACCGGAGATTACAATATTAGTTGAAGCCTTGTTTTTTTTTCTCACACCCATGATTCAAAGACTTAGTAGGAAAAGGTATGATTCAAAGACCCAGTAGGAAAATAGATTAGGATTTCTGTCCTGTGTTTCACAGCTAGCCTTGAAATAATATAAGCCACCTACTGTGCCAGATACTATTGAGAACATAAATAGATCCATAGTCCATTTTACCTTAAAAAGATTCATTTTTGTCGGAAGGAGGCTGCGTGTATTTACAAAAGAAACGAACAGTGCAAGATTCCATAGCAAGTTAAGGAAGCAAATGCCACATACAACATGAGCATGCGCACATGGAGAGATGGTGGAACCAACAGTATCGCGGCCATGTAGAAGGACAGGGCAGTACTTGGAAGGCTTAGTGCCCCTGAACTGAATTTCAGGAAGAAGGAAGAGCACATTTCACAGGGAAGTGAAAAGAGTGTGTTGGGTGGGGTGAGGACAGCCAATCTAATCAAAACAACCCCAATCGAGTCCATCCACAAAAGAATCATGGCCTGTAGATAGTCCCATTTGCTTTTCTTCCTTTAAATGCACATTTCTTGAAATCATGTCGTGCTTCCCTAGAAATTAGACTTATTGCAGGTTCTTCCCCTCCAGAGAATCAAAGCAAAGTTGCCACGGACTCCTCCTTCCCACCGCGCCTCTGCCACTCTGGACAGAATGGCTTGCACGTTCCCTGTGTGACAGAAAGGATGGCCAAGATGTCACCCATGACAGCCCTAAGTGGATAGTTTTGGACATCAGTCGCTAATACTGACTTCAGTGCCCCACAATTTGATTGCCTGGATGATTAATGGGATTCTCATGACAGTTTTGTAGCATATTTCCTCTTTCTATTTTTTTCCCTTTCACGTTAATAAAAATGAGATTACCCTTTCTTATCCTACTCGATCTAAAGAGATAGTCAAGTGGTGAAGAACTGAAAAAAAATTAAAGCAAAACCAATTTGAGAAGGAGAACAGCAATCCCTACACCAGCTTGAATGGTTATGTTTTCAACGTGCCAGCATTTTCCTTTCTCTGCCTGAGTTCCTGAATTTGTTTTCAGTATCTGGACACTGAGTGTCCACTTTACCCCACCCCTGCCACGGAACCACCTCCTTCTCCAGGAAATGAGGGCACAGATGTAGTCCACAGCAATGCTGTAAGGATTAATGAATATAACTTGGTTCTTATTGCAATCAAGCAAACGCAAAGCATGCTCTGAGGCTGCTTGGCTAGAAAAGTAATAAAAGGAGGCCTCTCAAGCACAGTGCTGCTGCTGCTGCTGCTGCTGCTGCTGCGCATCCGGATTCCCGCTGCGCCTCCCTTTGAGCATTCAGGGGAGCACAGCTTTCTTCGTGGTCTCAGCGGGAGAATCTTTCCCAAATCTCAGAACCTGGAGTGCTTTCCCTTAGAGACTCAATACCATCCTGCACTTTTCTATGCTTCCCTCCTGCCCCTGCTGACTCTTTGTATTGCCGTTCATCTCAGTTGCTAGCTTCTGATTCCATATATATACATACATATATATTGACATTTCTCCTTCAAATGATCTTAGAAGAGAAACTGTTCTTTGTACAGTAGAAAGAATTCCCCTAATCACTCCTTACCTGGTACATGAAAGGCCTTTCCTGCCACCCTCCCACCCGCCAGCCGCCCCCATCCCTGCCTCCCCTCCACCCCTTCCACCACACACACACAGACAGGGAGAGACAGAAAAAGAGACAGAGAGAATGCATTCAAAGGCAATGAGTTTGGGTCAGAGAAGAAAATTAGCTTCTTCAGGAAGTGGATCCTGAAACCAATAACTTTGGAATGTGCCTGAATTAAAAAATTAAATGTAAGAAAAACAAATGTTTATGAAGGTTTTTTTTTTTTTTGCCCTGAAAACTACTATACTAGTCATTGTGCAAAAGACAATAAGCCTGGCTACCTGTTCTCAAGCTAAATAGAGCTATGCATGCACAGAACCAAATCAAAGGAGACTCTTGGCCATCGAGTCAGTTCTGAAATCCTCATAAGGATAACTTGAACCAACTGCCATCAGGACAATATTCCAAATCATAGTGACCACATTGCAACTATGCTTCATAGAACGTTGAATGGTTGACTTTTCGAGGGATCTTTTTTCAATCAGGTGCATTAAAAACCCCAAGCTTTTGTTTGGCTTGTTGTTCTTGTTGTTGTTAGGCTCCATCAATTCACTACTGCCCAATCCTGAGCCATCCTCAAAAGTCTTGTTAGGTTTGAGCCCACTGTGGAAAGCTCTGTGTCAACCCAACTTGTTAAGGCCCTTTGTCTTTTCTGTTGCCCCTCTACTTTGCCAAGCCAGCTAAGGGAGATATCAACGAAGTCCACATGGAAGGACCACACCACCATCAGTCACTGAAGGATTGTAAATCAGATCATCTGAAGTTGAAAGAGGGATTAGTATCAGAGCCCGAAATGTGAGAATCCAGTTTGCAGAAGGCTATGGATGACAGTGGGAGCCCAAGATCATTTGTAGGAATTACATAGAAAACAAGCCTCTATCCACAATTGAGGGATGGGAAAAAAGGGATTACTAAACAGAGCACATTATAGAGATGAGTATAGAAGATTAAAGATTTATGAATCTGACTTGAACAACTAAAACTTGCTGCCCCCTCTAATGCATGCTGGACCTGATCTGGTCTCAGCAGTTTTTGTATTTTGTTTTGTTTTGTGTTTGTTTGCTGGTATTAGGGTTTATCACAGAGGTGTTAGGTCACCCTCTTGAAGTTGTGTTATAGGTTTTTCTGTTTTTCAGTATATGAAATTCAGGACTGATGAATCTATAGGGACAGCAAGTAGAATAATAGTTTGGGGGAGGCAGAGGGTACAGTGGGGTGTGAGGGGGGAGAGTAAAAGGGAGATGATTTCAAGGCATCCAGGAAGATAAAGAAGGTTTGGAAATTGATTTTGGTAGCAAGTATACAATTCTGGTTGATGTGATTGAATTATGAAAGGATATGATATATGCATTAACTCCCAATTAATAATGATAATTACAAAATTGGATTTAAAAGGATCAATACCTATACACTTTCATTCTGTAACACTGAAAATATCTACTTTTAAGCATTCAACTTCATGTTCCCGATATTTCTAGATTCACACTTTGTAAATTCCAAATTCTTAGCATTAATAACTGTTTCTGCTCATTTTGAGTTGCACTACATCAGCAAATGGTGGCCCAGAAAACTTCATTCAGCCCACGCCACTAAGATCAGCCGTACTTTGAGGAGTTAGCACTTCTTGTGGTCGCCCTTGTTTTTCTTAGATACTACTGAACCTGTTCTGACCCAGCGGGATCTAAGTACCACCGAAGGGAACATCCACAGGCCCTATACTGTCCTCAAAGTTGTTCTGATACTGGGGCTCATTGCTGTAGTTCCCGTGTCAATCCATGTTGTCGAGGGCCTTCATCCTCTCCGCTGTCCAAGGAAGACTCATCCGGTTGTATTTTGCGCTCCTCCCAACCTGAGAGGCTCAACTCCAGAAACACGTCAGGCAATGTTTTGTTATTAATAAAATTTTCATTGGTGAATTTTAAAAAGAAATAGATATCCAGGTCCTTTATAAAAAATTTTGTCTTAGACGAGAAGCTCCCCTGAGACCTGTCCATTCATCTGAGAGCTCGTTGACTATGGTTGCTGGGTGTCGCTGAATGCTCCGTCAACGATATTTCAAATATGAGCATAACCACGGTGCTTTTAAAAAGACAGAAGCAAAGAGAACAGATAGATTTTAGCTGAAAGAAAATAGAACAGGATAAATGGAACTAATAGAGTCACATATCTGTAACTGCACACAGGCTTGAGTACAGTCACAACATGATGTATAATGCTATTTTGCCTACGTTGTTTAACCTTGGAGTCTATTTATGGAAATCGTATTTTCCCATTCATGTAGATGTTCAACCATAGAACAAAACCCTTGAGTTTCTCAAGTTCAATATCTATAGTACAAAGTGAAGCCAAAGACCTCCAGGACAAAGCAGTACAAATGTAACTTTGATGAAACATGAGGTATCTACTAGGTTATACATAGGAGCAATATAAAATCGAGGATGCTCCTGGTAATTCTGAACCTAAAAGAAGGCAAGAAGTGCCATGCGTAGAAAGGTATCAAGAGGGTGCATACCCTTGCAGGGGATTGTGAGCACGTGGTTTTCACGTGTCAGCATTCTGATGATCTACACAGGTAGTAGCATAAGCACACGGTGGCCACCTGCAAGCCTTAAACGTGTTTTCGAAGAAGAGTGTGACACGAAGCAGAGTGACTGTTCTCAAACACCTATCAGAACAAGGGAGTCAGTATTGCAGTATCACCTGGCCAACAATAAGGTAAGCTAGAAAGGACTGTTGAAAAAAATCTGACCAGTTACTATCAATAGCTTACTGCCAAAGACAAAACTCTTTTTTAAAGTTATGAAACTAGAATACATTATAGATATAAGTAAAAATTGTACAATTTTAAGGTAAGATTCAATGTGAAAGCCAACCAATCAGTGTTAGTTAACAAAAAATATTGTCTAATCCTCTGTATTGTTTAGTTAGTTTAATTTTCCATTAAATATAAAAACAGCAGCCTACTCTTTCTTTCAGAATATACAGTGCATCTGCCATTCTTACCAGCTGGGGTTTTCCCTAAGGGTTTGATGGGTTTGTGCAATATTTGTACAAAGTAATATTATCATTAGCATAAATGTTTTCTAATTATTTCTTGGGATTAATGAAGGCATGTTGTGTTATTGATGGATTAAGTACAATATTTATGAAACTAATAGGATTAAAGAGAAATAAATATGTATATCTCTCTTCTGGTGTAAATAATAAATATTAATTACCATCATCAATTTTGTGCAAAGTGGTTTAGATATACAATACTTTTAGTACACACTGATTATTTGCTAAATATTTCTGTTATGTGTTATAGATTTTGGAGTATGTATAAATTGATTATCTGTAAGTTTATAGACTTCGGTAGGGACCTGAAGGATCATTAACTGGGTAAGGATCAGGAAAACGGACCCAAGAAATCAGGAAAATATTTTACATTTTCATAAAATAAAATATATTTTATAAACTTCAAAAGGGAACTAAAATAAACTTCCATCAAAACTGACAATAAAGCAAGTCTTATTTCATGTCATGCATCTCGAGAAAAAACACTCCCTCACATGTGAACCATTGTTGGTTCACATACGTGTACATTATTGATCCTGAAATAGCTCTTTGCAGTCCTCTCAGATACACAGGAGAGCTAGATGATCTCAAAGGAAGAATGAACCCGAATTGACATTTGAATTGTGGTGGTGGTTAAGAATATTGAATATATCATGGACTGTCAAAAGAATAAAAAAAAAAACTTTCTGAAAAGAAATACTGACAAAATTTTCCTTAGACACAAGGATGGCAAGACTTGTTTAATTTGGGCACATAATCAGGAAGCACCAATCACTGGAACAGAGCATCATGCTTGCTCTTTTTTAAAAATCATTTTTTGGGGACACGTGCAATTCTTATCACAATCCATACATCAATCGAACCAGGCATGTTTGTATATATGTTACCTTCATTCTCTTCTAGACATTTACTTTCTATTGAGCCCTTAGTACCAACTCTTTTTTTTTCTGTGCCTCCCCATAGCCCCTGATAGATTGTACATTGCTATTATTTTCATCTCTCACACTGACCACTGTCTCTCGTCCTCCATGTTTTCTGCTGTTCTTCCCCCTGTAGAGGGGTTAGGGTTATGTGTCGATCATTGTGATTGGTTCCCCCTTTCTCCCTTCCTCTCCCCCCACCTCCCCCCACCCTTCTGGTATCACCATTCCCACTCCTGTTCCTGGATTCTGTGTGTCGTGAGCTCCCATCCTTTTCTACACCTGTGTACATGTTCCGGTCTAGTTTGAACTTGGAAGCAGCACTGGGGTCATGGTAGTGGGGGTGGGGAGGGGGTGGTGGTTGGGGTATTGGGGGTGAGGAAGCCTCAAGGAACTAGAGGAATATAGTATTTCATCAATACTTTACTGCACCCTAGTGATTCATCCCTTCCCTGTGGGCCCTCTGTGGGGAGATTGTTCCACCGTCTACAGATGGGCTATCGATCTCCGCTCCAGCCCCCCTCATTCTCAACAATATGTTTTTGTTTGTTATGTGTCTGCTGATGCTTGTTACCCAGTTCCCATGACTCCTAATGATCGCACCTGCGTTGTGCTTCTTCCATGTGGACTTGTTGCTTCACTGCTGAATGGCGGCTTGTGTAACTTCAAGCCTTTAAAACCCCAGACGCTATATCTTTTAATAGCCGGGCACCATCTGCCCTCTTCGCCACATTTGCTTGTGCACCTGTTTTGTCTTCAGCAATTGTCAGGTGGGTGAATATCTCAAACTGCCAATTGGTTAGAACAAAGTGTTCTTGTATTGAGGGAGGGTATGAGCAGAGGCCCGAAGGCCATCCCCTACCTCAGTGCATTGCTGTATAAATATATGTACATGGGCCAATGCCTCTATTTTTGCGGATTAATGTATTTACATATGTGCACCGCTATGTTCATACCTCTATCCATTGATTTGCTTCCTTGGTCCTTCCTCTGTTTCGTTTTACCCTCCTCCTGCCCCACTGTCACTTTCCCCTTATTTCCACCTCTTGGTACCTCCTCTTAACTACTTTGCTGTTGCTCCAACACCCATGCCCCCACCCCCCACCCCATGGGATCCCTAATACCTCCTTGTTATTGCCTCCAACACCCCAGTTGTTCCCCTGTTCATGGCGCAGCCTGCTCACCGCCCCCTTCCCCCCACCGCCCTCCCCTCCCAGGTCTCCCTGGGACCATTGGTCCCGCTCCCGTGCCTATCTTATACAGGCAGGTACACCGACTAGGACATAGCCCAAACTGATTTTTAAAAATGAAAATAGTAAATGAATAAGAAAAACATAAAAATTTAAAATAAAATATAAAGAGAGAAGAAATATACAAAAATCCTGAGTCTATTCGCTGGCCTTCAAGACTGTCCAGGAGCTGGCCCTCCCAGCCTGGAGTGCCCCCTTGGGGGCTCCTCAGGGGCTTCGTAGCTCTCTTTGGGAGGACATGAAAGGACAATGGAAATGGAAGGACAATGAAAATGAGAAGGGAAAAAAACCCCATGAGGACTAATAGAGTAGCTGAGCAATGGGCTGAAGTAAACCAATGATTCTGAGGACGGCACAGCACGGAGGAAATACATTGTTATTCACAAGGTCACCGTCAGCTGGAGTCAACTTGATCGCCTTTAATACGAAGGAGTGGCCCTTCACCCTTTTTATTCAGGCCTGTGACAGATGGGGTCTGCGTGTAGTTATCAATCCCATTTGAGTGTGTAAGCTCACTGAAGGTAGTGATGAAATGGCAGCATCAGTGTGCCATGCTGTTGAGAGCCCAGGATTTGGAGATAAAAGATTTTACCTGAAATTTGGGTTGTGCTACTTACTGACTGAGAGATGAAGGGAGAAAGTAACTGTGCGTCGTTAGTGCATTCTCTTGCATCATTTCAATAACTAGGTCGATCCTTTATTACAACAAAGGACTTGGTTTTGACATAAGTGCAAAGCAATTTCTCCTTCCAAACTGTAAACTGTACTACATTTCAGGGCTAAGATATGAAGCATTCAAGAAACATATGTTTGCTGATGAGGTTATAAAGAAATTTCATCAGTGAACTGATGGAAGTCACTTAAGCAAATAGATTCATAAGAAACTCCTGAAGTGATGATACAGTTGTAAATCACAGAACCATCTTCAGTCTGCAGAGAAAGTTGTTTTTCCTTGGGGTTAATTTATTCTAAGTTAAGGGATAGCAGTTCAGCAATTGAAACGAAGGAGGAGGTTCTCTTTCTATTCTAGTCTATGAATAAAGCGGGAACTGGGTGATATAACCTGTTAAATGTATCATTTGATTAACTTGATCAATTTCATTTCTGTTTTAAATAAGCTTGTTTCTAACACACTATTCCCTTTTCCTCTGGGCAAAGTGTGGGCAATGACCCTCATGGTTCATTATCCTAGTTCTAATAGCCTTGTTAAAACGGGAATGGTGTCAGATAAGGAGAAGGCATCTACAGCACACGGTTGGGAAAACTTGTTGTTTTTGTTTCTTTTTTCCCCAAAGTAAGCCAAACCATGTAAATTTTCCCCAAAGATTTCCAGGGTGACAGGTGGCTGGGAAATGATATGCGCAGATGCTATGAGGACAAGAGGCATCCCGGGTCACCCTAGAAGTCTGGGCCTTCACCTAGGGCCTTCTCAAGGTGCAAGCAGCCTTTTCAAAACTGCCCCTGTCCCAGAGGCCCCCGAGTGCCCATGACCTCAAGTCTGCAAAGCATCTGTTCTGAGTGTTTTTGCACCAGAGAAACTTCATGAAAATAAGTATGTTGCCAGAAGAGTATGACAATAATTGTTGTTTCTTAATGAAAATGATCTGTTACAGCCTATCCAAGCACAAAATTGTTATAGTAGTATAGTCTTTGTTAACGTAGGCTTCATTTGTGATTTCGGGGAAATCTAGATCAATTGGGTGTCATGTTTGTAAAAGCCATTGTAAGCTCTGTAATAGATAAACAATCATTTAATTTAGACCACAAACATTATTTCCAATCAGCTAACTTGTGTTTCTTAGTCACTGAAATTGAGAAGAAAAGCACTATCTAAGTGCACAGAATTCCCAGTCAGCAGTCCCCAGGCAATAGGACTGATGAAAACAAGCACAAATCAAGTTCAAGGGGCAGAAAATAGAGCAATCCTGGGTTTCAGAAGGATAGTCAGGTGATCTGTACCTAAGTTGCCATTATGCATCACCATAGTCAATCTGCAAGCTCACTGAACTGGGTCAGATTTGGGCAATAAGAGTCAGACCTCTCCATCAGGAGATCAGGTCATTCACTCACTGAGTTCAATGAATTCTTAGCTGCTAAAGGATGCTAGCTTTTTTAATATAATTATTAGTGAAGAAACATAATACTACAAATAATCACTATGGAATAATGTGATTAGACTTATAAATAGTCAATAATGCCAGAGAACAACTATTAGAGAGAGGGGAAACACCCCTATATATCTGTACACCTCTATAATTGTGATTCTCTGAGGCTGGTTCTGGTAACAGCAGCATCAACATCATCTTGAACATATTAGAAATACAAATGTTTGGATGCCACCTCACACTAAATTCAAAGCAAAGCCCTAAGAGTGGGGCCCAGAAATCTGTTTTAATGAGACTCATGGAAAACTTACAGAGGAAATTAATATTCAGAGGCATATTATCCCAGCCTATTTCCATACAGAAATTAACTTAACCTACAGTTCATTGGGGAATTAAGTTAAAGACAATAATCTAGTTCTTGATCATATCTGTTGATTGAAATATTATAGTTATTTTCTCTAATAACACATTTAGAAACGTCATAGATGTTAATATTTAGAGTCATCTGATTTGGGGTTAGTGGTCTAACTGTCATTACAAAATTAGTAGAATAGCTTGCATAGTAAGAAGGTAAGGCCGGGGCTTTAGGGTTGTATCTAAGACAGAGCCCAGCGGATCTTGGTTTTTACATATCCGTCACATTTTACATCAAAGAAAAATATAAAGGGTAATGTCAACATTTTGCAATATCAGATTTACTATCCAGGGAGTGTGAGGGTCTGGCGTGACTTCCCAAAGAAATAAGGAGTCTTTATTTTTCTAAGTCTCCAGCGGAGTTGAGGTGGAGAACAGCGAGGCAGAATAATATGCTCACCTTCTCTTGGGAGTTTTAATTCTTCAGAGCAGCTGAAAACTAGTATAGAGACCTCCTGACACTTTTACTTTCCCTCCCATCTTTCTCTTCTAATTGCCCTTGGCCAAATGAAGAACCACTGGGGCATAAGACAATATCCCACCCCCTCCAAGAATGAATGATTTCCAAGTCACAGATAACGGTGCTCTGAATTTCACAGTGCTGGAGCAGAAAATTGCAGAAGGTGGAAAGTGCAGGGTGGAAAGGGCTCGTTCAGAGGCTGACAGCTGGGAAGGAGCAGAAATGAGGCAATCAGGGACACGCTAGTCAGATTTGGGATCAAAAAAGGAGAGGAGTAAGCAAAAAAGAACAAGGCAGTCTGAGTTGGCGAGGTCAGAAGACAGAGGGAATGACAAATAGGAAGGAAGAGGATCAATGAAGGAGAGAGGATGACACTTCCTTTAGATCGTAGTAGAAGTTCTGTTGCAAAGACCATGAACTTATGCTAATTTAGCAGACACTTGTAGGTTAATAGACAGATGGCTTCATTCGTGTACTAGACTTTTCAGTTCATGTAATTACATGCTTCAAAATATACACATTTCTGCTAAAACCAGGTGCTCATTGCCTAGCTATCAAATATCCTTGACTTTTAAAATATTTGTATTCATTTATCTTGAAGCAGTTCATTTTTCTAAGAACACTTTTCATGTTCCTCCTACCCAGCCACAAACTATAACATGGCCATTCACAACTTACAGGAAGGAAAGCTACCTCTTTTACTGGCACCAGGTTATGAATTGCAAATTGAAGTTGTCAGTGGCCTTGTCTGTCCGTTCTTCTACACAGCTTGAACACTACAAAGGATAAGTCTGTTCAGACCTTGGACAGAACAGCCAAGTGATAAGTGACATATCAAATGACCATTCTTATTTGGTTATCTTAATCTTTAAAACAGTTTATTTAGGGCATTTAGTTATTTCAGCCATTAGGACAAAAAGAAAAAAAATAGACCAACCACTCTGGAAATGATGAGTGGGCTCTGAGGTTCCCTAAATTAACATAAAAGCACCTATTTAGTTCCAGAATGTAGACCTGATCCATTGTTAGACCATTAAATGGAAGATAATCTCACACATGGCAAAACCCTTACTTTACAAATCCAAAAAGGATTGAAGAGCCACAACTGATATGTGGTTTTCTCAAAGGTCACAAACATACTTAGTGACAGAACGAGGAGTAGATCTCAAGGACCCCTCTTCTTGGGCCAGTCCTATTTCCATTTTCACCAACCTGAATCCGAATACAGCAAAACGAAGCTATCTGGCAATTATCTGATAAATTTGATGGATGTGTACAGACAAACAGGGATAATTATGGCCAGAAATCCAATTTGGATCCTCAATTACCTAGATTGACTGTCTGCATTGACCAAATAAACTGGATAATGGCCAAAAATGCACTCTACATTGTGTTGTACATCCATTGCCTGGGAAGCACTTCATTATGCTATTGTAATTAATAGGAACACCAGTAGCACTGAGATGACTATAAAGTACAAATTTGAATGGATACATCTTACATCAATGAAACAGACTTGAAAGTTGCTCAAAATCTCTTTTATGTATTGGTGAGTCCAGTGAAAATACGACATAAACATTAGCATTTCTCTGCAAGCATGCTGCCTCTGTCCAGATCTTTTGTTTCATCAAAGCTATTATTCCTCCACATGAATCGACTATAATTAGGCGTAAGTCGTAGGATGAAAAGATTACAAAGAACCTCATTCCAAAAGCATCAGTAAATCTGGGTCATCTTTGACTTCACTGAAAAAAAATTGTATAGGTCTTAGTCATGAACGTAAGATACATAGGACACCGAGGATGTTTAATCATAGCTGGTAAGCATTAGTGGAAAGCGGCTTTTGATCAGTTTAGAATAAAATTCTAATTTAGAATTTAGAATAAAATTCCTGTCGCTTAATTTGAGAGTGGTTTGCCTGTGTAAAGTTGCAACTTAGTTATATCATAAGTAAAATGTTTCACTCTCATTTTGAAAGTAATATTGGTTCAGAAGGGGTCATCTTTCCATCAAGATTGGAAGACAGGTCTAGAAAAAAGAAAATCAATGAGTACAGACAGTGGAAACACTCGAGCTTAAGAGTCACAAAACTGGATTCTAAGTCTGAATTTGTAAACCAGTCCATTTGACTTAGACAATGCACTTCCGCTCTGAACTTTAGTTACATTATCCCTACATTGAGAGGGTTGAACTGGATGGATTTCCATTTTACCTTCTATAACTGTTCCCTGCATCTCCGGCCATGCTAAATAATGTGCCTTGTGTGATTGCACTTCATGCCCTGTAGTGGTCATTCTGACCATTGTGAATGTATTGGTCTTTCACCAGAACCCCAGGAACTAAGTAACATGAATCAATAAGGGCATTGTGGAACCTCTGCTGAGCGTGAATAGGGTTAGTGAAGATTACTAAAACTGTTCAAATTTGGCCTGTTTCCCAGTTCTAAGGTCAAGAAGAAATCCTCCCCAATCTAAGAAAAATTGCAAGTCAAGAAATTGATAATGAACGGGGAGGGAAGATGATAGTTGTTGAGTCTTTGTATAAGTAAGGGGTGGGGGGGGGGAGAGAGAAATCATCTAGGCCAAGAGCCGTGTAACTCATATAATTTTAATGCTTTTGTGGAACACAATTTATGTTGAAGCTGAAAAATCTATATACAAATTAATGGGCAGAGACTTGGCTGAGAATTTGAAATTATCTATATGCCTGAAAACTCAACTGACACAAAGGGAGCAAACTCATAAGTATTCCTTGTTATTCAATCTTACCTCTCATGAACCCATAAGGGGACGACCTCTCACAGTCACAGAAAGAAAAAAAAAAGTGCCTCTAATGCAGCCTCATCTGAATGTCATATATTTATCTTGTGTGATGACCTGACCTGTCCAATCATCATGGACATCACTCACGGGCTGTCTGTTCAGCACTAGAAAATAGTTCCCTTGGAAGAAATGAACACCTATCAAAGGTATCCAGAGATCTCAACTGGAAAAGAGTCTTAAATTGAAGGCCTTCAATTTAAGGCATGTAGCCTTAATTGTACCCTATTGTTGGTGCTTTAAGAAAAAGCATGGTGTAGTGTTAGAAAAGTGGGCTTTAGCGTTCAGCATTTTTGACTTAAACTCTTGATTCTGCCATTTGCTTATGGCATTAATCAATCACTTAAGTCTTCTGTACCTGAGATTTCAAATCAATTAAATGGGACTCAAAAGGTCTCACTTAAAAGAATATCCGAGTTTCTCATAACAGTATGTGCTTGTTCAAACAATCTCAGTTGCTATCCATTGAGTCCTCACTAGTGACCAGGAGGAGAAAATCAACCATTGGCTAATTTAATCCTCAAATGATCTTTGTTGATGTCATTTTGGTCAATTCTGACTCATGGAGACCTTGCATGTGCAGAATATAATTTTTCCATATGGTTTTCAAAACGATGACTTAATGGATTCATATAGTCATTTCCCAGCCACCTCTGGATGGGTTGAACCATGAAGCTTTCAGATAATACATAGTAGTAGAGCCCTGAGCATTGGCACCAACCAGAGATTATAAAAACAGAAAACTGAAGAAAAACAAACAACAAAAACCCACACCCCTGGAATCAATGAAGACTCATAGCTTTCCTAAATTGGGTTTCTGAAGTTGTGAGTCTTTATGGGAGCAGATAATCATATATTTCTCCCATGAAGTAGCTAGTAGGTTTAAACCACTGACCTTGTGCTTAGCTGTCCAATGTTTACCCAGCAGCACTACCAGAGCTCTCAAGTAATAACTGATACTTGAATTTACTTCCTTTTCCTGTAAAATTGAATTAATAATATCTATAGTCCCTGGATATCATTAATTCAGTTTTACAGAGAAAAGGAACAAAGCTTAGAGAAGTTAAGAGACTCATCAATTATTGCAAAGCTATTAAATGATGTGATAGCTATTTAAATCCAGACCTTTCTAACTCAAGCCTATACTTCTTTCTTCAAAACATGCTGTCTCCTACAAAGAGTTTCCTCTCTATACCCAGGTCTACTGTAGTCTAGTTTCTGATCTATAATAATAACTGGGGGCATAGAGGCATCAAGCACCTCAGTCTTACCATACCGGGGTCATAGGGCCTCATTGTATCCAAAAGCTTATGTTCTAACACTGATTCCCAAGACCTGATTCTAGAACTCTTTGCCCGGAAGGTCATTTGGCTTTCACACTAGATCTGGACATCTAACTCTCTTTTCCTATCTGTTCCTAAGTCATTTTTGGTTAAGAGCTTTTCCCTTCCCCCATTCCACTTATAAGGCTATTGTACCTACTTTCAACTGTTTTTCTTCCCTGCCTCATGCCTAAACAAGCACATATCAGCTCCTTTGATTCCTTTCACAGGGTCTGGTCACAACTAAAAGAAGGAACCAAATGTCAATGGGACCGACTACATGAATCAACGGCTGCAAGGTCTGTCCCACGCTTCAGATAACATGTTCAGATGGCAGCACCTCCGGGAGGCAGATTCATTCTTAAATTCAACATGAACATTAAGCCCTGCAGTTGGGGGCAGACACAATGAACTGTCATCTCAGTGCGTTTCTCTACTTCATTCCCTGACAATACTATTAATGTTTCTAGTATACATCTCCAGAGATAGCAAGAAACTAGATTGGTGAACTCTGAAACCTGAAGGGCGGGATTACAATGCCTTAACCAATGAACTTCTTCATCTTTGGTCAAGATCGACACTATTTCAAGGCAAGACTTCTTTGGAAATGGTAGGTCCAAGAGGAAGACAGCTGACTGGGGAGGAGCATGAAGAAGAATCAGTGATGGCTGAGTTTGGATATTGACAGAGTTTGATCTGTATAGGCAGTATGGTATTTCTCAAAAGGTCTATTTCCTCTTGTTAAATTGAAATGGGATATTAAAAGTCTTTGCTAAATTTTCTGCATATTTTCACCACAAAACATATTTCAACAGGAAGTTCTTTTATAAGAGCATAATTTAAAGCAGTTCAACATAAATACTTCTAAAATCCTATAGGAAAAATGTATAAAAGAGGCTATAAATTAGAGAAGAAGAGACAGAATAGGATGGAATAAAAGAAAGGGGAATTCTAACTTTCCTTTACCAGATTATCCCTCATTGTTCATGTTTATAAGATATAAATCTCAGGAAGATATGAAAAATGGAAAAAGATCATTTGCTGTTGCCTATCAATGTTGCTTAGTAGGAGAAAGCTTAACTTTGGGTTAAAGTTAGGAACCATGATAGACGGTCGAAGTACAAGCTTCCCTGAAGGCACTGGTGAAAAACAAAGCTTCAGGAATTGGTGGAATTCTAGTTGAAATGTTTCAACACATGGATGCCTCACTTTAAATGCTCACTTATCCATATCAAGGTATTTGGAAGACAGTTACCTAGCCAACAGACTGGAAGAGATCCATAACTCTGTCCATTCCAAAGAATGCAGAAATTATCAAGCAACATCTTGGCTAAGTATAGAGCATACCATAAATATTTTACTTGTGTTTCACTGATTATGCAAAAGCATTCAGTGACATGAAACATAACACATTTTAAAAATTATGAAGAATGGAATTCCAGAACACCTAATTACACTCATGTGGAACATGTACATAGTCTAAGAGGTAGCTGCTCAAAGAAAACAAGGGAAAGTTGTGTAGTTTAAAACCAGGAAAGGTGTGTGTCAGAGTTGTAGCCTTTGATCATATTTATTCAATCTGTATGCTAAGAACATATTCAGAAAATCCGAGAAAGTATGTGGCATCAGGATTACAGGATGACAACCAATCATGTCATGTGACACACCCTTACATTCTGAAATCAACAAGGCCTTGAAGAACTTACTGATGAAGACCAAAAACAAAAGCCTTCACTATGAATTGCACCTCCATACAAAGAAAACAAGATTCCCCACAAGTGGGCCAATAAGCATTATCACTGTAATCAGAGACCCGATTGAAGTCACCATGATGTAATTTGACTAGGGTGCAAATGACACAGCCATGGCATCAGCAGTCAACAAAACAAGCAACATTTGTTTTTAAGAGTTAAAAAGTAAAGATGTCATTTTGAAGAAGAAGTTGTACCTGGCCCAAGTAATGGTTTTTTCATTACTTTATATACAAATGAGAACTAGACAATAAGGAAGATTAAAGATTAATGGATTCCTTTGAATTATGGTGTTGCTGAAGAACACAAAATATCCATTGTACTGTCAGAGGAATGAACCTTTCTGTGTTGAAAAAAATACCAGATGACCTGCTCAGTGGGAATGGGAAGACTTTGTCTCATTTATTTGGGACCAGATCCAGGGGAAGGGGATCAACGCTGGTGAAGCGTAAGGTCAGCAAACAAAAGGAAGACCCTTACAGAGATGCCTATGTTGTGATGAGAAGCAGGTGGGGCTGCTAACTGTCAGATCTCCCATTCACACTCATCAGCCACTGCAAAGGAGAAAGATGATCCTTTCTGCTCCTGTAAAGATTAACCGTCTCTGCAACCCAAGGAAGCAGGTCCACTCAGGGATGCTCTGGATTAGAATCAACTGGATGGCACTGGGATTTAATTTTGAATGACAACATTCAACCTTTAAATTGATGGAGAACCTTCTAAACAAGTGAAATAAAGGGATCTATGGAAGAATCCCTGTCGGTATAATGGGTTATGAGTTAGGGTGCTAACGTCTCCACCAACTGCTATGGGAAGTAGACGAGGCTCTGCTCTCCAGAAAGATTTACAGCCTGGGAGCCTGGGAGCCTGAAAAACCCTTGACATCAGTTCTACTTGGCCCAGTTGGGCCACTGTGAATTGGACTCACCTCACATCAGTGGGTTTATCTTTGATTTGAATGTCCAAAATGTTAACTAATTTAATTTTTCATAATTATTATGCAAGTATACGAATGATCTCAGATTTATCAACTTTTCTTCAGAATTAGAGCCATATATAAACATTATTTTTTGCTCATTTGAAACTCTCTCTCTCACAGTAGGGTCCATGTCTTACATAATCTTTTGTCCTGAAGATTTAGCAGTCTGATACAAAGGAAGTTTTAAAGAGAAGGATATTTCAAATAGTTTAATTTTTATAATTTAATGATGGCCACAAATGTATTAAATATATGTTACATTATTATAATATAGTATCAAGCATAATACTTTAAAATTATAATTTATAATAATGATTCATTAATAAAGCAAAACTGCAATGCTCATTTGTGTTTACTCTTCCCTGGTCGTTAAGCAGCAACTGTTCATCTAAACATTATGTTCTCAAGTGTATCTGAGAATAACTTTTGTTGTGATAAGCCATTCTAATGTGTTTATTTGTTATATCCAACACAGTATTCCTAACTACAAAATTCAATTAACTCACTTCTAACTTATATAGTAATCATATATTAATTAATTCTGATTATTCCAATGAGGGCATTTCGCTGGAACAGACATAATGGATCTAATGAAGCATCAGACCCAAGGTCCATCACTAGCCTTGTCCCTCCCAAAGTCCAGGCAAAAGACCCTAAGCTCACATTCACAGTGTTTATAAATTGTTAAAAGTAACATTGCTGTTGTTGATTTTTGTTTGTTTTGTATTCTTTGTCACAAGAGAAGGCCCCAGACATTACCAAACATTAGGATCCATCAAACCTGGCTCTGCTCCTGGTAGAAGATAAAAGAGTGTGGTGGTATCTAACGCATAAAGTATGAGATTTATATTTGCAATGCACAGAAAGTCGATCTCTCCCCATGACGTTGACTCTTTTATTAATAAAAATGTCACACAACCTAAAGTAGCCTGCAATTTATTGTCACATTTTCTCTCATTAGTTTTTCTCTGATGCCTTATGCAGAAAGATCACCTCATTAATAACTTTGAACGATTGCTTTTACAAGATGTTTGTTATTTTTCCCTTTTGCATTTGACAAAGCTTAGAAATCAGTGTGTCTGAGAGGGTGGCAGGGATTGCTTTCATATGATAGTGTTAGGTTAAATTTAATAATGAATCAATTGTTGGAGTTATAAGCATTTCCAGTAAATGCATCTTTGAGTACAAATACTCTTTGCTGGCTACTCAAATTAATTACACATAAAATGACAAGATACCTAAAGGAAGAACAAATAAATCAAACTAACTAACTAAGCCACCAGTTCATCTTACAGTGGTGGCTTGTGTGTTGTGATAATGGACGCTATGTCACTGGTATGGCAAAAGCCATCCAAAGTGAACAGGTTTCAGTGGGACTTCCAGACAAAGAACAGACTATATAGAAAGGACTCAGCTGCCCACTTTCTACTTCAGAATCACTGAAAACCTTGTGCACATCATGGAAACATTGTTAGATAGCAAAGACCTAATAAACCGAAACAGGGCATTGTCAGAGGTATTGTCAAAGGATGGAACCCTCCGGTCTGAAGACACTCAAAATGTCACTAAGGAGGACCTGCATTCTTGAAGTAGAGATTACAGTGGGGATCTACATGGAGTAACACCTATGGGAGGGGTGCCTTAGGCATCTTCAATTGCTCATGAGTCAAAACAAAAGGCTAGAAGAAACAGCTCCACATATCTACCAACAATTGGAACTTGGAATATACAAGGTCTCTATCAAGGAAAATGGGAAGTTGTCAAAAATGTCAAGGAACCCATAAAATGGATAGCCTAGCTGAAATGCACTGTTATTGACCATTTTGAACCAGCATGTCATATGGTTTACTGGGCTGGGAAGGACATAATCACGAGCAATGGCATTGCATTCTTTGTCCAAAAGTTCATATCCAGGCCTATCGTGAAGCACAATGCCGAGTATGATAGGAATATATCCATTTACCTTCTAGGAAATCCAATCATTACTATTATTCAAATGTATGCTCCCACCACAAACACTAGCGTTGTAGAAATTGAAGAATTCTAGCAACATCTTCAGTCTGAAATTGATCAAACTTACAATCAAGATACATTGGTAATTATTGGCTATTGGAATGAAAAAGTTGCTAACAGAGAGGAAGGAACAGTAATGTGAAAGATGGTCTTGGTGATAGAAATGAAGCTGGGATTAGAAAGACAGGGTTCTGCAAGACCAGCAACTTGTTCATAGCAAACAAACACCGGCTTTAAGCAACATAAACAGTGGCCATCCACATGGGTTTCTTCCGACAGAACTCACAGAAATCCAACTGGATACATCTGTAAGAACACACACTGGAGAAGCTCAATATGCTATGCATCCTAATGAAGCCTGTACTTTGATGTCACATTTTTCTCATTGGTTTTTCTATGATTCTTTATGGAGAAAAATTACCTCATTGATCATTTTGAAAACTTTCTTTTATGAGATTTAGCTTATTTGAAAAAACGCAAACCTCAAGTTGTAATATTGAAAAATGTGTATGGGCAAAAGAATGAATGATGCAGGAAGCATCAAAAAAGATAGAAAGAATACACATCATAACAGTACCCAAAAGAACTAGCCCATATTCAACCATTTCAGGAGGTTAACATATGAGCAAGAACAAATGGGAGTGAAGGAAGAAGCCCAAGCCTGGCTCCAGGAATTGATGGAATTCCATTTGAAATATCTGAACAAGCTAGTGAAGCAATGGGAGCATTTATTCATCTATGCTAGGACATTTGAGACTTGGCCAACTGACTGGAAGAGATCCATACTCGTGCCCATTCCAGAGATAGGAGACCCAAGAGAATCCTCAAATTATACTATAATATCATTAATATTACATGTGAGTAAAATTTTGCTGAAGATTATCCAACAATACTTGAAGTAGTACAGAACTGCAGAGAAAATGTGGCACTAGAATTAGAGGAAGGCTCATCAATAACCTGCACAATGCAGATTACACAACCGCATTTGCTGAAATCAGGAGGACGTGAAGCACTTGATGATGAAAATTAAGGATTGTGGCCTTCAATATGGATTACAGCTCAATATAAAAATGACAAAATCCTCACAATGATAGCAATCGGTAACATCATAATAAATGGGGAAAAGATTGAAGTTGTGCAGGCTTTGTTCTTGCTTATATCCGCAATCAATGCCCTTGGAAACAGCAGTCAAGAGAACAAGCAATGCATAGCATTGGGTAAATCTGATGCACAAAACTTCTTTAGAGTATTGAAAAGCAAGGGTATTGCTTTGAGAATTAACGTGTGTCTGACCCAAGCCTCATATCTGTATAAGAGTTGGACATTGACTAAGGAAGACCCAAGAAGAACTGAGGCATTTGAATTGTGGTGCTAGGGAAGAATATTGAACATACCAAGGAGAGCCAAAAGGACAAACAAAACTGTCTTGGAAGAAGTCTGGCCAGACGTCTTAGAGGCAAGGATGGCGTGACTTCATCTTACATACATTGGACATGTTGTCAGGAGAAACCAGTCCCTGGAGAAAGCCATCGTGCTTTGTAAACGAGAGGGACAATGGAAAAGGGGAAGGTCCTCAACGAACTAGATTGACATAGAGGCTGCAACAATGGGCCCAAGTAAAGGAACAATTCTGAGATGG
Source organism: Echinops telfairi (assembly GCF_000313985.2). Lineage (NCBI taxonomy): Eukaryota > Metazoa > Chordata > Mammalia > Afrosoricida > Tenrecidae > Echinops > Echinops telfairi. Next base: position 19,555,479 of record NW_022103902.1, read on the forward strand.
GCCCAAGACCAGGCAGCGTTTTGTTCTGTTGTGCGTAGGGTTGCTGTGAGTCCGACCTGACCACATAACACATAAAAACAACAACAACAAACGGAGTTCATAACACTTCAGAAAATGGAAAAATGAACACTTCAGAAAATGGAAAAATAATTAGTGAAACTCCTTGCTTGTCTGCATTCAGTTTGCTCATATTTAATATTTTTATGATAGAGATTATAACCAGAAAAAAATGAAGGCTTAAAAATGAAATAATTTCTGCCTATAGATATGAGTTTGAGTTTGAGTGTGGTTAGAAACAATAGACTATTTTAATTTTACCTTTAGTTGTGTACATTTATGTCTACTAGATTAAGGAAAGCTTCTTTACAAAAACTCTTTCATTTGACTTTATTATCTTTGATTTGCTTCTGCCTTTATCATTGCCTAGCTTCTTATAGGCAATCTAACAAGGAAAAAGGAAAAAAAAATGTTTAATTTAGACCCAGGGTACAGTATTTTGCTACCATTTAATTATATATTCATTTCTGATATCAAAATAAGAGAAAACATTACTCTCAAGAGACAAAATTAATCTTAGTATTTTTAAAAGCAACATTCCCATGGCAGCTAATAATTCACAATAGCATAAGGGAAGATAAATTAAGAAGCTAAAGATAAGAATAACGGTGTTGGTTTTGAAGACATCATTCAGTCAATTAAATTCTAACAACAAAAGTTGAAGCATCCATCTCAATGACTTGAAATGTAAAGGTGCTTTCATCAAAACCCACAAGTATTCACAGAGGTTCACAGAATTCACAGCTTAATGATCTCTCTCTTCGGGAAGTGGCAATGTGCTGTCCACATATAAGCAACATGGGCAATAGCTGGAACGTGTTTGCCTTCCAGCGAACTCACGGTGACAGCTGAAGATTAAACCATTGAACTTGACACTGTGGAAAACATAATTACCATTTTTCACTTCTAAGAGTTTTCAAAGAAGTTATTATGGAATCAATAATTAAAATTTGTATATATGCATTCCTAAGCAGTAATATTCGTATGTGTATGACCCAAAAGGTGTATTTTTATAATTATGCCATCACCATTATTTAAATAAACCACCAAAATATTTTCCCAATATCCAATCTACAACTCCCTTCCATACAGCATAGGAAGGGTTTGTTTTTAGATTGGGCAGTATTCATTCCAATGTTTCCCCTCCTTATTTCTTTAAAATAGACCTTTAAGATATTAAGACTCCCCTAAATTCACTGGCAGCTATCAGTTAAATGATAGTTTGACTGAGACTTTAAATGCAATTTTAAAATAATCCCTAACCATGGATGAAAAAAAGGCAGGTCATTAATATTAACTTTAATATTCACAAGTATGGGTGGCTTCTTACTCCCCCTACCCTATAGCTCAAGACACATCTGTTGAAATACTCGATGTGATTATTGTGGTGGAGTCTGTGGAATCAATCTGGACTCACACTGACACCAGATTCAACAGAGGGAGGCATGCCCCGCCTGTCCTCACAATTGTTAAGTGTAAGTTCACCTCTTCAGCCACTTTGAAAAGCTCTTTCCTTTGGGAATTCTTTCTTTCTTTTAGCTGAACCTCTACTTTACATAGGAGGATGCTCTTTTCCAAGGACTGGTCTTTCTTGATAACATATCCAAAATTGGTGAGATTAAATCTGACCAATCTTGATTCTAAGGATCATTCTGGGTGTTTCTCCCAAAGCATGTGATTGTTCTTCTGAAAATCCAAGGTCCTTTCAAAATGCTTCATTAATACCATCATTGAAATATATAAGTTCTCCTGTAGGCTGTCTCTTATTCATTGTCCAACTTTCACATGCATATGATGGGATTGAAAATGCCATGGCATGGTCTTCTAAATGGAATCTGTGTTTCATCACTCTAAAGAGATTGGTGTAATGCGCTGTTTTCTTTGTTGCTGTTTCCATGACCATTGATTGTGGGTCCAAACAAAATGATATCCTTGACAGAGTTAATATTTTCTTAATTTATCATGTTGTTCCTATTGAACCAGTTGAAAAAATATTGGTTTTGTTTACATTGAATTGTTATCCAAAGTTAAAGTGACAGTTCTTGATCTTCATCAGCAAGTGCTTCAAGTCTTCCTCAATTTCAGCAAGTAGGGTTGTGTCCTCTGCATATCATAGGTTGTTAAAAAGCCTTCCTCCAATCCTGATTCTTTCTTCTTTTAGTTTATATTCTTGGGTTATGTGTTTAGCATACAGATTGAATAAGTATGGTAAAATAATACAACCTTGATACATGCCTTTCCTGATTTTAAAGTTTAAACCATGCAGCACGCCCTTGTTCCATTTGAATGACTGTCTTTTGGTATATGTTCACTTTCTGCCAGAGCACAACTAAGTGTTCTAGGATTCACTTTCCTCTGATTTGTTATCTGTACCTATATTGTCGTCCACATAGTAGGATGTCTTTGTATGATCAGTAAAGTGTGTGTAAACATTTTCCTGGTATTCTTTGCTTTCAGTCAAGCTCCATCTGATGTCGCCCGTGAGTCCCTTTGCTTGAATGGCCTTTCTGAATCCAGCTTGAATTCCCGGCAGCTCCCTGTCAATATACTGCTGCAACAGGTTTTAAATTACCTACAGTAAAATGTTTCTTGCCTGCAATATTAATGATATTGTCTGATAATTTCCGCATTCTTTTGGGTCATCTTTCTTTGAAATGGGCACAACTGTGTATCTCTTCCAGGTGGTTGTCCAGGTAGCTGTTTTCCAAATTTATTGGGGTAGCTTAGTGAGTGCTTCCTACTGTGAATCTGTTATCATATGCTGTGTTGGTCTGGGTTAACTAGAGAAACAAATTCATATGTGTATAAAAGAGAGTTTTATATCAAAGAACAATTATACATTAAGAAAACATCCCAGTCCAGTCCAGATCAAGTCCATAAGTCTGGTATTAGCCCATATGTCTGATAACAGACTCACACAGCCATGCAGTGATGCAGAATGCAGGAAGATCACAGGACAGTGGGTGGAAAGTTTTGTGGCTCCAGCGGTAGTGGAAGCATCTCTGGTCTCTACGTGGCTCCTCCAGCTCCAGGGCTCTGGTTCTATCAGTGTAGCTCCATGTGGCTTGTCAGCAGGAAGACAAAGCATAGAGTGTCTCCTGCCTTCAAGAAAGAATACAGGAATTCCCAGAATCCCAAGAGAAGACCATGCCCCCATTGAAGTTTCATTGGATTTGGCCTGATAGACAGATTGGTCTCTCCACCCCTTCACAAGATGACAGGAGATTATATAAGTGCCACATATGGTTCTTCTAGAACTATCGGTTTTTGAGTGCAGAAAAACCCTTTATTTAAGTAGAAAGTCTCATCATCCCCTTTTAGAGCAGCTGCTGGTAACAAACTGCTGACTGCAGTTAGCAACCCAAGTCATAATCCACTATGCCACAAGGGGATGGTGGTTAGAATCCCTTCCATGGACTTAATTACTGACTGTAGGACTAAATGCACATCTTCATCAGAAAAGAAGCTAGTGTTTTGTGTAGAAACTGTGTGCTTGGCAAATACGTGCAAAGGGAAAAGAGTAGCACCCAAGAGGAAATGGGAAGGAAAAGAGACAGCTAACAGTGAGTAATCTGAAAAAAGAATAATGGAGTATTCGACAAGAACAATTTACTCAGCATCTGGAGTACAACCATGTTGTGTTTTCATTGTCCAACTCCTCGTATACTTTCTTAAGGATCTGACCTACTATCAGCTCTTATAAATGGTAAGTGCTCAGTCACTATTCCTCCCCATCAGGTCACACCAGCCATCAATATATTTGTTGCTTGAGCATACAGTGATGTGAAAAAGAAACTAGAATAAGGTAGAAACCACATGGAGGAGAGGCACGCACAAGAGACACGCTTCTGTTCACTGTCTGGTCGTCTTTCTTGGTGACTCATCTTCCGTCTGTCCAGACTTTGGTATTCAGCTGGAGCCCATTGGAGTATCTGGAAATTTTTACATTTTTTTACATCTCCTAAACAAAACCAGTATTCATTTCCCAAGCTGGAATCACAGGAGAAATATGAAAGCTCACTGCACATAGTATAAATAAACATGGTATGGGAACACAAGAGCAGAACACAGCGGCCTGACACAGAGGAGAGAGACAATCCAGCATAACAAATAGTAAGTTGTGCTTTGCCTGTGGCATTTTCTGGCTCCATCAATAATTATATAATACAACAGTCACTGATTTCTCAGCCCTCGATCAATAATGGGTTTCACATCCCCTCCAGAGCTGGTTGTTGACCAAGGTGTTTGCTCACACCCCCACCACATTCATGGCAAAAATCGATTCTTGCATAACTGCTTGTGTGCTTAGAATGTCAGCAACAGAGCATGTGGAAAAGGGAAGTCTAATTGCACCGCAGAATTCACAGTGATTTCACATCTGTCTCCACAAGCCCACACAACTCAACCAGGAACTTCAAAGGAACATCTCTAACCAGAAGATATAATATAATGAGACCTTCCAGAAAACAATAGCAGCCGGAAACATGTAGCACACTAATGGGCCCAATGTCACAAGTTTCATCTGTTCTTCAATTGACATGGCTCACATCTGAACAGAGGAGCTGATAGGGCTGTATTCTATATTGTCAGCACAATGGGACAATGAGCCATCTGATTTATGGGCCTAAAATTTTCCATCACATCAAAGGGTGATTTCATCGCATCGTAAAAATTATTTCTCAAAATGTAAATATGTTTCATTTCTTTATGCACTGTGGCATATTTTCAAACTGTTCTCGCTGAAAAACCCTAGCTGTGTGTTCCACACAAAAGGAAGAGTTTTCTAGAAGCCATTATCTTAGCTTGATCAAGGCAGATGGCAAATCCGTTAGTGGAGAAGTAGATTTGAAAAATTGAATTACCCAATTTGATTGTCTGACTTGATTTAGCTAACTAGACAATAGCCTAACACATCTTTACTAGTAAAATCTTACAGCACTTGTACACGAAGTAGGGCAAAATTGTGAAGCAGTTTCTGCTGCACTCTCCCCAATAAGATTACCCAAACTGGTAGCCAGGAAAATGCCAGGAGACTGAATTATACACATTAAATCCTTTCATTTTGCAACTGGGAGAAAAAGTAAATTCTATTCAGAGAGAATGAATGGGTTTCCTCGACCAAGCAGGAACGCAACATCTCCGAAGTTCCATTACTCACTGTGTCCGAACTTCCTGCCAAGCCAACAAATATATTTGTGTGGGTCCTGGGGGTGTTTTGTTTAGTTTAGTTTTTCATCTTGTTTTTCATTTTCACAGCCATCGAGTCAATGTCCTCTCTGGTGGAAGAGAACTCCCCTTTGGGTGTTCAAGCCATTACTCTGCATGGGCACGCACAGCCTTGTCTTTCTCTTGGTGGCCAGTGCATCCAACCAGCTGCCCTGGAGGTTAGCAGCCAAACGGATAACCCATTATGCTACCAAGGACTCATACACTAAACTCTACCACCTCCCTCCTTCTCCCAGTACCATAATCTGCATTTACTCAGAGCTTGTTTGGAATACAAAGGATGAGCCTAATAAGAATATGTGCAATACGGTATTATCAGGGTCGTCTCTTTAGTTCTTCCCTGTACTACTTCTCCAAGCTATAAAAGTTTTCCTAACCTAAATCTATGGCAAATCCACTCTAAGTTATTTGGACCAAGATCCTCTGGATTTCGTATTAGTTTCTTATTGCTATTGCCATAAATTACTACAATATTAATGGTTTAAAACAATACAAAGCCATTATCTTACTTTTCTGGAGACAGAAATCCAGAATCAATTCCATTAGACTCAATAAAGAGGGCTGCTTTCTTCTACTTTCTAGGGGTAAATCTGTTTCTTTGCCTTTTCCAGTTTCTGAAAGTAGCCTGCATTTCTTGACTCATACCACTCCACCTACTGCTTCTATAATCACAACTCCTACTTCCCTTTCTGTGGTCAAATTCCCTTCTGCTTCCCTTTTAGAAGGTTATTTGTGGTCTCTTTTGATAATACATCATAATTTCTCTCTCTCAAGATCCTTAACTTAATCAAATCCATGAAGTTATTTTGCTACATAAGGTAACATCCTTCTCAAGTACCAGGGATTAAGGCCTGGGTAGATTTGGGGACCATTATTCAATCTATTACAAACTCACACTTGATGTCTCTCTTTCTTTAAGCTCTAGATATCACATCAAATGGTGATTCTATCTCGTAATATGTTTTTAAATATACAAATCTCCATTTCTTTATATATATATGAGGGTAATTCATACCTTAGCATGTATTCAGAGTTTGATCATTTTGTATCACATTCATTATTATCACCTTGGGCCAGTTACTGTCATACAGGGATTATTCTACCAGAGGGTGCCACTGCTGCTATCTGCCATCCCTATACACATCCCCACGTAATCTCACCCTCACCTCTGAAGTAATATTTTTAAACTTAAACCAAACTAGGCCACTTTAATGCTTCCAATGGGTTTCCTTCTCAGAGTACAATAAAGTCTTCCCAAGTATCCGGACTCCCTATATAATCCACTCTTAGCGTTCCATCATCTTCTGCTATTAGGCCACTTAGTTACAATGCATCCACAACACTGGTTTCTTGCAGGTAATTGAATCTAGCAGGAGTGTTCTAGCTTTAGTATTGTTTTTTCACTAGCTGCTCCTTCTGCATGGGCCATTTCCCCCATCTATTCACATGGCTGACTGCTATCTATGCTCCAAGCTTCTGCCTGATGTCATCTTCCCTTTTCTTTAAGACAAAAAGTGGCCCTGAATGGCCCCTATTCCTACCATCCCAGATACTCGAAACCGAGTTTCTCCATTACATTTAAGAACACCACATACACTGTGTAAGGGCCCTCGGTGGCACAATGTCAAGTCAAAGCTTTGTGGTTCAAACCCACCAAGCACTCTAGGGTAAAAAGGACCCAGCAATCTGTGCCCATAAATTTGAAGCCTGGGAAACTCTTCAGTGTTGTTCTACTCTCTTCTATACGATTTCTATTCGTCTAACTTGAGTCCACACACCAACACCTAAACCAATGTGCTGTGTATGCGACCACTGTAGAATTATCGACTTCCATGTAAGAGACCCAAATGGGATTCCCAGCCAGTGCACCTTAGGTAGAGCCACCACTTATCTGTCAGCGAAGGCACATAGAGTGCTATGAGGTTAAACACGCTTTAACGGAGCTTCTAGACTAAAAAGGTCTAGGGGAAAAGGTCTGGCAGTCTACACCTGAAATAAGCATCGATTAAGGTGTCATGGATCACACAGGTCAAATCTGAAATTGGCACAGGACTTGGCCATATTTTGCTATACTGTTTATGGTATCATCAAGAATTGGGGACAACCTGTACAGTTTTTAGCAACAATATATTGTGTAACTTATATATTCTTTTGCGTATTTTTGTCCTATTAAGATGAATGAATTCCGAAGGTGATGAGTGAGACAAACGTGATTTGGTTTGCTTAGAGCAATTATCCCAGTATAGTGCCTAGCACATGGTGAGGGTTTTGTTAATATTGGTTGGACAATGAGTGATTGATAGTATAAATGTCAGATTCCAGAAGAGGGAGATGGGGCAAAGCAAGCCTCTGCTGAATTAGGCATATTCTCTCTCTGACAATGGTTCAAGTTATGTCATTCTCCCAGTCAATAGTGCTTCTAGTCTAAAACAAATGCTAGAGGTGTACGGATGTGAAGTAATGTGCGAAGGCAGAAAGAAAATGGAGGACTAGGGCATGCTACTGGGTTTGGGGAAGTGGGGGTGGGGTGGGGGGGTGCACTGTCATTGCTGGGAATCCGTCAATCCCAGAAAGCGTGAGTCAGAAGTCAAGTGGCTCCCTTTCAGTGATCACTCTCTGCTCTAGAGGCCTGAATTGGCCAAAGTCAGAAGAGGAGGGAAAGTCCGAGCTTGCCACTGAGGGAAGAGTGTGCGATGCCTGGGTTCCTGGCTTCCTCTGTTAATCCTCAAGATTGGGGTTTTCATTTCCCTTACTTCTTTACCTATTTCCCTCGGGTATACTGATGTCTAGACAAGGTTAGGGATTTGGGGAAATGGATTAAAGCTTTATGGTGTGATCTGAACTAGCGAAGGCAACTTCTCAGGAGCCAGCCAAAGGGTCCAGAGACTAAATTTTGAAAAGAGAAAATAAAAGTCCAATTCATGAAAATGTCACACAATGTATCACACAAATGCAGCCTCAATTTTCGACTTTAGGTAGCCAAGCTGGCTTTATAATAGGACTAATCAGCATGGACTGGCCAACTGGACAAAGAACAAATTTTGAAAGCAATGCTAAAACTGTCTCATTGACCCACTTCTAGGGTACTCTTGCTCAGTACATACTCAAGCTGTTTGCATAGATGCAGCCTTCTCTGTAACAACTCCATTATTGTTCTTTTGATTTAGTCATGTATACAAACAACCGAAGGAACAACAGAAGAAACTGAAACCCAAACCAATCACCTCACTATTGGGTCCACTTCAATTTGGGCTCATAAGAGACGCACAGGGCAGGGCAGAGCTGCCTCCTGGGCATCCCAAGGCTGTGGTCCTCATTGAAGAAGACAGCTACATCTTTGTCCCATGGAGCAGGTGGTGGGCGCAAGCGGCAGATCTTCAGGCTGACAGGGAAGCCTTTCAACTATTGAGCCACTAACGATAGTTCTTACGGTCAGCAAAAGGTGTACTTTTAATGTATTTACAATTGTTTCCTCATCGAATAAAATCACAAGTTCTATCTTCCCCAAACAACCCCTAAAATCTTTCATTATAGCAATAGGAAACTCTTACCTGTAGAAAGTAATTTGAAAGAAATGACTCCCTGAGAAGAGATAGGCTGATGCGAACTGTATCATTTTCCCAAGAAAATATACAAATAAAATCATTATTACGTAATTTGTCAAACATAAAAAAAATGGTAACAACAAAAAATATTCTTACTCATGGTTGATAAGTATATTTTTTAAAACATGTTTTGGTCATCATTAACAAGGCAAAGAAGAAGACATATACCTAGATGAATAAAATAAATATATTTATTTTTGACTCAATGGGAATTATCTTGACAAAGGAGATGATTTTAAAGTTAAATAGAAGGGCCATTATCTTATTAGCAGCTTCTTGGATGATTGGACATGTTTATTGAGCAGAGTACTATCTGATTTAAACTCCAATGATCAAGATTTGTTAAACTGCTCTTGAGAAAACGTAAGTACCAAGCACACTAAATGTTTGTCCTCAATCTCAGAATTCCCTTAAAATGGGGCCTTTCCACAATTTTTTCCCCAGGCAAATTAAAAATAAGGTGCCATACTATATCTCTGAAATGAAAATAAAAATTCTAGAGGAAAATTTTAGAGAGATTCTTTCTGTGTGCTGTTCCATCACGGCTTACACTCACACAGGCTCCCCCCCCACCCCCATCTACCACCCTCACCCTCCGCCCATGAGGAATCTTGACTCCAACTCAGGCACCCAAGCTCCTTGCTGTGAACTCAACAACACATTGCCAAACACTAAAGTCGTCTGCAAAATTGCAAACTTTATTTCAGATATACCTACTCAGTTCTAAGGAATGGCACATTTCCCAAGTAGAATTTGGCAAAACAAGTAGAACTAGTCCATGGTGAGCTGATGTGCACTCGGCATTGTGGTATATACTTTCCTCGTCCCGTCCTAGTATATCCTATCCTTCGTTGTACCAACTGCAACTAAAACAGGCCGATTGTCTATCTCTAGCATCTGAAGCACAATCATTGATACCTATGTCCTTCTTAATTTGGTAAAAGTTCATCCTGGTATACACCCTTTCTGGTTACACAGCTTACTCCTGGATTTATGATGTAAATAGTTTGATGGTGTATATCAATTGCTAAGAATACTCACAGCAGATTTCTGATGTTTAAATACAAAAAAGAGTCAGGTATATTCTCTAATTAAAAGTCTTTGGAAAATAAGAAGAGTTGGGGAAAAAAAGTATTTGTGTGATTTGGGAAAATTGCACAAACATGTTCCATGCGCTTGTGAAGCCTCATGTCAGATAGATTGGGAAGATTTTTAAAGCAATGTTTTGAAGGCATTGTAGATGCACAACAAGCAACCAAATAGCATCAGCCATTGTGCCCTCTGCCTGAATAGTGGAGGGATGGCAACAGGTAGAGTGCTGCCTTAATTTCCCACAGGTGTCACTCAGTATACATGCTATCCTTTCCGAATGACATCAAAGTCCAATAAGTCCTGAGGCTCCAAGTCAAGAGAGTGGTTCAAAATAGTCAATCCGGTCTACAGGTCAGGAATGCTCTGGGCTCATGCTGTTGGACTGGAATATCGAAGACTAGGGGCAATGGGTACATGTTGCAAACTGTATATGAGCTGTGCTAACACATGCAAGTATATGCTTGATGACCATACACTCTCCTCCCTAAATAATCTGGGACATCACATGATAAAGGTTAGACCTTATCACCAGGTACCTTGTCATTTCACTGGTAATAATGGAAAGTATACACTGTTAAAACAAAATCTATCATCCCACAAATCCCTCCAGAATGATGCAACTCTATTTGAAATGCTTAAATGATGAATAATTAATTCTGGGACTACTCACTCAAAAATGACGGTATTTTATGCCAATCTGGTTAAGGAATAGCTGAACATCCTCTTCTAAAGCAACATAGAGTGTGAAAAAGACATACTGAAATTAAATCCTAGATCCGACCCTTATTGGCTGGATTATGTTTGGGCAAATAAAAAAACGAATCTGAGTGTAAATTTCCTCATGTAATTACATCAGGGGTAATCCTATCTACTTTGCTGTGTATGGAGAAGAATACATCATTGAAAAGGTCCCTGGTATGTATATCAGGCATATTCAGTAAGTCTCTATAGGTACATTAATCCTATTATATGCTGCAAGAATGTTTTCCTAGATTATGGCTGAGAGAATATATTTGATGTTTATGGCAGCTTCTGCATATTTGTTTGTATTAGTACATCCACGGAAAACAGCCAGAGCAGAAGAGGATTGAAATGAGGAATGTCGTATCAGTCCTGATATACTTCTGGATCTTGTCAGAAAGCAATGAATACTGGAAAGACGTCAAGTCATATTTTATTGACTTTGCGAAGTTATTTAACTATGTCGATCATAATACACTTTAGATAGGATTGTGACGAATGACAAGAAGACTGAAAAGACCAAAAGCAAGAGCTGAAAAAACTCAAACTCCCTGCCATCAAGTTGATGCCCAACTTACAGTAACGCTACAGGACGGAGTAGAACTGCCCTTGTGGGTTCCCCACACTGCAAGTCCATGGGAGCACAGGGTTTCAGCTTCCTCATGGGAAGCAGCTGGTGGTTTCCAATTACTGACCTTGTGATTAGCTTCCCAACTCATAACCCACTATGCTACGTAGACCAGGAAGCAGTCATTCAAAACCAGTACATCGATACTGAAGGGTTTAAAATCAGAAAAGGCATGTGGATTCTTTCACCATACTTATTCAATCTATATACTGAGTAAATAATCTGAAAAGTGGACTATGTGAAAAATAACAGGACAATAAGATTGGAAGGACAGTCATTAATATCATGCTATATACATCTGATATGACACACCTTGATTGCTGAAATCAAAACGCACTTGAAGCATTAATGCTGAAGATTAAAAAGTACACAAATCACTTTGGATTACACTTCATTTTAAACAAAACAGAAATGCTCACAACTGGATCAACACCATGATAATGAGAGAAATGGTGAGGTTATCAACAATTACATTTTAATGGATCCACAGTTGGCAACTGTAAAAGCAGCAGGCCAGAGCTCAAACTATGTATTTCCTTGGGAAAATCTGCTACAAAAGATCGTCTTAAAGTGTTCAATGTGAAAGTCATCGTGTTGAGGATGAAGGTGTGTCTGACTCAATCACCTTCTGTATGCAAAGACTGAGCAATAAATAAAAAATATCAAAAAGATTCCATGCTGTTGAATTCAGATATTGGTGAAAACTAATGACTGCATCATAGACTGCTGGTAACAAATCTATTTTGGAAAATGTACAGCTGGAAGTCTTGTTAGGAGTGATGGTGTCAAGTCTTTGTTTCATGTATTTTGAATGTGATATCAAGAGAAATCATTCCTTCATGAAGGACACCATGTTTGGTGAAACAGAGGGAGACCTCAGGGAGATGGAGTTAACGGCTTCAAGAATGAGCTCCAACAAAGCACTGTTTCCATGGCACAGAGGATCACTACGAGTCATGGCCAACATGATGGCATCTAACAACACCATACTGTCGGTTGAGTAAATATTTGGGGAAGGCTGTTTTTACATGTGAAAATTGGCAACATAGTACTGGAATCTCCAAACCCTGATAAAATGGTGTTTGTGTTGATGACTCAGAGGCCGCCATACCTACCATGATGTTTTGTGCACAGGGATATTATAATAACACATAAATATCAATGTTTAACCATCCCAGGGATTTTTATTAGTCTCTTTCCTAGAAAATATATTTTGGGAGGAATCAAGAGAACACACCTATTTGACACTTGTTATTACAAGAAAGAATATTATTGTAGAATGTTAATACTGGGACAGAATGGTCAAATCAAATGTATAATAATAGATAGCAACAAAATATTTACTTGTTACATTGAAATTTGCCCCAGAAATTTTTCATATTTTATAAAATAAAAATTTTTAGACATTAGACCGAGTAGATAAATGTGATTACCTTAAATAGCATCTGTTATAAGAAGATCAATGTAGTATTTTACAAAGCAAAATAGAGGGTAAAAAACCTGGATAGCTACCCAGAGGTGCCTAAGCACTATCATAGACCAGAAAAAAATCATGCTTGTCTTTTTAAAATGGGTGTACTCATACTTGAAAATATATGCACATGTATTCCCTGATATTGAGTGAGTAAAGTGGTGGCAAAGTGGTTTATTCATTGGGCTGCTAACCACAAGGTCAGCAGTTTAAACCCACTAGCCACTCCACAAGAGAAGGATTGGGTTGTCTACTCCATAAGGATTTAAAGTCTCAGAAAAAGTGGGAAGTAGTTCTAGTCCATCCTACAAGGTCGCTGTGAGCTAGAATCCACTTGACAGCAATGGGTTTGATTTATATAAAATGTATCTTAAATTAATGTAAATATATTTAATGTAAATGTGCTATGGAAAATATCTCTAGTGTCAAATATATTGTGCTCTACAATCATTTTATTATATTATGATAAATTGTAGTATATTGAAATAAGCAAATTTATATATTGGGAATTCACAGTATTTTAGGCAGACTATAAGGATCAGATGGTTACTTTCTACCCATCCACCCCCTTCTGTTTTCCTGTTATATAAAAGTCTGTAAAAATACCCATATCAAGCATTTATAAAAAGACATCATATAGCTATGCATGTTTATTTCTAAACACGCTGTTTCACATCTTCCATGGGACAGGTTAATGATTCTTTTTGGGTTTACATGCCATCTGCTATAACTTCTGTTGGGCCAAAAGTCATGTTTATGTCAACAAATTACTTAATTAGGCAAACTAGGTGACAACAATGATGAGTTTTCAAAAATGATATGGATGTTCAGAAAAGGATAAAATTGAATATTGTGCTTTGTTTTGAAAGAAGATAGAAGACTCTGGAAGTCATGTTGTGAGAGACGGGGGTGCAGAGAAGAGGGTACCAGAAAGGTGTTCATAGAGTGGAGAGGTGATGTGACTAGTGAACAGGGGGAGGATTGCCTTTAGATCCAGGGACAAATACCTCTGTCCCAGCAAGTAGAAGTAACGTAGAGTACAGCCTAAGTTCTGATCCAACCCTAATTGAGTTCTCCCTGTGCATCACAAAATTGCTCGCGTTTGGATAGGCCACTGAAATAAAAGGTCCTTCAATACCCCTGTGCAGCTACAGAGTGGCTTCCTCAAGAGCACGTTTACTAACACCAAACTTCACTTCATGCTACTCAGCATTATTTCTGAGATATGGCATCACATTTAATGTCTGGCTTCAGAATGGCCTTGCATGTTCTGCGAGGATAAGACCTGAAAGTAGAGAAGTCTTTGAAACCCCTTTAAACCATCATTCTTATGTTGTTATACTCATAAAATTTAATTTAACCTCAGTTGAGAAAATCGGCAACATCTGAAAGTTTTTCAAGGGATTTTTTCTTGTTTGTAAATTTATAATTCCCTTGGATTTTCTATAATTCTAATTATATGCAAGGAATAGGTCAATAACTTTTGCAGAAAACCTTTGGATATACATGTAATTCTAATAAATTCAAGGGACAGACTTAAACCACTGTTTCAATCCTACCTATTCACACACACACACACACACACACACACACACACGGTATCGGAAAAGGCTCTTCTTGGTTCACAAAAAGTATCTATATGTGGCTGCCTCAAAATGAATGTGTGAAATAAGACTTCATTCAGCAAAATGTTTCTAGTATTGGCGCTCATTTTAGCTATAACAATTTTTTGTCATAGTAACAGCTCTTTAAAAACTTCCATTGGACTATTGGTCCATGTAACCTCTGGGAACAACACATCAACTACAGGAAAATGCACAAACTAGCATGTCTATGTCCTAAATAATGAATGGTGTGATAACAATCACTTGAAATTGTAATAAAAATATGCTGCACACAAAGTTTGTATTGGAAAAGAGAAAAGTGCTCTTCTGCATAATAATTGAAGATAATTACTTTTGTAAACTGGAGGGGAAAAATGAAATAAATGCCTGTGTAGGAAATCTGCAGATGGAAAGCTCTGTGCCGAGAATTACCAATTATGACCATAGAGTACTGCAGAAGAGATCATGAGATAGAAGGGAAGAGGAAGGAATTATCATAGTAGACTCACTGCAACATAATCCCCTTCTTTTAAGGTGATAAGACTTCTGCAATTATTGTCCACTTGGTAAGATCCAAGAGAAATAAGAACCATGACATAATTATATACATTCCCATGACAAACATATGTACATCCAGGTCCATTGAAACACTATTTACAATTGCAAAAAGTTAGAACAACCTAAATGTTCATCGATAAATAATGAATAAACTATGGTCGACACACACATGAAATACTACACAATGTTAAAGATTAATCATGAATCTGGAAAACACCTCATAATATGAATAAGCATGGAGGACATAATGCTTAGTGAAATTGATCAATCACAATAGGATAAATATTGTGTGAGACTTCTATTATTAAAAAAAAGTTCTTCTCACTAAGAAATAAAACAAACAAAAAATATCCTTTGATGGTGTACCAGAAATGTTGGGGCAGGTGTGTGTGTGTGTGTGTGTAGTCACTGGAGGGTAGAAGCATGTCAACTTGGGTGAAGGAGAAGACGATGTACACTAAGAAAGATTGGCAAAAAATCATGGTGGCAGGGGAAGACATTGGGAGGGCGCAGGAGTCCAAGACCTGAGTAAATGCTGGTATATGCACAATCCTAGAATAATGGTGATCTATAAGTGGATGCATAGACAGAAACACAGGCTTAAATGGTGCGTGGGGAGAGTAGGAATACAACAATTAATATGTCAGAAGGTATGTGGACATGAGTATTTGCCCTTGAAATAGACATCTATAACCAAACCTTGGGGGAATAAGTCACTAGACTGGGAGTTCAGGACCGAAGCTTTGGGGACACTAAAACCAATGGGCATAACATAGTCCACACACTCAATGCTCTACTTGCTACTTTGATAAGCCATGATTGTGGTCTTAGAAACTTGACAGCAGCCATCTGAGGTAGAATCATCGGTTTCTCCCATCCATAGAAAAGTAGAGTGATGAAAATTGAAGACATAAATCAAGGGAGACAGCAGTTGGTGTAAGACATGAAAAAGAATGATAAATGATCAAGGGTTCATGAGGGTGAGGGAGAGGGGAAATAAGCTGATACCAAGGACTCAAGTAGGAGGAAAATGTTTTGAAAATGATGATGGCAACTTGTGTACAAATGTGCTTGACACAATGGATGGATGGATGGATGGATGGATGGATGGATGGATGGATGGATGGTGAAAACAGCTATACGAGCCCCAGCAAAAAAGATGTTTTTTTTAAGAAAAGAAAATTGAAGACATCAGGGAAGAGACCAATGATTACACCTTAGACGGCTGCTGTCAATTTTTTAAGACTAGGGTCATTACTCATCAAAGCCGGACTCTATGGTGCTGAGATGCCACTATTGACTTTTCTGAAAAGGATCATATTAGAAGGCTAGGGATAGAGTAAAAATAAAAGGTGGAACAAAACTCAAAATCATAAAAGAGACCGGACTAACTGGTCAGATAGTAACTGGTTGGACTCCTGAGACTATGTCCTTTCATCACCTTTCTGAGCTGGAACTAAGCTCAGTTGTCAGACAAACAATGGACAGGTCTACAAGGGGAATGATAACACAAGGAAGGTACAAATTTCCTTAAAATAGTCAACCACTGAAATAAAAAGTACAACATTCTTCTAAGGACAACATTCAAAAGGGTTGGGAAAGAGAGAAGGAATGGAAGTACGAAACACAAAGAGAAGTGGGGCAATTGATGCCACATGGAAAATATTGCAGTGGATGAGATGAAACACAATATGTATGAATTGTTGAATATAAAATGGATGACCTGTTCTGTAAGATTTCACCCAATTCAAAATAAAAAGCTTTTAAAAAGGCATTTCTGGGATTCTAATGTAAGAAATGATTATATGTCTTGATTTATCTTGGGCAGTCCTTGCTTATACCTATGGGCCCACTGTAATTATTGACAGAACAAGCATTCTTTCATTCTCAGAAGTACCTCAGCTTGAATGATAAATTACATGGTCACCCTACCGGTAAGCCATCAGACAAATAACTGAATTCTATTCAGAGTATTCTGACATTTAAAGGAATTCTATCTGTTGCTGTCATCACTATTATTTAATACCAATCTAACAGCAAAGGGTTGTTGCAGACTGAAATCAATAAAAGGCAATGCTATATGCCCTCAGGAGTAAGAAGAGAACCTCATTGTAGGGAGAGGATTTTAGAAGTGAGTAGCATTTTATGTTCACTAAGACACAGTTGATTGTCCAGACCCCATGGCAATCTTGTGGCTTTGGTTTAATATTTAAGTAGTAAGTAAAATCCTATTTACAAAATCCATAAAGGCTGTGCAAGGTTCATACCTCTGCCCAGAATCCTTTTGCCTTAACAATAAAAAGGAATTGTTATTATTCAACTGCTCAGCACATAACTATTTTTAATATATTTCACTTTTTGCCCTGTGTTTTCATGATGGGATATAGAATAATACATAATTCTAGCGTTTAAAAGAGTTATAATTCTCATTGATGTATCAAAATTAAACAATCCAATGCTAAGTGTCAAACTGTGGGTCAATAATTCTTTCAAGTGATTAAAAGAAAACCACTCAAGTATTAAGAAAAACAAAGAAATACTGAGAATATAGTAGGGCAATACTGAGAACATATGTATATAGTAAGAATATATATGTACATATATACACAGACACAATGCTTCAAAAAGGTTTTGGAAAAAATCCAATATACAGAAAATATAATTTCCCCCCACATTTTTTAAAGGATTTTCCTAAGTATTGGCGTTAGTAGCTTAAAAAATTTGTATTGTTTTAAGGATATACTTAGATAGGCATCGTGGAGGCATATTCCAGATACCTCAGAAAATTTTGGTAGTGTTCTTAGAGCTGATGTAATATATAGTATCATATCAAAAATTATTCAAATATGGGATCTCTGTTATATTCATAGAAAACTATAGTCAACAAAAATATAAATTTATTTCTTTTAATTTTTTCATTTATAAATGTACCTTTATAAAAGACACTTCAGTGCCATTTGTTAGCTGCTTCAATATTTTACATGGTTTTCAATGTACATTGTACCAAAAATCTCTCTAAATAAATAACTTTGTACATAAAAGTAATACTTCCTTTCACATTGCCTTGCAGAAGCAGCACATGCACATCTGTTGTGGAAGTCACGTTAATCAGTCAGGTGTGGAGGAAGCTCGTGCTCACCTTTTGGAACAGCGGTGGCCTTGAACAGAAAAGTTGACAACTTTCAATAAGATGTGTACTGGTTTACATTTTGAATGGTTCAGAATATTTCTTTGATCTCTGAGTATCCAAAGTTAGAAGACTCAAATCTCCTACCTTTTCATACTTACTGCTCCATCCCAAATTCCCACACAACAACGTCAAGGATTCATGTGTTGAGGGATTTTAAAATCTGCAAAAGTTGTCACATTAATCCCTCGTCCTTAACGTTTTTCACTGTTCCTATGGTAAAGGCTCATTGACCTCAAGCAGATATTTCCCAGTAAACCTATTTACTTCTATTGACGATGTCACTCAACTAAGACGGCAGCTAGTATTCCTTCCCCAGATTCTCAAATATAGAGTGCAGACATACTTCATAAATATGTGTCTTTCATTTCCTCTTTAGATTTTGTTGATGGCAAGAGTGGGAATCTTCTATTTTCTTCCACTGGCATCATTATGTATTATTATTTAGCACCTATAAGTATCAATAGCTGAAAGTAGATAATGACCACAAAAATAGAACTGTCAGTGTTAGCCATTGGGATGAGAAGTATTATGAAAACTAAGTACATATAAATATTTATTATAAACAATATAAAAGGGAAATACATTTTTATAAATAAATGGGGCAGGCATGAAATCAATGACTGCTCAACAATGGCTGAACATTTTTTTAATGAGAACAGTGGACAATTTGATGTAATAAAGATACTTCTAAAATATCTATTGATGAAAACCTGGTAAGAAAATATGTGAAACACTGAATGTTTACAAATAGGAGTCCCCTGCTAGCATTATTGAACACACTTCAATGGGATAAACTAGAGATAATAATGAAATTGATTTTCTGAAAGTGAAATTTGAGGGCAAAGGAAGCGCAGAATCTACCAAATAAATAGTAGATGAGTGCTGGCCCTCTTCAAAATTATTAAATACTCCTATATTATAACTAAAACCCTACTAATTCTCTCCATGGTCATTCTTTGCCAACGGATCCTTGCCCACACTCAGTAACCCGACCAGTGCCTTCCATGGTGCCTATTGAGTCATGGTAGTGAACTTCCCCTCCTAGGTAACTCTACTCTGTTTGTTTCTCTATATCCTTCTTTTCCATTAAGATGGTAGTTAGGTGTTGTTTTTTTAAACTCAACCCATGAAAATTAACCTAGTCGAATTCCTTCATTTCTATATAATGTCTTGTACACGTAGGGTATATGGAAGGTTGCAGACCTGAACAAAATATCGGAGCACATTCACAAAACCCGTGGCAGTTGGTCAAAGAATGAACTCACACTTAGCATGGGGCCCTGGGAAACTCTTTCTGTACTTCAAGACACTTGTAACAGGTTACCAATACTTCTCCAAATGATGGCTTTCAGATAGTTTGGCCCAGAGACATGATTTTTGTGGGGAGAAGATAAAATTCATTACATCTCAGTTTCCATCTATTGGCTTTTTGTTGGTTTTTTTACTCTTTGTTCTTTACAAACCTCTCTCACTGCTCCCTTGTTTGCTGATCTTTGAATCTCACTCATTGTCTCTTAAAAAATCATCTGTACTTACTTATATTATCATTGTGCATGAAGAAATAATGACATTTCATTGTGTGAGTCTCATAGTTATAAACCTTAACTAAACAGGTGTTGACCATGTTTTGTGACATTGGCTTGTCTCAGTAGGATTTTCTAGGAAAAATTCCAAGTTTATTCAAAAATGACAAAAATAAAATTTTGAATATGAGAGACAAACCAGATGACAAAATGAATGGAAGAAGGCTTGGATGATGAAGTTAATAAAATAAGTCAAAGTAAACAATAATTTAAATGGGAAAAAATAAGCACAGTGTTACACATGCAAAACATGCGTATAAACAATTCCATAAGGTTTCGTTTAGAGAATTTCTTGGTTTTTGTTTATCCTTTGAATTTGGGAAGTCTCATTTAAAAGATAAAAGAGATATTTTTTCAGAAGAACAAAATCCACAGTAATGCTCCACATCAAAATAGGTGTGTAAGTATGTGTGTAATCTTGGAAATGACAGTTTAAATCTATCAGTCAAATCAATCAAACATGCAAGAAATAAAGATTTACTCGATTAGATCACTATGGGAGAGAGAACTACTAAAAACACCAGTGAAAATTAAAAAATGCATAATCTCGCCCCTGTAGTAATTTATAATTCATTCGATGAATCTATGTTGTGGTAAGAATGATAAACAATTCATTGGAATCTTATATTAAGTAATAATACTGTAGATGAATGGGAATGGTTAAGCACAATTCCATTAATAAAGCAAAGTTTTACTAAATATTTATTAAAAAGGCATATGAACTAATGAATAAATGGACAAATTGGGGCACGTGAATTTCTTCTTGAGGAATGAGTCGGTGTTAGTCGGTTAAGCATCATATAATAGTGTATTCCAGGAACACAAATATGTCAACAATGGGATTGGAGGTGGAGGATAAGCATGTTAGCTGTCAACTCAATAGATACCAGTGCAAATGGAGGAACATTCCTTAAAGCATAAAGAGAATAGTGATACCAATTATTCACTGACTCTATTAAAAAGGGAATTTGAGAACAAATTTACTCATTGCAGTAATAATGCAAGTCTTAAAAAGTAATACTTTCACAAGTATATCCATATAAAACCCTAGATAATAAAGTAGCTGGTAAAATTACATAAATATTATTCTATCCCAGTCAGATATTGTTTTATATTAATTTTCATCAATCTCTCCATCCTACATGCTCTCCAGTCGAGCTTGCTTGTTGTCTGTCTCTCTCTCTCTCTCTCTCTCTGCCAGTCGTGCTGTGCCTTTGGGTTATCGGTTTCACTCCAAGTTTCTCTTGAAATCCTAGACTCTGGCCTCATCCACCTCTCCCACCCATTCTACCTACAGAGCTTTTTCTGATTTTATTCTTACTGTGAATGCAGCCGCTGTAGGTCCACTAGGCGACAACATACAGACTCTGTCCTAGGAAGCAGGTAGGTGTTTCACCCGTACTGAGTGAGCTGGGCTGTGGGTTCCTTCATTCTCTGCTTTTACCATTAGAGTGAGGCCTAACAGTTTGTCTACTAACCACAGGTTGTAGGTAAAAACCAACCAAGTGTGCCTCAGAAGAAAGCCAGCGATTTACTTGCTGAAAATAGCCCTTTGAAAACCCTAAGGAACGAAGTTCTGTTCTGACATACAACAGGTCACTATCAATTGAAATTGACTTGAGAGGAACTACTGTAAAATCTATTTGACATAAGTGTGGTTGCTGGAAGTCTAGAAAATGTTCATAATTCCTTAAAACCATGCATTGCTTAAAAAAAAAAGGCATGAAAGAAGGGAGGGAAAAAGACATGCAGAGAAAGAGATTCGGTGGGGTTCTGTGGCTCTTTACTCAAATCCACCTCCTCCGGAGTTCACAGAACAGTTCTTGATCAATTCATCCAGAACCCATTCACAGCTAGCAGCCCAATGCCCTTGCCATTTAGCAAGCTCCTTCCACACACTTCTTGTGAAGTTCCACAGGACTGTGCAAAAGGAAGACAAGTTGAAGTTAGAAAACTCATGCTTGAAGCTTGGCCCTTCACTATTTATATAATCATAAGAAAGCCATTCAAATTATCTAGCCCTCTGTCTTCATCTATAAACCAACAAGAAAATAAAAATAATCGTAATTCCTGGACTCCTGAGATAAGGACATTAATTTGAACACACGCAAACAAAAATGTTACAAATACGGTTTGTGTCCATTAAGCTTTGACAGTTGATATGTTAGTAGTTGTCTATCTTCACTTTCTCTGAATATTTCAGAGACTTCGTGTTTTCTATCTTGTTGAGATTAACTGGCTAAACAGACTACAGTGTCCAGAACAGTGGTTCATACATACTAAGAATGAAGTTAGATTGGTGACAAAACTCATGAAATATTCCGTGTAATATATATAATTTAATTCAACATTAGTGTTTCTTTGCATTTATCGTCACTACCTTTCTTGATTTATGAATATATTGAAGGGGTATTACCAAAAAATAACCCAAAAATATTTCTGTCTTTTATGGAACGAAAGGATAACTCAATTTGTTTTTCTATAAGCCTGTCTTTTACTACTTGTTTTTAAGTGAATTACCTGTATAACCCACATTGAATGTCATATATCATTTACCACCCACTCACACAGGCTGGCACGTTCTGCCTGCAGTTTATCTCCATCTGCTTGGCATTTCGCTACCTGGAAGAGCTTTGTGTCATCTGCAAACTTGGATAATTCACCATGCATTCCTTCTTCCACATCATTTATAAGAATGATAAATAAAACAAGCTCCAGGGCCAATCCCTCAGAAACCCAACTGGTTTCACTTTTGCATTCAAAGGAGTTCTTAAATTTTTTTTCTAGACCGTTCTCAAATTCTCTCCCTCTATTAAAATAAATATGGCATTATCAGTACATATTGATATACATAGATCTGTCTTCGGAGGACTACAGTTATTTGCAGCTTAACGATATAAAATGGTCCAAATATGTTTCCTCCAGAAAAACCTGTATGTATCTCAGGAGCTAGTCAACTTGAATGGCAATGAGACCAGGCTGAACAGACCAAGCTCTGGACCCTCGGGGATGGAATTTTCAAACAGAGCTCAGCACTTTTATTATTTGATATATTAATACTTCTGTTACTGAGGAAAATGTTTCTATAAAATATGATAGCTTTCAAAATAGGCTTGAAAAAATTGTATAGTTTGGCTTCCAAGATCTATGTACCACCAGAGCATCCCTAGCAACTCAGTCTTGCTGCGATTCTGGTCCCTAACCTGTAAGAAGCAGAACAAGCAGTCTCTGCCTTGGCTCCTGTGCAGGGGTTGGGGAGAATGAAGAAATAGTATGTATTTGAAACTCCACTGCACTGTAGCCTTCACTCAGGAAGCCGGCTTTACAGATGAGAATCGTGGAGAGTTCAAGGGAAATAAGAGTCTCAGCAAATGCTTAATTGGGAAGGCTGATGCATTCGAACTGTGAAAGGAAAACAAGAATGCCCGAAATCAGCTGATGTGATGATAACACAAACACAGCCAGGGCAGTGAGTGTCTGCAATCTCAGGGAAGGGAAATGATGGGGTCGGTTGTGAAAGAGAAGGAAGGACAGTAGAGCCAGATTGAAACATTAGAAGAAGGTCAATATTCTGGAAAGAAACCTGGGAGTGGTAACTAGTGACACTGAAGTGACGGACACAGGACTGAAAAAATCAAGTCTTGTAAAAGTAGGGTATTGTAAAAATTCTCAAAGGATGTATTTACTCTTTCTATAGAGGACAAAAAGTTTGGTCCCAACGTTCTCAAAATGGAGGGGTAGCCAACAGGAGATTCATAGATGGCAACATTAAGGATGATAGATAATAACATCATCCAATGAGAAGAACCCCAAAGGAAGACATTAATCAGGAAACTAGAAGTTCATCCATCCTCATTCCATGAACCATCATGGAAGCAGATGCAGGGTAATCTCTGTACTCAGAAACAAGACTAGTTTTAAGCACAAAGACATGGGTATACATACTAACACCCACTACCGTCATGTCGACTCTGATTTATAAGGACCATAGAGTATAGAGTGGAACTGCTCTATAGTTGTGGTTGAAATGGGAAATCTTTATCTTTGCGGGGATGGAAGACCTTACCTTTTTCTCACAGATCAGCTTTCAGGTTTGAACTGCTAAACTTGTGGTCAGCAGCCCAGTGCTTAAAACATGAACCACTTGGTATACTAATATTTCTGTTAGAACATTGAGGACATAGGAGGTATTCTTTACAAAGGCAAGAGATGTTTCATGAGAACAATGATCAAAGTCATAAAGGATTAGCATTTCTAGTTAGATAAAGAATTGGGGAATCCCTGAGCCTACTGTCCTTATTCACCTTAACCATTCAGGCCTGGGACTGAATATATCTCCGTGGCTCAATTTTTAACTGTACAACGGACAGATTTAGAAGGGGAATAATAGCATTAGTGAGATACACAACCCTTAGAATAATCACCCATTGGAGATCAAAATGGCACCATTTGTCTAAGGACAAAATTTAGTAAGCATGAATGGCTAGGAAAGACGGAGAACTGGAAACAGTAAATACAGGGATGAAGGGAGATCAGTGACACCACATGGAAATTTCAGTTAATGATTTGAAGCAGAAGGTGTCCAAGTTGTTGAATGTGAAACTGATTTGCGCTGTTAATCTTTACCAATTCACAATAAAAAGGAAGAAAAAAGATTTGTGACACAGCCTTGGGTCTAGAGTTAAGATCCATGTCTATCAGACCTGAAAACCAGCCAAACAAATAGGACCACCTGCCTCTATTTCTTGTGTAGTGCTCACTGAAAAGAGAGCAGGCTCTTTCCTATTAATAATAACATCAGCAATTGACCAAGACATATACATTTTCTTAAATGTTATTCCAAAATATATCACTTGAGACCTGGATGAGTTTAGTAAAATTCTGGCCATTTATTTACCCACTCCTCTGAAAACAAACAAACAAACGTATTTAAAAAAAAATGTTATCATTGAATGGAGTCTAACTCATACCCATCCTATTGGACAGAATAGAATTTCCTATAGGGTTTCCTAGGCCACAATTTTTAGAAAAATAGACTGCCATATCTTTCTCCCACAAAGATGAGAGACTGAATTAGAACCAATAGCTAATCTTCATCAAGTGACGACTTAACCATTATACCACAAATGCTCCACTCCCAGATAGGCAAAACAAAACAATAACAAAGCATAAAGAGTTCAAAACAGCATCAATATGCAAAATTATCTTCATAATACTTTTAATTTTGTGGCTTCATTTCATTGTGGACCTGTCATGCATACATAGGGGTAAGTAAAAAATATTGTATATAAAATCAGGGAGGGTAGAGGGAGAGTGGGTAGGAAAGAGGGAACCGATTACAAGGAACTATATGTGACCTCCTCCCTGGGGGACAGACAACAGAAAAGTGGGTAGAGGGAGACGTCGGACAGGGCAAGATATGACAAAATGCCAATTTATAAACTATCAAGGGCTCATGAGGGAGGAGGGAGCGGGGAGGGAGGGGGGAAATGAGGACCTAATGTCGGGCGTTTAAGTGGAGAGAAAATGTTTTAAAAATGATGTACAAATGCGCTTTACACAATTGATGTGTGTATGGATTGCGATAACAGTTGTATGAGCCCCTAATAAAATGTTTTTTTTTTAAAAGAGAAAGAAAAGAAAAAAAAATCATGATAGATAGCAAACTTTGTGTGTTTCCAGGTTTTAACCATTAAAATGGATTGATAAATATCCTTCAATATATCATCTGTATTTTAGTATAACTACAGATCTTTTATGATATATTTGTAAAGCTGGGATTGCTAGTCAAAAGGGTATGTGCACTTGAAATTATGATAGATATATTCTCTAATTGTCCTCTAAAACTTTGAAATTAACTTTGATTTTATTCTATGCAAGACAAAAAGCTCTATCAAATTAATATTACTGATACATTTTCGGTATGAAGTATTAAACCCCACTCAAGATAATACCCAACACATTTAACCTTGTCATAACAGAAGACAAAATTCAATTAAAATGTTATTTGTACCTAGAATTCTGCTTAAAGTACATATTAAAGCAAAATGTTCCCCTTCCTGCTGTATACACATGTATAATCTGAAGGGCTTCAAATGAGTTCTAGAAAGCCTATCTCCAAAATTGAAATGGTAAAGGTTGATTCATCACAACTAATCAATCAACTTAATAAAAGTGAGACAGAAATATGAATTGAAGCTGATAAGGCACAATGTGGCATATTGTGGCAGACAGTATTAGTAACCCACTCAATATCTATTCTCATTTCTCCCTCCTTAACAGAACCTTGATCATGCTCCCTGGCAGGTCTCTGGTATAGCTGTAAGACATAGTTCTAAGCAGAGAAGTAGCCAAATATTTGGTCTAGGCAGAGTCTAGGAAGACATTTGCCTTTGTTTTCAGAAAGGGCAGAAATTGCCTACTCTGATATCTCCTACCCAACCTTGTCCACCGTCTTCATCATCATCAACACCTCCACCTGTCTCAAATGTGAACATGGTGTCTGAAATGTCACAGTCGTTTTTGTAACATTATGACAAATGATTAAAGAAACACTAAGAGAATGGCAGAGATGTCAGCCCTATAATCTCAGGCATAGGTTTCTGCATGTGTAACTTTAAAATATTTTTGCCTTCCATGTGAAAGACCTGGGTTCAATTCCAGGCCAACCAATCTCATGATTAGGCACCACCAGCCTATTAGTCGTGGATTGTGTGTAACTCTTATGCTGAACAAGTTTCAGAAAATGATCTATGTTAGGCTGGACTAAGAAGAGAAGCCTGGCAATCCGCTTCCAAAAATTCACCAGTGGAAGCCCTATGGGCCACAAGCTATCAAAGGACACAAGCAATCAAAGGGATGGCATGGGTCCAGGTAGTGGATCTCTCTGCTCTGCGTGGGTCACCCCGTAAGGCAGACCCAACTTGACAGCTGCTATCAACAAAATCAGCTATAAACTATGACCAACCATTTAAGTTAATATATTGTATCAGGTTTTCAATATGTAGACATACTTAATTATAAATATATAACAATAACAAGTTTAAGATAACATAACAATTTGAAAGGTGAAAGTCAATAGACTATTAGGGATTTGGGTTTTGGTGCTTTGTTATTTTTTATAAGTTTCAATAAAAGAAGCAAGTTATTTTATTGGAAGAGTAGGTATAGTAGCCTTTGGTTGGAGAGTGGTATCATTGAAAGAATAGATTGAACTTGGAAATCTGACATGTTTGAATTTACATCCCATTTCTGTCATTTTCTAAGTAATAGGGTGGAAAGGTTTACAGACTTGTTCCAAAGCTTAAATGTGGTGATGCCATTAAAGGTAATTAATACATGTTACCTATCTTGTCCTATTATTCAACATGTATAACTCTGTAGAAAAGTCAGCCATGGGCTACTTCCTAAAAACCACAAAATTTCACTTTAATCTTTTATGACAAGCTAGTATAGGACATTTTTCTCAGAAACTACACATTTCAGAATGTGGATTGGGTAGAATACCAACAAAACTTACCCTTCTAGGATCACAGCCCTAGGAATTGAAAATTGATCATCATCATGAAGAATTATAAGTTTCAGCAAGGTCCTAGCATAGCAAAGAAAGAAAGATTAACTTGGGTTCATTCTATTGAGCTCACCAACGCAGGTAAAAGAAACTCAATCTCAATTCTTAACTCTGCTATGTAGAATTCATGTGCTACTGCTAGCTGCCATCAGTTTGCCCCATCCTATGCCATCCATGATCCCATGTGGATCACCATTAGATGCATAGGGATTTTCTTAGCTGATTTTCATAAGTAGATTACCAGGCCTTCTAACTAGTCCACTAAAATCTGTAAATTAAGCCACACACAGGCATTCAATGACTGACAGTTGGTGTCTCGGCACTAAGTACAGTGGATGAGAATTCAGCTTGGGGCTCCAACATGAAAGGTGAGAATTCTGTCATTTAACCAACACTTCCCTCATAAATTTCACGAAAGTGAGCTCGTTAAAGAATGACAACCAACTAAGACTCTATTGAGAAAATAGTGTGAATTTGTGAAGAATGGGGTGATAACTCACATTGCAAAAGGACAAATCCTAGCGTTATTTAAGGTTAGTGGTTTCGCGAGTGTATTTACAATAAGAGTTGGTCTTTTCTACATATTTAGCCACTAGCAACCAAACTCGTAGAATAAAAATTAATATGTGAATATGGTTATGTTTGCCAAAATGGAACGGGGAAGACTTAGTTCCCAAAACTCAGAACGTGTTTTAAGAAACATCAGGGCCTCAGATAATTTTAGAAATTTTTGGCGGTTAAATATAGTTAGAAAATACTATATACTATGGGGTCCTACTGGACAGATAAATAGTATATTGATATATTGTAGGCTCTAAGAAGTCTCTCTATGGTAATTATTTGACATTTCCCTTAGCCGAAAGCCCAGAATTGTTCCAAATGTCTTTGATTTAAAAAATAGTTTTCCTAGTAATCCCTTTTGGTTTTAGGAGGTTAATACCTCCTACACAAATAATTTTGTTTAAAATGTGCTTCTAATCTCTAATGCGTGTATGCTGATCTCTAAGGTGGAATGTTCTGATTAAGCAACAACATTATAGTGATACCTGCAAAAGCAGAGTAATGTGAAATATAGGATACTGTCTATTAAGCCTAACCATGCAGTCAGATCAGTAATTATTCATCAGTAATAGTTTACATGCAATCTGATTTTAGGGTGTGAGAGTATACGTTGAAGTTTGTTTGTTTGTTTGTTTTCCAGCCCTGGAATTACATATGCTGTTGTTTTCATTGTGTTAGTTAGAGGAACATCTAAGCATACATATAAAGGAGCTTCCAAAAGTTAGTGAAACATCGAATTAGGAAATAATAAAATCTTTCCTTGAATGTTTTGAAGCCCCTTTGTAAAAAATGCATATACACATATGCAATTTAACTGTACAGAAAAATGATGGCACATTTTATTCTAAATATTTAAGCACTTTTTCAAAACAACATGTTCCTTGTGAAATGTAACATATCCTAAACTGTATGAAATTACCAAGATGGGAACTTGATCATAATCTGAAGTAACCAGTGGTGATGGAAATTATCTATAAAATCTGTTTCCTCACCTGATAATTTCTATGTATTCACCTGGTAAGTTGTAGAGGGAAGTGTGGCAAAGGAAGCTAATGCATATCGAGGGTTCACTAAAATAAGAATGACTAAGGGAATTTAGCAGTGAAATTAAATTATAATATGGTACTGTATGATACATTTATTTACCATTTGATACCATGTAACCTGGTACATTGATGAACAACAATATGCCAATAGCAAGCTACGTAGAAGATTGAAAATACTTGATGGTTTTTCTCTTTCATTCTCTCTTTCTTTCTGTCTGAGAATATTAACATTTCATTGGTGTTTACAACTAATTAGGGTGTGTGTGTGTGCAAGATATATGCCCATAAAACAGATTAAGAACCAAGAGAGATTGAGTCAGTGTCATAATAAACTATGAGAAATAAAGGTGATGGGTGCTATAAGACTATTAGAGGAGAAGAAATCAAGTTTCACTGTTTTCATGCACATGATTTAAGTGGATTTAACTTGTCATTTTGATTTCGTATGTTTAAGACTTTATAGAATGGGTAGTCTTCTCATTCGATGTCCAGTTTGCTAATGAAGTGCTAGAGAGAGAACAGAACAATAGTGCTATCCATGCAATCTGCCAATGAATGAAGTCTACTACAAGGCAAATGAAATGCACGCACGCACGCATGCACACACACACACACACACACACTGAACTCCGGTGGGGTCATGGTTAGGTATTGGGCTGGGATCTGCAAGGTCTGCGATTGGAATCCAATCGCTGCACCACCGGAGAAAGCTTGGGCTTTCTACAACCGGAAAAAGAGTCTCTGAAACTCAAAGGGGGTAGGTCTCCCCCGTGCTATAGGATCACTATGAGTCTGCATCGTTTTGATGGCAGTGCGTTTGGTTTGGGATTATATATAGATAAGTGTATGTACATACCTATACATACACACATATGTATCTATGTATACCTACATATGTGCATCTGTATACATGAGTGTGTATGCATACACACACACATAACCACATTTACACTTGCTGCTGTTAGATACCATCAAGTCAATTCTGACATAGAGCAACCCTGTGTACAAAGAGTGAAACACAGCCTGGGCCTGCTCGCCATCTTCACATTTGTTCTTAGGATGCTGGAATATACGATACATTCTACAAGATATACTATCTTTATGTAACATGTAATATTATCCAATTTGCATGTGCATTGAGGATGTAGATTTTGAGGTTCTTGGATGCAAGAAACAGTGGAAATCTCTTGTCTTATTATATATTCAGCCTGAGGTTTAGCCATCCCTATACAATCAAGGCCCAGTGTAGAAATTAAAGATGCATCTTCATACGCACAAATTGTAATGATAACACATTCCATTTCTGAACTATCTATTGAAAAAGCTATTCTCAACACTGTTTACATGCATTTAGCCTCAGAAGAAAATGATAATTTTCCAGAAACCAGTTTACTTTCTTGTTTGGGATGCTCAGCACCTTAAGTCCATATAAAATGTAGGCTCCCCACACTCTTTACCTGAGAACTTGGCACAAGCTAATACGATCCCACTCCCTTTTAAAAATTTGCTTCAAATATCAACTGACAAATTATCATGTAAGTTACAACATGCCATTATTGCATATGTGTAGTAGTCAGTTGATTTTATGTCAACTGGACACTCCTGGTGAGAGGTGGAGTCAAACCTGTCAATCAGGTCACAGCCTGATGCAGGGGCCTTAGCAATGTGAACTGCTGATAAGGGTGGACCCAGGGGCCCACCCCCCCTCTCTCTCCTGCCTCACCTTTCTGCTTGTTGCCACCTGCTATGTTTCCGTTGACCTTGGATCCACTGGACTCTTAGGCAATCTGTCATTGGATGTGGCTACATGAGTCTGAGGAGGGACTTAAGGACTAGTACTCAAACTTAGGAGTGGATACCAGGTGAGCTAAACTGGCCTGGAATCTTTCTTGACATATAATTACTTCTTGAGTTCATTCTTTTTTTTTTTTAATCATTTTATTAGGGGCTCATACAACTCATCACAATCCATACATACATCAATTGTGTAAAGTGCGTTTGTACATTCATTGCCCTCATCGTTCTCAAAACATTTTCTCTCCACTTAAGCCCCCGGCATTAGGTCCTCATTTTCCCCCTCCCTCCCCACTCCCCCTCCCTCATAAGCCCTTGATAGTTTATAAATTGTTATTTTGTCATATCTTGCCCTGTCCGATGTCTCCCTTCACCCACTTTTCTGTTGTCTGTCCCCCAGGGAGGAGATCACATATGTCACTCTATTTGTTTACTTAGTCAACCAGGCCTAACACAATATAGAAAAGTCATCCATAGACGCCCAATCTGTGTGACTTTGTCTTTGTTATTGCTATCATTCAGAATCTTGCCCAAAGCCTGACCGCATTCCATATCAGGGATATAGGCATGAAAATCAGTCTAATAAAGGCAATAATGCTCAAATGCACAATGGGAGGATGAAATAAAGCATGAATAAGGTCTGTTCATCAGGGGTCACTTGCTTCAGGAAATTCTGTCCTGCAACCTATTAATGAGCATAGCAAGTTATCAATATATGATAGATTGAAATAGGGACAGTAGTGATGGAGTAGATAAAAATAGAAAGTGGCCTCCATGCCTCTCCCTTTGTCCCTGTTGAAAGCCAAAGGAAGGAAAAATCAGGATATGTTAAAAGGGACACAAAAAATTAGGTGTGGGGTAAGAAATGACCGAGAGGAACTAACAAATGTTCTCAGGGCTTGGGACATTTTATCATTTAAATTTTGTTCAATTATCTAAATATTTATGAGCATTTTCAGAGTAAAGTACAGAGGAATATGCCGCCACCCTCAAATAAGACATAAGCAGAGAGAGAAGTATAAGCATTTATTCAGTACGTTTGGAATATCTATAATATATTCGGTTAAGGGCCGCCAAAATGAGGATTCCTTGAGACACTATGGGAAACTCTGGGCTTTGGCTAGGAGTTTTTAGTTGTCACAATAACTGGGGGAAATCCTGAAAGTTATTGAACAGGGTTGCAGGAACACAAGGCTTACTGGAATATCTGGGGCAAACTCATAATTGTCCCAATCATGCATGACTTTCAATTATTCTACTGGACTTTAATGTGGATGAGGAGCTGGTTTAAAATCATTTCAGCTTAGAACCTAATGGCATGTTTTATAAACTGCATGAAGAGCGGTTTATACAGTTGGTAAACACTAAATCCTTTCAATGTACTATCATATTAATCAAAAAACATTATGCATGGTTTGATTCTGCTTTATCAATATGTGGTCATCATTTTAGAAAGTCACATAATCTTTGAACGGTCAAGATACTCGAGTAACAAAACCCATAACAGAACAAAAATTGCTGTGTTATTCTGTATGTGCACAGGTCAAGACCACGTGATACCATCTGACTTTCTGATCTCAGGAACCATGCGTTTACATATAGGTACATATGTTCTCAATATCATTACTTTCCCTTTATTTCTTCTCTTTGGTAATGTTAAAACATATATATTTTAAAGTTGTATATAGATATATTTAAATTTCCATTCAAATGGTGAATTAGAGCTTAATTCTAACCACTACGTTCACTTAGAGTGGGAGTCATAAATCCATTCTAGGTCTTCCTACAGTTTCAGCCACCTTTGAGTTCATTCTGATCAGTGACCTGCAATATAAAAAGCTTTATCCTTAAGCAGAGTCCTGGGAGTCTAGCCCACAGCAGCTTCCCTGGGTGTGCCCTGGATGGAAATTGGGGAATCAAAGCCTCACTCTAATGAGTCATACCCAGATCAAGGTGGTCATAGTGCCCCGAACCAGTCTTATGAGCTTTTCTAATTTGTAACAATGTACAGAGACAAATCATGGCCCCTTGTCTGCTTCAGGAGAAAGCAGACAACTTGAGACATGGAGAAACAGCATGCCACAGTGAGAACCTGAACACGGCTGATCATGGCTGTGTGGCTGTTTCCTTTGTGTTCTCTGTTTATTTCAGTAGATTTGGGACCAAATCCCTAGAGACTCTCAGACCCGCCTGCTGAGGGTCTCCATCACCCAGATGAATTGCCTTTGCCTTTTCTTTGCCCTGTTTAAGACAATAAATGAATTTCTATAAGTTATATTTTTATTTGAATTAGATTATCAGTTGCCTAAAATTATAACAAAAGCATACTATGTGGTAATTTCTATAAATGATGTCACATCTCATTGGCCATATGACTAGTATACAATGGGATATAAATGAGTTATAACAATTACCTTTGCTAGGTACTGGAAAGGAGTAGGTGGGGAAGATAGTCTGTGCTCCCATAATGTTTACAGTTTGTTTTTTAAAAATTAGTCAGCTAAGTAAGTAAATATTTAGAAAATAATGATGGAAACATATGCACAAATATACTTGATACAATTGATGTATGGTTTGTTATATGACCCGTAAGAGCCCCCAATAAAATGATCTTTTTATTTTAAAAAATAGTCATCAAGCTAATAGGCCCACCAATGCCTCCAAGTGTTGCAAAGGCAAGGAAAGGGTGACTTGCAGGAGTAACAGGGTTGGGCATACTTCGAAATGGACAGAATCAGCCAAGACTTCTCCAGCCCAGAGAAGGAGCTCCAGGCTGTGGGGGCATCACCACATGGAAGAGTCGGGGGCACGATAGACCGAGGGAAGAGCATGTGCACATAAGTACGATCACTGTGCGTAACAAGAAAGAAGTAAACGCTGCTGGAGGATCGGGAAAACACAGCATATGAGGGAGCTCTGGCAAGCCCCTCACTCACTCTGTTGTGCCTAATTCTGCCCCCTCCTGAGTGCATTTTCCTCTAAAAAGGATTCAGACCTCGGCTCTGGATCTATTTAATGGAGCCTAAATTTCTCCGGAGGAAAAAGAAATAGAAGGTGTCACTGGAGTGTATGTATCTTGCTTAAATGCCTGGAGAGAGATTAAAGTATTCCAATATTTTCTCTAGGAGAATGCCACCTGAATTGACAAATTGGAATTTCTACTCTGCGCTCCGCATTTAGCATGGTCTTGCCTAAATGTTGGAGCAAATGGCTTCTTGCCTAAGGGTGTGAAAATAACAAAGGCAAGCAATACGCACCCAGGCCTCCCCTGGATCCCGCCATCCAAGAAAATATTAAGGAGCACTGTTTTCATAACTACCATTGTGGGGACACTTCTGTGTTGAGAGAAAGAACATGAGGCTAATTTCTAGCCTCATAACACAATGCAGTAGGGAAAATCCACAGAGAAGGATTTGTCTCATAAACTACAGATATGCAGGAGGTGACTCTAATCAAGCTCCGCGAGATTCCTTTGAAAGAAGTGTGTATGGGGAAGGAGGCCAGCTGCTACTGGAGACCAGTAATCTCCTGTTTTGCAACCTCTCGCTCACTTGATGGGAGTCATAAGTAAAGTGGAGTCCATTGAAAGCCTGTCTAAAAGTTCCCATCTTAACTGTGGGTTAGCTCAGAAGAAATTGGATGAGAGCAAAGTCTCTTGTTCTCATTTGATAGCCCCCGCTTATGTCATTTACTTTTTAACAGAATTAGAAGGAAATGCACCCTTATCTGACTTTGGGTTTGAAAGCGTCTTTAGGGGCTGACTTAACTAAGATTGGGCATATCTGACACATAGCCTAATTGGGACGGAGGGGGTTTTCTTGCTACCTCCTTTGCTGACATTATTCACCTTTTAGGAATCGATGTATGATGTTTCGCTCCCCTAATATGTAGTCAGTAAAAGAATTAGGGCCTTGACCTATATCTTTGAAAAGGCTGAAAATCCTTACTTCAAAAATTAATCCTATGGGACAGAATTGCTCTCACCCTTTCCAATTGGGAGAAAAGTTTCGAAGTCGGCTCTAAAGCATAATACAGATATGGGTCTAAGGAGATTTTCTATGTTGATTAGAATTCCAAATGATGAATTTTTTTGGAAATTATTTAGTCAGCAATTTTTAAAAATCAATACATTTCTACTTTTAGTACATATTTCATAAGATGAATTCCTTTTCCCCACCCCCCCCATAAATTATGCTACCTTGTGTTTAATATTCATATTTATAAAGTAAGAAATGTAAACTCTATAGTTCTAGTCTATTGCCCCAATGTGGGATCCAACCATTTCCATAAAATAGCAAACACTTGCCTACAGTTCAGATAGGAAAGAAAACTTTCTAACAGTAAACTCCAAGGTGTTGTGTGAACCCCTTAACTTCAATAGAAACAAAAGTGTGGGAATTTATCCATGAAGCTGAGGTCACCTTGATGGGTAGAGAGCCCCTGGGCTAGATAACTTGAGTGAAAGTAGAATTGGGCTCCATAGAGTTTCCAAAGGTTAGTTATTTAGATGTGCATCATCAGAACTTTTTTCTGAGGTACCTGGGGGTGGCCTCCAGTGTCAATCTTTGAGTTAGCAGCCTAGGTCATTACCCCCTTTCTCTACCCAAGGACATAGTTCTCTATGGAGAACACCGCAAACAATTGGATGCCCTGAATTATAAAGTTTCTATAGTTTGTGGCTTACTTAGAAATTCCCAATGTGGATCCCAGCTATTAGATTCTGGTAGATCCGAAAGAAGGCTCTTGGTTCTTTATAGAAGCAACATCCCATCCCATCCCCAAATTATATTGACTTCTTACAGCTACCAGGATAGAACATTTATGTGAGATGGGGAGAGAGGTTTGAGGTGGTACAGCAGGTGACACCTAAGTTGGTCATCACAAGGTCAATATTTAAACCATCAGTGGCTCCTCAACTCTCACAGCTGGGGGCACATCACCCCAAGCAAGAGAGGTTCAAGCACAATTGTTTCCTAAACTCTGCTCCATTCAGCCACTGCGTTCCAGCTTTCAAGACAGGAACTTCCCTCAAAGGGGCTAAATGGATGACAACCTCTGTCTCAGTGTATTTTTATCTTATGTTGAATCAATCACATAACCATAATTATGCATTCTTGCAAACACCTGATGAGTCTGATTATATGAGGGGAGGTCCCATCTCGAGTACACATAAATACACATGACACCATTCATTGAGAGGTTCTGTTACTTCCTATGTTTCACCTTGTTCTTCATTTGATGATCTCAGGAACTTTCTGCACTAGCCCCAGGCAATCATGTCTGACTTCCCTGCAAAGCAAACGTATCCTTAAGGCTAAATAAAATTGAAAAGCGGTTGTTGAAAATTCCTCAAAATGTCATGAAAATGCCTATATAATTCATTTCTGAAAATGAGCATGTTAAAACCTACTAATGTGTATAGCAAGCCTCCAAAGACTCATCCCCTTGGTCACATTCCATTCTGAATCCTAACACAGAGGCCCCACATTTGCTTTGGACTGACATGTTTTTACAACCTGCAGATTGATTTGATACTTAGGGGACATAAATGATGCTCAAAGGCCCCTCCCACAGTGCTCACGCTTATGGAGTTTGGAGAGCCAAGAGACACCGTTTTAACTTAAAAATCTTTTCCAATGCCTCAGATTTACATAAACCATTTATGTGATCAGAGCCCAAAAGAGTGCTGAAATCAATCTATCTACTTAGATCCTTCAAGTAGAAAATGTAGCACCTTCTAGTATTCTAACCCAATTTTCCTTCAGAATTTAATGAATTCAAAAGGAAAGGAGAGGAAGCTTTGGTGAATTTCTATTTATTTGCTAAAACTGACCTATATACAATTGTGACCAATTTATTTTTAAAAGGCTATCATAAAATAAAGAGTTAACCCCTCTGTGTCTATTGAGTATTTTTAGGTCATTTAGTAATATAGCTAATATGTGAAGAGCCTCTTTTTCACATTAAAACCAAACCCATCAAGTCCTACATAAATCCCCTGGACACCTCAAGGCGTCCCTTTGTAAGGGTACCCTGGTTCATTGCCTTGGAATTGATGAAGACCTATTGAGAGACAGATTATCTCCAATATTTACAATGATCACACTGGAAACTCAAGAAGAAACCTGAAAGAAGTGATTAAACACATTCCGGAGTCCTGAAATGTTTTGACTGTTCAACAGATGGTCAATGGTTTCAGGGGTCCCGGTCGCAGTCATTCAGGAATTGCTGTACACCAATCATTCTGCTCTCGGAGCAACTGCACAGTTAAGATAGGCAGCAGATCATGCACTACTGCTTAGCCAACAAAACAATCAGATAGCCTTGAGGTAGTGGATCTGCAGGAAATCCCGCAAACTGGGCACTTTGTGCATGTGTATGTTGGAATGGGTAGAGGAGTGCACCATATTGAAGACAATCCGGACTTCTGCTGCCGTCTACTGAACACATTATATAAGAAAATCAAATAAAGAAAGTATGTATGCATATGAGGGATGCAACTGGGCACCATGGGTCATTAATTTACAAATATGCAATTTGACAAGTTTACAATTTACCTCATAACGATGCTACTTTAATTAACTCTGTAGCAACTAGAACACATCTCACATCCAGAATGCATTTAGCAGCAAATTTTCTCAGAACACTGAGATCAATATTGATGAATTCCCAGCACAGAATTTCCAAAGACATCAAAGCTCTTAATCCTAAAATCAGGTACTGAAGAAAAAGGGAAGCCTACAAGCAGTTGGTTGCCCATGACCTGTAAGTGGCCAGGGAGGAGGTGTTGGTGAGTAAGCATTAACAGGAAAAACGTGCTAAGTATATAAAGCAGAGATGCAGGCAAGCAGCAGCATGGCTATTGGAAAGAAATTAATTGAATCCTTTGGAAACAATAAAACAGGTATGTTTGGGGATTTTTTTTCTCCATTTGTTTAAAAATGGCAGCATGTACATGGTGGGTGAATAATTAAGCAAGAATAAACAAACCTTTTGTATTCCTACTCTTTGCCACACTGCTTACATCTTTCCATCCACGCAGTAAGACTTGAAAGGGAGGTGTTAATATTGCTTTCTAATGAAACAGAGTATCTCAAGATTTAAATAATTTGCTCAAAGAACACAACTTGGGAGCAGTTTAGCAAAGAAGATAAATTTTGAGAGCAATTCTTATTAATGCCCACCTCCTCCCACGATGGATAGAATTGGTGATAGCAACAATCCTCATTTTCATGATTTCCTCCGAGTTTCCTCCTTGCTGCTAGTCCCACTTTCTTACCGTAGCCACCACAACGCTGTCCATAAATACCTGGGTGTTTCCAAAAGGTTTTAGAAAATTGATTTGATCTAATTTCATCCAACCCATTTCACTCAAGAAAGGAAAGGTGACTTGCCTATGTACTCCATTATTAAAAATCATGCTAGAATGTTCAGTGATATCTCCAAATTATTACTCCAGTAATCTTTCTTCCCACATCTATACCACCACTTCCCTACCCCACCAGCAATCCTTCAAAAATAACTCAAGGTAAATCAATTAGTGGGGAAAATATAGATCATGCCTAAACATTTTCTGCATGTTTAAATATGAACTCTTTGATATAAGCGACATTACATATCAGTGGGGAAAAGAACGATGTTTCAAGTAGAGTAAGTCTGTCTAAGATCATCATTTATCCATTTGTAATAAAGTGAAGTTAATACTTCATTTAATGATAAATGAACTTCAAATGGAGTAGAGATTGAAATATTTCAAAAATTGTGAGGAACTTAGTTTTCCATGAAATGGGAAGATTTCCCTAGTTTTAATTTTTTAAATCCTAACTATGTCTTTAAACATATATATTTCAGAGTTATAAAATAAGTGACTTAAATATATATTCAAATAAAGTTATCTGACTATATCTACATAAGTATAATTAATCTTAATGAGAGAGGCAAAGATGTATACAAAATTGGAAAAATAGAAAAAATTAGATAGATCATGGCAATCTTAAAAAAGTTAAATTTATTATTACAAAATGAATTTTAAGAATGCTACCTATTTGGCAGAGATAAAAGTAAATACAAAAATCATCGTTCATAGAAAAGTGTGAACGTTTCAGCATGAACCATGGAGTCTGACTCCCCAAAACGTATTCTCCCGTGTAGTTAATGCCATGGTCCATCTCTGACTTCCTCTGGCATCCCTACTGTCAGGAGGCCGGGGTGGCCAATCCCCACATACTCCATCCTGCTTGCCTGGTCTGCCATCAGCCACTCCTACAGCATTCTACTCCTTCTTTGGGTTTGATAATTCATTGCAGTGACCACACAGATTTACGAAGGTTTATTAGGGGAGTTAATAGTGGTGGGAAAGGGACTCTGGTGGTGTAAGGCTTACATTTGGGGCTGTTAACCCAAGATCATCCGTTTGAAACACTAGTTACTCTGCAGGTAAACAACCTACTCTGCAGGTTTTTTTACTCCAGAGGAAAAAGTTACAGTGTCAGAAACCTGCAAAATCAGTTCTACCATGTTCGATAGGGTTGCTATGAGTTACGGTCAACTTGAAGACAGTGATTTGTGAGTGTTGCCTAGTAGTGGATTAAGAGTTGAGCTGCTAACTGCATGGTCAGCAGTCCAAATTCATCAGTATCTCCAGAGAGAAAAATGATGTTTCCTTTATAGGTCCAGTTCCACTCTGCCCTATAGAATCACCGTGAGTCAAAATTGACTCAATGGCAGTGAGTCTGAAGTTTTTATAGGTGTGTGTGTGTGTGTGTGTGTGTACATGTGTGTTTAGCTCACTCTTACTCCAATACACATGGATGATGTTGGGGATGATGTAACAAAAATGCATAGAATGGTGAGATATTAA
Source organism: Echinops telfairi (assembly GCF_000313985.2). Lineage (NCBI taxonomy): Eukaryota > Metazoa > Chordata > Mammalia > Afrosoricida > Tenrecidae > Echinops > Echinops telfairi. The sequence goes on from NW_022103902.1 coordinate 19,595,065, forward strand.
TAACAGGGGTCTTTCATGTGTTCAAGCCTCAGTACCGTGGCCAAATTTCCTTTGCAATGCTTACCATCTGTTTGTGGACCATTGTCATTTCTCACCAGTATTTATTGTGGATTCATGAGAAGATCATCCCATGAAGTGCCCATAAAAGGATTCTTAGTGAACACTCTCACCTATTATTTTCCACAATCTGCATATTTAGGGCCTTGGCACTGGCACCATTTCCTTCCCACACTCGTCTGTCACTTTGTCATAATGCGGTGCCTTGTGTGTTGCTGTGATGCTGGAAGTTATGTCACGGGTATTTCAAATGCCAGCAGGGTCACCCCAAGTGAACAGCAGAGTTTCCAGACTAAGAACAGACAAAGAAGAAGGTCTTAGCACCCTACTTCGAAGGAGGAGCTGCTGAAATCTTACCCATAGCTTCCAAGCATGACCAGATACTTAAGAACTAAAGAATGGAAGCAGGACATTGTAGGAGATAGTGCTGGAGCATGGGCCCCTCGGACCTGAGGGTACTTGAATTGTGAAAGTGGAGGAGCTGATTTTTCAGAGTGAAGTCAGCACTGGTGATGTGAGCTGGGTCAACCCTGTAGGAGTGGAGCTTTGGGGAACTTCATTTGCTGAAAGGGCACAATTCAAAGGAAGGAGAGGCAGCTGCAAAAAGCTGCTAATGATCAAAACTTGGAATGTATGAAGTATGATTTTTTTTAATGGAAGTTGTCCAAAATGGAATGGAACACATAAAGATTGATATGCTAGGGATTTGTGAACTAAAATAGACTGGTATTGACCATTTTAAATTAGGAAATCATATGATTTACTATGCACAGAATAACACAATCAAGAGGTAAAATGTATGCATTGTCAGAAAGGATAACCCATCAGAAACAGTAAGGGGAGTAATGATTCACTGAGGATATGGGAAAAGTTGGTGGGGGGGGGACTGATAGCAAAGATAACTGCATAACTGCACTTGAGAGGAGAAAAATAATAAAATTGTAGGTGAATGAATATATTGGATGGGATAAGGTAAGACAAAAAATAAGTAAAACACAACACTAATAATACATATTAAGAATCATAAGGGTTCCTGGAGGGTTGGAACAAATTCTATGGCACATAAAAACAACAACCATTGTCTTTTCAAAGTTTGAATCTTATTACTAGTTATCTTTGGATCATGCAGGTTGGCGTGTTCCTTTCATGTGGACATAGCTGAATTTGATCTCCATATGGATGCAAAGTAAATTTATTCTTAACATTTAATATTTTCTACTTTTTGGTCTCAATTGGTTTTGCATGGCCATTGTTGATGGATCCTTGCTTGGGGTCTTCCCTAGTGTTACACAGTTATCTGGATAGGGAAATTGGGATTGAAGGAAATATGAATAGTAACAGGATGGATGGTTACCTGGGGAAATAGAAGGAGAGGGATAAGGAAATGGAATCACTATTAATGTGTACAAGAAAGTTGGGGAGAATTTCAAAAGTTAATTATAATGATGATTCCATAGCCTTTCTGGATATGATTGATCTGCTGAATTGTATGATATATATTTATAACTCAATAAAAAAAGAATGCATGTGGTCAGATTCCTGTTTCATCAATTAATTCCTGTAATTATGGGTAAGTTTGCAATGTAGTGCCTGTTATCTTGGATATATCATAAAAATCTCAGTTTTCTCAACTGCAAATGAGAATTGATGAATGAGTCTATCCATAGTGTGATGCCTTTATTAATCTTTTCTGTTTTACCTCTCATTTCTGATATCCACTGCAATGGCTATACAGAAAAAAACAACAAAATTCATGATTAAAGGGTTTATTAATGAAGTTAACAAGTTGTTATGCCAGTGAGAAATGCTCAGGGTTGAATTGTTCATCAGAACATGTTGAAAGGTTCTTTCAGGTTTGCTAATAAATGCCAAAGTTCATACTACTTCCCTGTAAGCCTCAACCCTTTGGCATTCAACTCAAGCTCTGTGTACATGTGTACAAGTCAGCAAGCTCAGCTTCCCCAATAAAGTGCTGGGAGGCACTCCACTCTGCAAGCTAACCTCCTGCATAAACATGTTCATCTTTACTGGCTCTGTGGTTTGGGAAGTTCATCACTGTTCTATGCTCCTAGTACTGCTGCTCCTCCTCTGACGTTGATAACTGTCTTCTGCATCTAGGAAGTCATCGCTCAGGAATCTGGTGGCCAGAGGATGCACTCCACTCTTGCCTGGTTCTTGCTGGGAATAAGATCCTTCCCTCTGCTTCTAAGAGGGATCTTTTCATACCTAGCAGGATGACACTCCAGTGAATCCTATTCACAATTACTCACAGGTAAGTCCTATCTTTACCCTCCCCACCTTTGTACCAGACACAGGCAGGAAAAGGTCTTTGGGAGGGAGTTAGAGACTTTGGGTAGAAGAGCCACATTAAATAATTCACTGGCCCTGAACATGGAGATTTTTATAAAAAAAAAGTTAACATGAAGCTTAAGAGATTGTCCCATGTTAAATACTATATGAACATCACCTAGTATCATCTTTTATTTCATATAATCTCCTTAATTAACTTCAGAATAACTGTGAAAAGTTCCAGAAATTATTGTGTAGGTCAGGACTGAGAATTGTAAATGAGGTTAGAAAGAATCAAGAGAGTTGCAATAATCATATTTTAGCTATGAAAGCTAAAATATTTATGTTTTATATTTGGATCTGGTATACCTTTAATGAAGATAACATACTCCTCATTAAAGTATGTTCCTAAAGATACACTTAATTTTTGTCTAACTATTATGTGTTCCTTATTTTAATGTGGGAAAATTATTGATTTTGAACATACTTTTTATAATTAGTCAATTATTTTAAAGTAATTATTGGTTCTAAATGATTAATTTTAGTTAACATGGTTTTTTATATCATATTTCATTAGCTAAATTTTCCTGGGAACAAAAAATCAAGCTGGCAAACTAGTTTCATTAAATGTAATATTATTTTTATTTTTTTATTAACCTTAAAGAGAATTTCTAAAATGTGCTAAGCATATCAAACATTATTTGGGCTTCTAATAGAGTGACAGTCCAGTCAATTCTATTCATAATTACTCAAAGGCAAATCCAATCTGTACCCTCCCCACCTTTGTACTTTAACCACTGATAAGATATAAAAAATTATCTATACTAAATGATGTACTTCTAACTTAAATTAAGCTTTATAATAAATATGTAGACTTAAGAATTGATTCATCTGAATCACGGTGCTGGCAAAGAACACTGAATGTACCACAGATTGCCAATAAACAACCTACTCTGTCCTGGAAGAAGTACAGCCGGAATGCTCCTTAGAGGCAAGTAAGGCCAGACTTCGTCTCGCATACTGTTGGTATGTTATCAGGAGAGACCAGTCCTTGGAAAAGGACTTGGGAAAGTGCGAAGCTGTGATATAGAGGGAGACTTGGACAAGGCAGAGTGACACCACGGCTGCAACTATGCATTCCGACGTAAGAGTTATGGTGAGGGTGGCTCCGACCAGGGCAGGATTTCATTGCTGTTCTGTTGTGCATAGGGTAGTGATGACTGAGTGGAGGTCACCTGATAAGACACACATGGACTCTAAATCTAATTACATATTGGTTCATTCGAATTTTTATCTCTGTAGAATTAGATTATTTATCTCTTAGTATTCTCATTCATACGACTTTCCTCAAGTTTTAATATCGTGGTTATGCATCTTCATAATAGTAGTATCCTTATTTAACCTAATTTTTCTGTGCATTAAAAAAAATTTATGTGATGAGAATTAGCTTTTCCTCAGAATTTTCAGCAAATGATAATATAAACCACATAGAGAAAGAAGCATTTTAGAGACAACTTTTGTATTTTATTTTAAATTTTTACATATATTTTGATTTAACCTTTGCGTGAATTTTAATGATTATGATTTCCTGGAGGACTTAGCTATTTCACTAAAAACTGTAATTGTATTCATGGGTTTTACTGGATAAATTGTTATGTTTACAGAGAGATTTTCTAAAAATCTTTACTACCAATGACTTAATTGCCATTGAGTCAATTCTGACACACAGGAAACCTATATGACAAAGTAGAACTGTCCACATGTTTTTCCAAGACTGTAGAACTTTAAAAAAAAATAATTTTACTGGGGGCTCATACCACTCATCACAATCCGTACATACATCAATTGTGTAAAGCACATTGGTACATTCATTACCCTCATCATTCTCAGAACATTTGCTCTCCACTTAAGTCCTTGGCATCAGCTCCTCATTTTCCCCCTCCCTCCCCATTCCCCCCTCCCTCATTAACCCTTGATAATTTATAAATTATTATTTTGTCATGTCCTACACTGTCCAAGGTCTCCCCTCACTCACTTTTCTGTTGTCCGTCCCCCAGGGAGGAGATTACATGTAGATCCTTGTAATCGGTCCCCCCTTTCCACCCCTCCCTCCCTTCAACCTCCTGATATCGCCACTCTCACCACTGGTCCTGAAGGGATCATCTGTCCTAGATTCCCTCTGTTTCCAGTTCCCATCTGTACCAGTGTACATCCTCTGGGCTAGCCTGATTTGTATGGTAGAATTGGGTCATGATAGTGGGTGGGGGCTGGGGGAGAGGACGAAGCATTTAGGAACTAGAGGAAAGTTGTATGTTTCATCGTTACTACAATGCACCCTGACTGGCTTGTGTCCTCCCCGTGACCCTTCTGTAAGGGGATGTCCAGTTGCCTACAGATGGGCTTGGGGTCCCCACTCCACACTCCCCCACATTCACAATGATTTGATTTTTTGTTCTTTGATGCCTGATAACTGATTCCTTCGGCAGCTTGTGATCACACAGGCTGGTGTGCTTCTTCCATGTGGGCTTTGTTACTTCTGAGCTAGATGGCCACTTGTTTACCTTCAATTCTTTAAGATCCTAGATGCTATATCTTTTGATAGCCAGGCACCATCAGCTTTCTTCACCACATTTGCTTATGCACCTGCTTTGTCTTCAGCGATTGTGTTGGAAAGGTGAGCATCATGAAATTCCAGGTTAATAGAACAAAGTGTTCTTGTATTGAGGGAATACTTGAGTGGAGGCTCAATGTCCATCAGACTGTAAAACTTTATGGAAGTAGAAAGCCCTACCTTTCTCCCAAGAAGCCACTGATGGTTTCAAACTGCTGTACCTTTTTATGTATTCTCTTTTCTGTTAAAATATGTGGATATTTTTTATTATGTTATTTTCTTCAAACATTAAAGAATTTATTTATTTTTAGTAAATTCAGAGAGTCAACTTATTATCTATGTCATCTGGATTTTTACTTAAATTAAGATATGTAGATACAATAATGAAACAAAATTGAATACACTTTTAAAGATATGAAATTACCCATTTATTTGATTTTAATTAAATTTGGTTGTAATTAATGAATATCGTTGTAAGTAAAAATATATTAAGCTTCAATATTTCCATTGAATATGAATTACAATTTCAATTTCATTTAATAGTTAAATGAATGTAGCTTTATACCATTCAAAAACATTTAAAAACAGATTTGAAAAGACTTCAGGTCTACTAGTAAGTCAGCAGGAGTCACCCAGCTAAATTCCAGAGCATACAGTTGTCTGATATCTTTGTAGCTATTATCTTGTTTGAAAAAGTCCTAGTATTTTGAAGATCATGGAGACTTTAATTGGGACTTGGAACTCTGGTGACATGACAAATGTCAAAATAATCACCTCCTTTAAATATTTTAATTGAGTAGTATATCAGATTATGTAAAGTATCTGCTTCTTAAATTTCAGAGCTGGTAGGACCATAGAGTATACCTTTCCAATCCCTAATTTTTAAAAGAAACATCTGTATAAATAATTGAGGATATTAACATTCATAAACCTATGCAGATATATTCAGTTCAGCCAGTGTGTCAGCAATGAAGCTGGAACTGTAATAGGGAGGGTTGAGGATGACGATGAATAACACACGTGTCACCACTAGATTCAAGGGAACAATCAGTACTTCAGTTTCCTTCATTGTTTTGATTTCTATATGAAATTAGTTTAGTCATGATTATTATGTATCTTCTTACCTTTTTGTAATGAAATGCACAAAAGGAAAAAAGGGGTCTTTCTCACGACTCAATGCCCAACGTTGAGAATATTTCCTGGAAGGAAGCAACGGCTGGGTGACTTAGGTTGATCTCCTGAAGAAAGGGATCGACTGTACTAGAGGTCCCATGGAGGCCACTGTGCTGGTTAGATAACTCATTAGGACGAAGTACACTTGCCAACAGACTGAGATGTGGGCGGAAGACAGTGCCGGGGATGTCACTGAAGATCCTCAGCACTGCTGCAGTTTAAAGGGTGTAGGGAAGAGTGTGAGAAAAGAAGCTATTGAAGAAAAGGAGGTCAGAATTGACAGTGCTGACTTTACCCTGCTTTTCACTCAGGGATATTTTACAGGAAGATGACATAGATAGGTGTGGGATTTGAAAGACTGCTTTGACAGGAACAGAACTGGGAAGAGATTATAAGGTCACACCGATGGTTACCAGTGGAGCGGGAGCTGAAATGTCTTTGCTACTGCACACGTGTCATCTCACCGAATGCTCAGCTCGCTTTTCCATTTAGATTGAAAAATGGGGACAGCCATTCATTTGGTCAATTACGGCCCAATTGTGTAGGACTCTTGAGGTTTTACAATCAGATGGTTTTGAAAGGAAAAAAGAAACCACTGTAACTAATAGTTGTCAGTGTTGGATCCCAGAGGCTTAGTGACTTCAGGCATAAAAGGTTTGTTAAGAAGAAAATATGGAGATTAAAGATAACTGGCTAATCAGTCCTATTGTCTTTCTACATGATTAATGTTAAATTTTAAATTTTGGACTTTGTTATTTTTTAACTGTTGAAAATAGACTGAGCATTTGTAACCTATTAGTATTAAAATATTTTTAACTTAGGTTTTGTTAGTTTCTCTTGCTTTGTTAACAGGAGTTTGGGGAAGGGTAGAGCAAAGAATAATTCCTAATACACAACAAAAGAAAAAAAGCACATTTGAGTTGGAGATGGTATTTTTATAGTCCTCTGTTTTAATTAGCTTTTCAATTTATACTTCTCACATCCAAAAGGGTTTACAAGGTTTTATATGTCAATTAGTTTCGGTAACGAAAATATAATCAATAGCCATTCAGTTCTCTATTGTAGTTATAAATTTCATCTGTGTACATATCAACATCCATATTAAGCTGCAAAATCTGATACAGTATGAACATCTATAAATCATATTTGAGTGTCTTCCAAATTTTCATTTTTCATGTAGTCATTTAAAATGAATCAAAATAAAATAGCTGAGCTCATTTAAATTAACTTACAGCGTAATTTTAATGAGATTGTATAATTTATTTTAAAATTATTATTTTAAATACTGCTATTTTTAGAATGTTGGACTGTGCCCCCCACCCCCAAAGTGATGTATATGTATCAATTACTTTTAGTGGGAAAAGTATATATCTGGAAGAAGAACAAGAAGAAAAATAATTAACAGGGAGATTTTCATTAATAGACATAAGTTCTTCAGTAACTGGATTTTCAAACTTCATTATTATTTTAAATGCATGAGTCAATGGATGTATAATATTATTTTATAGTTATCTGCTATTATATTTCCCTCCTTCAAAAGCTTCTTGAGGGCTGAAATTTTCATCATGGACATCATTGAGGCTCTAGAACAGTGGTTCTCAACCTTCCTAATTCCTCGACCCTTGCTATGTCATAACTGTAATTTTGCTACTGTTAGGAATCATAATGTAAATATCTTATATGCAGGATGTATTTTCCTTGTTAAAAATTGAACATAATCAAACGTAACTGAAGCACAGTAATTTATCACAAAACAATATGTAATTATATATTGTGAAATATTTGTGTTTTCCGTTGGTCTTAGGCAACCCTTGTGAAAAGGTCATTTGACCCCCAAAGAGGTCATAACCCAAGGTTGAGAACACTGCTCTAGAACATAGTGAAATGCTTTAGATGTAATTGTCAGTGAGTAATGTTTGTTAACAAATAATTTCAGGCACAGACATTATTTAGTACTGAAAGAAGGAATCAAAACCATCTAGTTTAACGCCCTGCTTAGAAGGGACCTCTAGTCCATCTAGTTGCAAAGCTAATAACGGACAGAATTAAATTTAGAACTCATGTCTCCTGATGCCTACCCCAATTTTTATAATTAAAAATGTTTTGAGTTGGAGGATTTCATTTTATTCCTGGAAATGACTTATAAGATGTTCTATGACATATGTCAATTCAGTGTGATTTTCAGGTATCAAGGACCAGTGAATTTTGAACTCGAAGTATCTGCAGAGCTTAACATCAGCTTTGTAAAACATCCCCTGTCTTCTCACCATTCACTTTCTGAGCGAGAATATTGTGATCCTGTAAGTCACATGCAAAATGCTGCTGCCATCTTGAGGGTAATTAAATGAAAACTCCTTTTCCTAGACTTTGGTGGGATATAATATGATTATAACTGGAAAATACAAAGTTTCAAAGAGATACTACTAGTAAATGATATTTCAACAACAACAACAACAAAACAGCTATCTTTCCTGTGGCCAACTCCATAATTCTTACTTACCAAACCTGTTTGTTCTTCATCTTGGAAAAGAGCTAATTCACATTGCTTGGTATCTGCCACAGGTGTGACCCTGTCACTGTGTCCTAGCAGTTGTAATACAATCAGGGGTGATGAGCAGATCATCAGGATTAGTCACAAGATACTTCTTCACTTGTTCCTTTGCTTCCAGATAGACAGGCATATGCAGAGGACAGATTATCTGTTGACTTCGTCAGAAACATCAGAAGCCCAGCTATTGAATTCTTTTGTAGAACACAATTTGTCTTTTCACCTGAAACCCTTTAGGACTATGAGATGCAAACTCCTAGTCCAGTCACCCAATTAGGTTTGTGGTGGCCTAGATCAAATGAAAGTGATGAACCAAAATCCATCAGTCATCAACTAGAAGATTTCAGGAAGAACGGAAGAAGACTGTCCATGTAAACTTTCTTTCACATTTGCTAATAGACATCCAATGCTAGCATAGGCAGTCTTCATTGAATGCCTGTCTTATGAGTTCTTTGACGTTTCATTGTGCTCCTTACGTAGGCAGGTATTGGTTCTCACGTGTATTGCCCGTCTGAATCACGTTGAAAGCTTGTTAAACCAGATTGGTGAGATGTTTATCCAGACTTTTGATTTAATAAACTTAGTCAGGGGTCTTATGATTTGCATTTCTTTCAGGTTCCCAAATGATTCCCTTAGAGCTTGTCTACGGACCACACTTTGAGAATGACAGGCTCTTAGCTTGATCCTCAGGATATTTTCCACACAACTGTGCAGAAAAAAAAAAAGTGGTCCAATATTGAAAATACAGAATCAGCAGCTGCGTAGCTAATAGGGGATTATTACTCACTGCCAAACTTGTTAAAAGCAGTACAGACTGGACTCCAAACCAGATCACTTCCATCTGATGCCTTACTGAGTATGTGCATTTCTACCCTAGATATAAGAATCCGTCTTTACATTTCAACAAGATCCCCAGCTGATTTTTATGGGTACCTTGTAAAGATGTAAATTCTGATTTAGTATTTTTGTGGTAGAGATGCAAATTCTCAGCAGGGGCTCAAATAGAACTAAGTCTGCTAGAAACCCAGAATACAGGTACAGCCATTCCTCTTTAAGGAATAAGAGGCAAGGCATAAAATTATTTGAACATGAGAAGAATGAGTAAGATATCAGAGAAAATGAGAAAAAATGTACTATTTTATTACTATCATTGTTACTATCATCATAATGAAAAAAATTGTAGCCCACAGTCCTGAGAGGTTTTTTGGAGGAAAAAGGATTATACTTACAAGGAACTACCAGAGGAATAAATACAATCTCACCCTGGCACAAGGGATGCAGACAACCATTCCCCTGCAAAGAGTCCAGCAGAACTTCTTACAGTAAACAAACTCGGCCAAGAGAGTAAGCATCTTTCTCCCACTGAGGTTAGTTTTACCTTCCAGTATCACCTGGGCTCACACACTCCACACAGCAGCAACTTGCTGCTTCCATTTGTTGGTGTTTGTCTGCTAGACATTGACCCCAGCATGGGAGGGATGCTCCCAGTCACACCTGCTGGCCAGGCAGAGGATGTGCCCAGAAGAGCTGCCAGGGAGATATCTGTGCAGCAGTTCTGTGATGAGGTGGAGAGGGAACTGGAATCTATGCAGGGAGAGAGTCGCCCTTCAAAGAATCACTGAAGCCAAACTTCAAATACCGAGGAGGCAGAGCTGTGGACTGCTGGGGCGAGACACTGACAGGGCAGTCTTGTTTACAAGGATCTAGGAAAGAGAGATCTTTTAAAGCAGAGGCTTAGGGAGACATGGAATCTAAGAAGCAGAGTTGAATAAACATTGACAGTGCTGTAAACAACTGAGCATGTCTTTATTTGGGAAAGCAAGGATAGGTTCGACATCAGTCTTTTCAGTTTATTTAATGGGGAGTGATTTTTAATTAGCAACCTCTTCCAGGTAAATGAACATTTTAGAGAAAAATATTGCTATGTGACATTTGATAGTTAATGATAATGAAGTAGTATACATATACCTGTACGATGTTCTACAGTGTTTTAAAGAATATGGCATCTCATATAATCTTCAGCACAACCATGTGAAGTAGGCAATATTAGTCATATTGTCCATGCAAATATGGTCAGGCAGACTGTAATATCCAAAAATTTTCAACTTGCCTTTCTTCTGTCCAATTCTAAAAATGAACATCCAAATCCAAAGAACCAGAAGTAATCGAATCGAATCTAAATATTATCCAAAGGGAATGCACTTCTGCTATTTTACTCTGCAACATAGCAAATATATAAAAGGCATTCCTTTTTCACCGTGCACCTATAAATGCCTTCATACTATGGATAGAAAATTTCAGACAATTCTTTGACTCTATTAGAGAGAAAAAGGCTCCTGGGTCAAATGCTGCCTGAGAGACTGACCCTATTTACTCAAAAGATGTGGATGGCTTTTTCATCCTCCCCACAATGTCAAAAATTCTCTCAGCTACAACAGCTGGCATTAAAAGCGGATCCCCTGGATTACAAAAGCCACCTTGCCAGAGTTTTGCTCAGTAAATGTTGGCTGCCATTCCTCTTGAGGGTTACCCAACTGCACTTCACCACCATCAGCAGCATCCGAGCCATCATGATCATCATCGTTACTCTCCCACCCAGCTCTGCAAATGGCTTTAGATCTAACAGGGATCCTTTACACCAGCATCATCACCAGAGAAAGGCTCCAGGGTGTGCAAGTAATTTGCATGCTTAGCTGCTGACTGAAAGGGTAGAGATTTGAGTCGTCCCAGGAGTGCCTCGAATGGAGGGCCTCTCTATCTACTTCTGTAAAATCAGCTCTTGAAAATTCTGTGACACACACTTTCACACTGACGCCCATGGGAGCACTATGAGTCAGAATGAACTCAATGAGATAGAAAATGGCTCGTCTCAGAGGTGGGCATGTTAGTAAAATCAAGATATGGGTACCCAGTTAGAACCATAAATTAAAATCTACGTATTCTAAAAGCCTTCAGTAACCTTCAATGGTAAATAATAATTACAACATGTGTGGAAATTTAAGAAAAGTGGATAACCCACTACTATCAAGTCAATTCCAACTCTTAGCAACCCTATATTGGGTTTCCCATGTTATATTACAAATTATTTTTAAAAACAATTTTACTGGGACATAATTCACATGTCATATGAGTACAATTCAATAGTTCAGTCTTATCAAGAAGAGTTTTACAATCACTACCACAATCCATTTTAGGACATGTTCTTTTTGGTACTCCTTGTTCTTAGCTCCCCCTTGGCCCCCAGCATCGTCTGTCATGCTCCCGAGAAACCATTAATCCAGTTTTGAGGTTGTCCATGTTCGTGGAGCAGACAGACCCGTCTTTCTCCTATGAAGTGGCTGATAGATTTGAACTGCTGACCTGGTGGTTGGCAGCCCAGTGTCTAACCCACTGTGCCACCAAGGCAATGTGGATGATTTCCTTTATTCTAAAGTATAGTGTGCTGGTTATGAATGAATGTTGAATCTGGACCCGGATACTTTGGTATGAACCCAGTTCTGCCACAATTTAAATTAAATAAACCTTTCCATGCTTCACTTTCTCCACATAAGTTAAAAAAACAACATAATACGTGGATTAATAAGGTTAAAGCATGAAACCAAAAGCCAGTTGTCATAGAATCTGACTTCTGGTGACCCCATATGTGTCAGAGTAGAACTGCTCTTCATCCGGTTTCCAACAGTGGCCAGCTGTGACTGGGTGGACTTGAACCCCCGATACTTTTCAGTTTACTGTCAAACATGTTAACTGTTTATACCACTCAGGGACTTATTTAAAGGCTATGTAGGTATTATTATTATTATTATTTCTATTACGTGAACGTAGTCCTTTATTCCTGTAGTAGGATCCCTGACTTTCAGATGACATGGAGCTTATCTCCACAATCTAGGATTTCATATCGGCATTGGCAGTGGGAATTCCAAGTGGGCTGGACTTGCGCTATATGAATTCTGCGCTGCTTTGGGGAGGCACATGCTGCAAGGTCATTCCTAACCCTTTTGTCACGTAGGATGGACACTGACTTTCTAAATGGAATTCAAGATGATGAAAAGATGGACAGGAATCCTTTCATCTATGAAAATACATATCCTAAGCTCTCATCTTTGTGGCATGCGTAGGCATCATTTTGACATAGTACATAATATTACTATGTCCTTGAAGAGAGAAAGACCTGATACTCTATGGTGGGGCTTCTGGTGGGGTCGATTATGAGTAACTGAGGAGTCAAATAGGAAATAAATTATCCCTTAAAGAGAGTCCAGTTGGAAAATCAGGAATTTAAAGATGAATTTTAGGGGGTTACATTATTAAGGGAAATCGTTCAGATCTGACCATGCCTGGATGCTCTCTGACCCAGATTCTTCAACTCAAATTTTAGTCTTTCGAGTGCTTGGAAATTGTTGGTAGATGGGAGAGAAGGCATGTCCTTGGATTAAAAAGTGAACTTCTTCTAAGATCTTAAAAATGAGATATTAAAACACTTGGCCCTTTTCTTATCTTGTCATCTCGTCACAAGATGTCACTCAAATGAGCATACATGTCGAAACAAGGTGCTTAATTATCAGAACATGCCTGGGTCCAAACACGATTCAGCTGGAGCAACCCCAAAAGGTCAGAGAAGAAATGGCCTGGGCAGCACCTTCAAGAGCAAGCCATAGGACCCCGTACGTTTGGAAAGCAGGAGACGGCATACACGGAACAGTCTGTGTAACTTGTACCTTAGCGATTGCTCACAAACTATTCACTGAAGCCAATCTAAGCCAGATAATCCTTAAGAAGAGGGTTTTCCTCGAGTGACAATAATCTCTTTGGACTATTAGAGAAGTTGGAGTTCATTAGCTAAATCTCTTCTGAGGACTTACTGAACTACAAGTAAGGGATTTGAAAAACAATAAACGTATCTTAAATCTGGAACGACAGGCAGAGAGAAGTCTGTGCATACTATTGTGACGATTGTTGTTGTTAGCTGCTATCAAGTCAGACCCTAACTCATGGCGATGCTGCACAGTGGAACCAAGCCAGGATCTGCTGCAGACTGAACCAGTTTGACCCACAGGGTTTTCACTGGGTGATTTTGGAAGAAGATTATCAGGCAATTCTTCTTAGTCCATCTTAGTCAGGAAGTTCTATTGAAACTGTTTATCATCTTACTGTCAAGCATGCCTCAACTGACAGGTGGTGGCTGAGGATGAAGTGCCTTGTCTAGAAATTGAACACTGGAATTGAACCAAACCAAACCATGTAGTCCATTCTGACAGAGAGGGCCCCTATGGAGTAGAGTAAAATGATCTCTTTGGGTTCCCCAAAATATAAATCTTTAAGGAAGTAGACAGCCTCCACTTTTTCTTTTCTTTCAGAGGAATTGGTGAGTTCAAACTGTTAACCATGCTATTAGGAGCCCACTGGACTTCTCTTGTAAAGGCTATTAAAAGATAATGTCTTTAAGTGAAGCATTAATATTTTCACCTGATGAGTATTTCTTGGACAATTCCAGGCTTTGGGGGATATTTGACTCAAATCAGTACAGGAATCTGTGCCAATCTAACTAGGACTTCCTGTTGAAAACTGTGATGGTTAATTTTACGTATCAGCTTGGCTGGACTATAGTACCCATTTGTTTGGAAAATACTGCTATTTTGGCTTCAAGTTAACAGATTACTTTCTACCATGTGGGTGGGCCTCAATTATAAGAGAAACCTAGGATATCTTCTGCCTTCAGATTGAAAATAAACACTTTGCCGGAAAACTGCTACTTTTCACTCTTCTTCAAGGGACACACATTTGCAGGTGTCTCTGATATGCTTATCACCTGACTTATGGATTTTAAATTTGCCAATCCCCAATGATTTCATGACAAATAAAGCCATGGAATTCCCAAGAGTATAATTCTTCTCAAATCAATTACTGGACTATATGAGATGCTTCAAAAGTTCATGGAAAAATGGAATTAAAAGACAACATAAAGTTTCCATGAACTTTTTGAAGTGTGTGCTCACGTGTTTATGTGCATGCACGTGTGTTTCGCCTCTCTGGTTCTATTTCTCTAGGGAATCCTAAAATATATGTTATTGTTCTCTGGTATGTTTATGTCTACCTATCTAGATAGAGTATTTTTGAAATTATCCTACTATAAATTGTAAGCTAAAATGTACCCTGCTTACTAAAATACCTATAAGCAAAGGCTTTAGATAGATTTCAGATATAATAATAATTGAAAATTAGAAATGATGGGTTATAATATTCCCCAGTCCTCTCATTTCATGATAACTGAGTTCAGGAGGGATAAGTGATTGCCTAAATATGCACATATAGCATAGCTGAACTTGGAACCTGGCTATTCAACTTTTCCCCCAACACCATGCTCACTTGGTATGTAGACAAGTGAAGGATTTCTTCAGGTTTACTCTATGCTAGGGTAGGAAAACAATTGCTATGTACCCCGTTAGGGGTCAGGAGCAAACACCTAAAAAGATAATATTAGCTAGAGTAAGAGTAGTGATGATTAAAATGCACAGAATTTTACATATTCTGTAAGGGTTCAAAGTGGTTGGAAAGGAGAAGGATTAATGTAGTATTTGAATTAAGACACTAGATAAAAGTATCAGAATATTAAAAACATTGACACATTAATTTTATGGGATGCTTGTGCCTGGGAATTCTATAACTAAATAATGAAAATATTACAGCTGAAATATACAATAATACAATTTAATAAAACTAATTTGGAAAATTGAACTTAAGATTAGATATTAATCATGAGGGCTTGTGGTTACTTCCGCATACTAGAAAAAATAATTAACAAAGTCCTGTTTTTAAAGATAATTTTGCTCCGTTGGAGAGACAGTTTTAGGGAGAAGAAAAAGGTAAGGGGTGGGAAAGGACTGCATAAAGTAGTTTTAGAAATTAGTTGAAGATAAGTCATGTATGACAAAATTCAACCCACATCCTGATGGTAAAGGGAAATCCAGAAAAATCAATCACATTGTTCTTTAATTTTAGGAAAATAAACGATGAGATTACATCAGTAGGTACAAAAAGCTAATAATAAATATAATGTTCCCACAAGATGTCTTAAAGCTCTTAGAAACATCTCAAAGAAGAAAGTCCAGAATAAATGTGAGTTTGGGGGAAAGAGAATTTGAGATTAAAAACAGAAAACATATGTCCATACCTGCATTTAGACCTCCACAAATGCCCTTTGCCTCCTAGTTCTTTCCTTTGTTGCCTTTTACTTTCCTCTTATTCCACTCTCCCTCCCTCCCCGTGCAGCCCCCACCCCTCACAACATCACGCACCGCCCACGCCAGTGTCTCCGTGAAGTAAAGTAATGAAATCAATATAAAAACACCCTGAAACTGGGATTAGATGCGAGAAAGGAAACCCAAAACCGACCCAAAGGTGCGGGAAGGTTCAGACTGCGAAGAGGAGGGAGCACTGGTTAACTGCATGTAACAGGACTCCTGTTCAGAACCACCGCCCCCCCACACTGCCCCAGCAGTGGAGAGGAGAAAGATAAGATCCCCTCTAGGCGGGTGCTGGTCTACCCAACTCTCACAGCTGGGAGTGGCCCAGGTTCCTGTGCGAGGCCAGCGGGGGGGG
>NW_022103902.1:19611441-19646131 GCF_000313985.2 Echinops telfairi
ATTTATAGGTTTAGTATTAAGGTAGCGGATGGTCATTGGGCCTGCACTCAAGTACTCCCTTAATGCTAGAACACTGTTCTATTAAAACTGGCATCAAGGAGCAAAAAATCATATCACTGTGAATGAGGGGCGTGCAGATTGGGGACCCAAAGTCCATCTGTGGGCAATTGGACATCCCTTACAAAAGGGTCGCACAGGGAGGAGACAATCCAGTCAAGGTGCAGTTTAGCAACAGAAACATACAACTTTCCTCTAGTTCTTAAATGTGTCTTCCCACCAATTCTACCTTACAGATCTTGCTAGACCAGAGTATGTATACTGGTACAGGTAGGAACTGGAAACACAGGGAATTCAGGGCAGATGATCCCTTCAGGACCAGTGGTAACAGTGGAGATACCAGGAGTGGAGCAAAGGTGGGGCAGAAAAGGGGAACCGATTACAAGGATCTTCTTATAACCTCCTCTCTGGGGCTTGGACAACAGAAAAGTGGGTTAAGGGAGACATCGGACAGTGTAAGATATGACAAAATAATAATGATTTATAGATTATCAAGGGTTCAGGAGGAAAGGGGGAGCGGGGAGGGAGGGGGAAAATGAGCAGTTGATACCAAGGGCTCAAGTAGAAAGCAAATGTCTTGAGAATGAGAAGGGCAACAAATGCACAAACGTGCTTGACACAATGGATGGATGGATGGATTGTGATGTGTTGTACGAGCGCCCAATGAAATGATTTAAAAAATAAATAAAAACAAAAAACAAAAAAACCCTCCTTCATGAAGTAAAGACAAATTGCAGTAGACATGCAACAACCAAAGAAAATATAAAATGATTATATACAGAATATAAATTGATCAAAAGATAAGGGAAACTATAAGATTGGACATTTCAGATGTAATTTAGGAATTATAAGACTGAACATATGTGTGTAGAACAGTCTACAGAGCCAAACACAAGTTCTTTTAAAGGTCAGATGAAAGTGGAAGTCAGATGGAGAGTCACCAAAATCATTTGACCAGAGTGGTGTGCAAACAAACTCAAGGTCAAAGAGCTCACAGCAAGGAAACCAGATTGTTTTGTCTCTGGCTTTCTCAAGGTTGTTCGATATTACATATTTCACAGGTATAGCCAGATCAAAGAGTGTCAGATATATATGATCTTTGAAAACAAATTGACAAACCAAATGCAGATGAATCATCCCTGCTGGATGGCACCCATTCTAAAAGTAACTCGGGGGTGGAATCATAATATTGTAGATCGATGTGGCTGTGCTTTTAAACTGCCACATTCTAGACAATGTGAGCTTGGCCAGAGAGATTTTCCCACCATCAGCTATTGATGAAGAGCACGGTAAAACCCCCTTTCATTATGAAGTTCAATCTCAGTGAAGAGCATAACAGCCCAGTGGAGAGGAAGGAGTACTGGGCCAGGAGCAAGGGGGTGGATTGGTGAACCACTGACTCGCTTCTGAGCTCACACCAAATATGAAGTTTTCTAAATTCTCAGTACTTTGTCTTTGAAAGGCATAACAATCCCTAGCCAAAGTAATGATAATAACAGCAAATGAAAGTAAGAATTGAAGGAGGTAATAGAAGCATACCTGTCAAATAACCACAGCAGTAACTACAATTTTTTAAAACCTTCTGTATGTCATCATGGTTTGTATTTGATACACACACACACACACACACACACACACACACAAATGTGTAAATGCAATTCTCCCTTAGCAAGTGCTCATTAAAATTAGCCTTCTTTTTCCCAGCATCATAGTCTTAGGGCCCAGACAAGATAACATATGTGAAATCAGTACATAACACATACATTGTTGAGAGCGCATAAAGTCCTTGGGAAGACATCATGGGATCTATTCAAAAGAGTAAACCATGAAACAGCTCACCAAACAAGCGAATGGAGGAAAACCAGTATGGTTTCTGTACAATGAGAGATTATGCAATTCCTTTGCTAGTCAATTCCCTACATGTGCTAAAACCACTGGAGTCATAAACCAAGAAGAATTCAATTGTAAAAATCCTCAAGGAGTATCTTCTATTTTAAAATTAAAACAGCAAAATCTCTATTTATTAAGAGGGCACTGATGTGTGAATTATGGAATGGAACACTATGCAACCCTTAAGAAAGATGTTGAAGACAACCACTTTGGGCTATCTTAGTAAGAAAAAAGAGAAATCATAAGGTATATGTAAACCCTGGTTCTAATTTTATCATTACATGCACCTTATAAGCACCTGAGGGCAATAATTGTCCAGAATGCTTTACCACAAAAGTTAATAGGGGTTTCTCTGGTGTTACTCATACGATCTATTTAGGTTTTGTTTTTTTTACGATTTCTTTCCTGTGATTTTCTGCATTTTCTCACTGTTGTACAATGAACACATTAATTTCTAAGGAGAAAAAAAATTGAATACACCTGCTTCTTGAAGTCATTATCAGAGAAAAGTGTAGCTTCACTCATTAGAAGAATATTGAAAAATAAAAAGCAAGCTTTGCTTTGGAATGCAATGGGAAGTACTTCAAAGTTCCTGCAGTCTTGCCAAGGTTTATTTAACAATATTTTCTCACCATAAATTATAGAAGAGCAGAACTAAACAGATGGTCTACATCGGAAACCCAGCAATCTAGGAAAAGCCATCTTTACCTCCTCATCAGATACTACGCACTATATGCTGCACATAGACAGACAGCTCCTAGTGTAACTTACTCATAACATAATGCTCAGACGTCTTACACAGACCCCAGATGCCAACGTCATCTGACAGGACACAGACATATGTGTGCGTTTCGACAGAAATAATATGATAAATATATTTGCATATTACTAGTGGAATTAAAATGTACATTCCTGGTTCACATACGTCATTGATTTCTTACAGAAAAGCTAAATCGCTTGAAATGTGTGATAATCAAAGGCAAGGCTGGGATTTGACTCTGGATTATGTATGCAAATGGTATCTTGGCATCAAATTAGTCTTCCCAAAGCAACAGTTCCTTATGTCACTTCCTTCCTGGACCGATCAATGGCTCTTTATTTCTTTCAGGGTGAAGGACAAATGGCTCAGCCTGGCTGTGAGATTCACGCTGCTTCTTCCCAGTCTTCTTTATCCATCATTCCCAACATGAATCCTCAACCCAGCTCAAGACAGTCCATACTACAGCCCAACACAGAACAGACCTTCTCCCCGCAGTTCTGCTGCTCCCACGCCCACATACATCCCCGTGGGGAGTATCCTCTGACTCTGACCTCTCCCCTGTAAATCTTTCTGTCCTCTCCTGTCAGTCTTAAGTCCCTGTGTAGACTACATTCCTAAGCTCTAGTTTCCCCCAACGTATTTTCTTTTACATTGCATTACCTTTTGCCTACAGCTCCTTCGGAGGTTATTTTTCAGAATACCAGTCAATTAATGCCTATTTAACTAAGCTCAGATGTCTAGTGGTATACAGTATACCAAAACAACAACCCAAAACAAGCAAAACAAAAAACAGGTATAATGTATAGCAAGAAGAACTAATTTTAGACAGTTTAGTGAATTATCTGTTAATAAATAGTGAGACTGCCATTTATCTGAGTCTGGCCCTTCCCTCCCATCACCCCCCAACACACACACACTTCCTTTCTTTTAATTTGGCTATAAAATCAAACCAGTGAGACCCTCTTCTTGGCAATACCTTTTCGGGAATTAGTTTTTACTGTAGGTAGTTAAATGTAATAAAACTGCGTTTTTTAAAATGGTATTTAATTCAGCTGTTTTGCTAATTAAGACTAGACTTCTCTCAATCAGAATACAGTCATAGACCTAGTATAATTTTTCTGAGCTCAAAGAGACCTTAGAGATTTTTTTCTAGAATCAGAGAGTAGCTTGCCCACGGCCATCTAGGTGGTTAGTCAAAAATAATTATATATATATTTTTTTAAGTCTACAAGTTGTTCTTATTATATTACTACATGAAATACACAGCAGGGTATAAGTAAAAAGTACCTGGATTTGGAAATTTAAAAATAAATAACTAACAACAACAATCTTCAAGCTCTGTTGGCAAGACCTTTACTTGTTTTAAGCCTCTTTCCCCAACTATCGAGTGGCAGTAATAGCCCGAAGCCTCACAGGGTCATTGGACAGGGAGGTAAGACCACATGAGTGTGTGTTAGGGGCCCCCTAGTTGGCTCTGAGCCACGGTGACCCATAACCATTTAAGTCTCAATTTTGGAGTCCTCTACTTCCACCGCAGAGCCAGTGAACCTCCCTTGATCTAGCATGTATTCCCACTTGCTGAGGATTCTGCCCCTGAGCCTCTTTTCTGCCCACTCACTCAAGATGCAATGCCATTGCCTGGGTCCAAACCCTTCTGATCTTCCTTCCCATCTTTTTAATAACTCCTGAACTGGTCTTCCTCAGTCTGTCTCTCCACATCCTTCTTCCATACTACTGCCAAAGTTCTCTTGTGACACTTTCAACTTCTTTGTCGCCCCTGTTCCATCTCCGAACTCAATCCTAAATCCTTGCCAAGTTCCTGGAGACCACTGTGTTTTAGGCCTAGCGTGCCCCTCTACCTGCACCCACTATAGCATCCTGGCTCCTTCCTAGCCGCAAAGCCACGGTCATCAAATGGATTCCTTCTGTTACTTGCTCATTCATATCCCTTCTATTCCATCAGTTTCTGGAATATTCTGTCCTCTTTAACACCTCAAGGCCTTGGTCAGACTCTTCTTTCTTCTGTCAAAATTTTCCCTATACTTTATTCATAATCAGCTCTTATTAATCCTTCATACTTCAATTAAACATCAGTTACTTTCAGAAAGCATTTCCAAATTCCTCAGAACAAACTGAGCCACTGCCATTGAATTGATTCTAATTCATAGTGACCCTATAGAAATCAAACTCACTGCTGACTCATAGCAAACCTTTGTTGGGTTTCCAAAGCCACAAACCTCAACAGGAGAGGTAACCTCATTTTCCTCCCACACAGCAATGGGTAGGTTTGAACTGCTGGCCATGCAGCTAGCACTCAGAGTGCAGCTCAGTAAATCTTTGGGCTGTAAATCTTCATAGGAGCAGATAGCCTCATCTTTCTCACAGAGTACTTGGTGGGTTTGAACTTCCAACCTTTAGCCCAAAGCTTAACTTCTTGCTCTTACCAAAGCCCAAACCCGCTGTCATTGAGTTGTCTGCAACTCATCACAACCCTATAGGACAGAGGAGAAGTGCTGCCTAAGGTTTCTGAGACTGTAAGTCTTTACTGGAACAGACCATCTCATCTCTCTCCTGAGAGGTGCCTGCTGGGTTTGAACATGTAACCCAAAACGCCACCCTGCATCATTTCTTGTAGTAAGACTGCTACCAGCAAGTGGATTCCAACTCATAGTCATTCTATGTACGGTTTTAGATAGTGGAAATCTTTACAAGAGCCGACCGCTTCACTGTTCTCCGAGGAACAGCTGATGGATTTGAACTTTCAACTCACAGCACGACCAGGGTGCCTTGCTTCCACTAAAGTAAGGCTATATAAAATGGAATGTAGCTGTGCTGACTTGTCTAGAAGTTAACTGAAAAGGAACACATAAGAAATAGTCTTATTTGTAACCCGGGGTTGACCTGTACTCTGTACATCTTGTACATACCACTGTAGCTGATACAACTACTTGTTCTTCATATTATACACATCATACAAATAATAATTTTAAACTCATAGAATGCCCACTCTTCTTTTCCCTCTTCAGCACTGTACACATAATTGCCGACTGAGAGAAATAGAAAATTAATTTCTTTAAGTAAAAACTATTGGTACAACAAGGAGGAGTTCCCATCCTACATCTGCTATGGCAGCTCACAGTGGGCCAGGTCAGTGGGATTTGTTTTGATCTGTCCTGTGTGAGGCAGAACTCACTAGGCAACTTCTCTCCATTCCTGTGCAAACCCAGCAGCCTCTGTGGATAGCTGGAGTGGTTGCTGGCTGCCTGGACCAGATTAACCCAGCTGGAACCCCTGGGGAATTCATCAGGGGCAGCTAATCTGGGTTTCCTCCCAGCAGCTGGCTGCTCTCCTTAAAAGATAAAATCACAAACCCCTCTCTTGGGAGTAAAATACAGGCTCTAGGGCTGCAAGGATAGAGGAAGGAGAGACTACAGGAGGAGGGGGGGGTAAATGGCTCTCCTTGCTCACCCAAGGGAAGGCAAGATCACCTCCTGGGGAAGAGCAAAGGGGCCAAGTCCCCGAAGCAGAGCAGACATTGATGCAAATATCTTCCGTATCCTCAAAACACTTGACATTCATTCACGGTAAAAGCTAAATTGTTCTGTTGGCTAAAATGTGCCCAATCCTGCACTTTAAATGAGGGTATAAAACTGGCCTTATAAATGGCACCTACAGAGAATCCCTTCACATTGTTGATATTTCTATGCAAGATAAATCAACAATGCAAGCATATTTCCTTGTATAACTGTTTCCCCCCAATTTAAATATATATATATATATATATATGATGAAATAATATAGGAATAACACAAAAGAATAGAAGGGATGTATGGGAGTTATTTGAGCCACAGAGTTCTGGTCTGCTGACGCCCTCAGCGAGATTCATGAATCTTAGAGATTCTCACTCTCATTTACTAACAACAGTGATTCACACAGAGTCACACAGCCACAGTGGCAAAGTTAATTGGAATCTAGATCCCCTAACATTTCTTCCTTCCTTCAGCAATTTCTCAGTACTGCAAGCTAAAATATTAAGTGTGGTGGTTGTAGGCTTATGAAAATGGGGAAACAAACAAAGGGTGGTTAGCAGAGAATTGAGTAGACAGTTGTGTTTTCTTCCTAATTTGTCTCTCCTTTTTCATTCTGTTTTGTATTGGGGTTTAAGCCCTCTGAGAAAAGTGAAAAGAAGGTAGAGGCAGTTTATGTAACCCCCTATCAATACTGGTATCTCCCCTCAGCATTCAATTAGCACTGGGAACTCAATATGGCTCTCACCCAAGTCCGGAGAAAGAAAGAACGGATGGAGGCAGGGAAAAAGAGATAGCCATGGACACTGGCAAATTCTGTTCAGTCAGTGGCAAGCAGCCAGATAATGCCTTTTAACTTAACTCTTTATCTGCTGCCTCAGAAACAAATAATGGATTTGCTTAAAGCTTTACAACTTACAACACATGCATAACCAAACAGGACAGGCAGCTATCCGAATGCAGTCAATGAGTAAACTGAGATTCGCAGGAGACGACGCTCCACATTTCTTCCTCAGACATTCTTAGTGGATTTATAGTGAGTGTCTAGGTTTTCCAACATGTAGCTTGGTGGCCTTTCCACTTGACTATCCTCCCTACTTGGTGTCCAGTTTAGTGCCCCTTCTGTTGGCAGCCTGGGGGTGTCTAGATGGTAAAGAATGATAAAGAATAGAATAGACTCATGAGTGGTGGTGATGGTATGAGGGAAGGATTGTGGAAGGCAAGCATTTCTTAATTTTTCTTTCCAGAATGCCAGATAGGGGCGAGGGGGTTACACTGATGAAAATGCACGGGGTAGGTAAATGTGATGAAGACGATCTTGGGAGCATACATACTGTTATGTTCCAGAAAGCATGAGTCGCTTCAGGATCTGTCCAGAAGTGCACTGTGAACCATGCTCTCCAGGGCCCCACCTGTGGATGGCAGTTACCAAATGAAAGAGAGAGGGGAGCCCTGGGGCTTTCTGAACAACTGCTTCCCTCCTAGACAGCCCAGCCTCCTTTAGATTAATAAACCGTGCCCACAGAAAGTAAGGAACTCCCACATAAAGATATTTCTATGCTTATTGTAGCAGTTTGGGTGGTAATTTGAGCTGTAGATTCATATTATAATTAATAGTCATCATTGAAAGCTTACAACCAGGTTTGTTCAACCACCGGCAAAGTCTAGAGGATACCATTAATGAAACTATTAATATTTGTATTATTTTTAAACAAGTAATTTGAGACATCTCCTTAGAATGCAAGAGTCTCAGGGGGAAAATGAGGAGTCCTGGGGTGCCGTGGTCACGAGCTGGGCTGTTAACCAATAGGTCAACAGTTCAGAACCATCAGCACGCTGTGCAGGAGAAAGATGTGGCTTTCTACTCCCATAAAGAGTTACAGTTGGAAACCCACAGGACCAAGTCTACACTAGTAGGTCCACTCTAAGAGGACTGCTATGAACGATACCAACTATATGGCAGTGAGTTTGAGGTTTTAAAAAATATGTCTTTTGTATCTCAAAAAAGAGGGCCTTAGTGCAGTCAATGTTTATTTAGTCATTGCTAGGTCCTAAGGCAATAGTGACCGCTGAGATAATATTAACATCCCTATGTAACAGAAAACTAGACTTTCTGAAATGCATATTAACCCTTAATCTAGTACAGCAAAATTAAAATGCTAAAGTATGATATTAAGCATCATGTAAGGTAGACACTGAAAGAGCATTTCCTTAAGGGTCTAATTTTAAGTCCCTGTCAGAGGGATACGAACTCCTACTTATTTGCATTTGATCTGTGAGACAGCACCCCAGTGAGGCACAGCTCTTAAACTATGCTCCTTAAAGAGGGCTTGGTGATGAATTGAGCAGGGAGGCTCCTCTGAGAGGTATTTCTGCTGCTCCCTCTCAGAGCAGATGCCCCGGGGCTCCTTCTCCATGGGGAGTTGGCCAATCCGTATGTAATGCGCTATAACAACATTCTTCTCTGTCTTGGGCACAACCAGCCCAAACCTGGCTGGAGGCAGAAGCCAAGGCAACCTTCCTGCCCAGATGACCCAGAGATGAGGTCGGGAGTGCCAGGGGAAGCGCATCTTCTCTTCTCTCCCCAAAGGATTTCGAGCTGCTGCCATCTCAGATGCCAAAGAGAGAAGCAGAGTGGACCTCAGAGGAGAAGAGTGACTTCTTACTAGCTTTGTCTCAGGGGCACTTGAATCAAAGAGTAAATGCCAGATGTTAAGAGACCCACCCAGATCGGAGCCAACAGAGCAGGAATCTTGAACCAAGCCATGTTCAAAATGGAGAACCCTACATAGTTTTGCTTGTTTCAAATATTAATTTGTGCGTGTCACTTTACATTTTCAATATTATATTTGAACTCTTACCTTAATATGCTTGAGGTTACAGGTAAGCCAGGGAATCACAATGGCATCACAAACACTTCCTTTGGGGAAACTTAACATCTTTGATCTACAGAGCTGCCATTGATAGCAAGTAATTCATAAATGCCCGTACTTGGGATTGATGCCCAATTTGGTCATTGCGTGACCCTCATCATGTCTGCATTGGTCAAAAGTTAACACTCTCGACTAATACTCCCAGGATGCTGCATGAAAGAATATAATCAACTATACCAAAGTACTATGAGTTGTTTGGAGAAAGGACATAAGAAAACGTATATGTCATTTCATTCATATATAAATATAACTTGGCTAGCATATATTACATGATCTACTTTAAAGGAAGATAATGATCCTTATATAATTTCTGAGAAACAAAATATAATTATTTTTGAGAATTCATCAAGACTCATATATATCTAAATTCTCCGTGGCCATGAAGTAGTGACTTAGATGGCGCAGCCTAAGGGCCAGTCTGGATGATGCTGTAAATATCCCTCCACTTCTGCTCCGCCCATCTTCAAATGCTCACATTAAGTATCTTTGAACAAATGAAATCTAAGGAAATTAAACACAGGAAGTAACAGGAACAACTATAGTTCATCATCAGGGAGACAGTAATGAAGGGTGAGGGCTCTGGCTCCATTGGGCCCCTATTAAGCTGTGTGTGTGTTGTTGTTGTTGTTGTTGAACTGTGTGTGATATGTGGTGTGTGTTTTCACAAGGGAAGGAGAGGATGCTGTCATCTAGCTAGTCCTAGACTTGTCATGATGATGGCAGAAGGAATGAAGGTGTGTAGCGATTGCGTATGAGTGGCTCCCATGCTTCTTAACCTCATCTGGCTGTGCTGTCTTTTCATCCCACCCCATTACTCAATGTCACACCTCCTTGTTCTATGCCAAACATCAGGGAACCCCACAGTTCGAGAACTGGAGACATTTTCCAACACTCGCTGAGGTCTGCTGAACAAATCTTCTAAAACTCCACATTTGAAAGAACAACCTTCCCTAGAAGAAAAAACTATCTACTCTGCCCAACCAAGGCCAGATAATCTGTTCCAGAGAATTGCCACTACAATTAACTTTGGTATTACTAGAGAAGACAGCAGGGCTTTATTTTATTTTATTTTTAGTGGAAGAGCCTCTGAAATATAATTATCTGGTTTAGTGCTCCATTAGACCTTCCCTAGCCTTTAGAAGTGACCTGTAACATCAGCTCAGTACACCGATCTGCCCTTCACTCAGGCAACCCCGTGGCTGTGTAATGAATAATCCACAGTTCCATTCAAACTTAAGAGAAGCATGTATTAGTGACTTCATTCTTAGTACTTTTATCTGAACAGCTAAGTTCCTAGAGTTAAATGGAATCGGGAGGGAAGGGATTAACCTCTGCTGCTGGCATAGGACAGTCAAGATGCTAATGTATTAGTAGGAAAAGCTGAACCACAGCAATATCTGAAATCACAGAGAATCCTGAGAGCTTTGGATGGGGAGGAGGGGGTGAGGGAAGAGAATATAAAACGTCAAAGCTGAGTTGGGATTCTATTTTTCATGAAGGCAAGCTTAGTAGAGTAATTGTGTATTCTAAGACCCTAGGATCTAGATGGGGGAGAAATAGGCCAGTGGGGTTTGTGCTAAGGAAGTTTTTTGGACCTGTAATGTGTCATTGGGTTATGGGTGAAGTCCACCCGGTCCACTTAGGATATTTGAAAAGGTAACCTGAACGTGGTAATCTATTCCTTTGTAGTACCGCAACTAGTAAACAGCCAGGGACTCAATGCTCCTTTCCTGTCCTTTGACAGAAGGGCTCTACAGCCACCCGAAATATCCCACAGCAATGAAAAATGAGAGCCACAAATGTAACATTAGCAACCAGCTGTCAGAAGAATATTAAGAGTAGGATTTGCCAGTCTGAGCATATCACGCTGAGTGCTTGTGAGAGGCTGTGTGTGTGTGTGTGTGTGTGTGTACACATCTTGGTGTAAATAAAGAGACTCAAATGTGCACTCGAACGAGAAATCCAAGAGAGTGCAGGTTCTGACGATGGCAGAATGCCCCAAGCATGAAGATGTAGTAGAACCCCCAGTGTTGGAGCAACCTAGCACACGGAGCTGTTGCCTGTGGCTGCATCTGCCAGGCCCTCCCGGGTGGGGGAGTGTGGGGTGGGGAGATTAGAAAGATAACAAATTTGACGTTAAATCTACTTCCTGGCTTGTAGGTCTGTTTTACATGTGTGTAGGCTCTGGAAGTGCGCTTGTGAGTGAAAAGCACACACTGGGTTTTCATTCTTAACCTTCACGAATTATTTTCACAACGCCCCCCCCGCCCCCCCCCCCGCCCGCAAACACAGAAGACCTAAAACCTCTCTTCAAAGTAAACACCCGACATTAGCTATTTAGTTCTCCAAACATGAAACATATTGACCATTCAGAGCTAGAACAGCTATTAACCCCTGAATGTATCCGCTCTCCCTCTCTCTCCCATGCCCCCACCCCGCCAACCCCAGTATCTGCGCCCCCCCCCACACCCGCATCCGTCCCCCATCTCGGGTGGATTCGCTAGGGGATATTTTGCAAGGAGATGCAAGTGCCAGGTGCCTGCCCAGCAGATACCCAGCCTCCCCCTAAACTTAATTCCAATTCCCTCCTGCAAGAAAGGGAATGCAGTGGTATCAGCACTGGGGACCCAAGGACAGCGAACACCAAGGCGGTGCTTGGAGTTTACAGGGGAGCATCCCCAGCTCCGTAGCCGCTACCCTGAGATCCAGCCCGATCAGCAACACACACACACACACACACACACACCACTCTGCTCCCTGAGCTCCCCCATGCACCACGCCGACCCCAGATTGCAGCAAGTCTCTCCGCGCACCCCGCGCACGCCTCGGGTCCCAGCTGGGCACTAGCTGAGCCCTAGGGCTGGAGCGCCCAGCCGGACTCGGACCTCAGCCCCGGCCGCTCCAGCGCGGCGCAGCGGGCGCGGGCTTGGAAGCTACCTTGCAATGAGAAGAGGGACAGGAAGAAGCCCAGCATCCAGACACTGTGCAGCCAGTAGGTCCTCATGGTGCCGCCTTGCTCGATGCTTCCTCGCGCGCTCGCCGCTCGCCTCTTCCTCCCGTGCTCGCCCCAGGGAAACGCGCCGCTCTTTTCCCTCCGTGTCCCCTCTGGGATCTCCTGGCTCCCACGACCCGGACAGCGCAGGGTACCAACGACAGCAGGACGGAAGGATCCCACCACCACGGCGGCTCTCTCTGCCCCAGGGCACGAGCAAGGGGCAGGGATGGACACTCGCCGCCGGGGCTGGGTGCAAATGCAGCGAGCCCCCTTTTCCTCTCTCTCTCCTGCTCGCTTCCCGACTACCCTCCTCTCCCTCACTCCCCTGCAGCTCCAACTAAATGCGACTGTACTTAAACAAGCAGCGCCTTATAGGAGCGCAAGCCCAGCCGAAAGGGCCCCGCTACTGCCATCTAGTGCGCAGATCGCGGGATCGCCGGGACCCCGCGCTCCCTGGTGTGTCGCTGCGAGGGCCCTCCTGGGCCGCCCAGGTCTCCTTGGCCCCCAGCAAACACAGGTAATGCTCCTGTCGTCCTGCGTCCTGGACTCGACTCGACCGCATGGCTTTAGGTGATTTCATAAGGAAACGCCGACTCCCTCCACGTCTTCATTATCCCATGGCTTCTTCCATCTCTTCTTGAAATTTCCACCCTTTCCTGGACAACTCAAGAGAAATGGCCTACTAAATGTCACCATAGCCTCCATTTCAAAGGGCGCTGGTCTTTTAAGCCCTGACTGGCTTTTATGCTGCGTTTCACAACGATTTTCATTCATTTCTACTTAATTTTTAAATCAGGAAGTCAAAACAGGTTTGGGTCTGACCTCACTTCCAAGATCTGATCTTCGGTCCGTCCCGTTTTCTTCCTTTATACTTTTTGGTGTGCTTTCTTGCTTCCTCTCCTTAAAATGTATTTGGAAGTTAATTATGCCTGCGCTGGTTCCTGTAACATGGACACCTCCCCCGCCAACCTCTTAATGTAAAGCTCAGATCAGGGTTGAGTGGGGTGAAGGGTTGGATGGAACACCTCTAAAGGCCATTCAATGGAAGTCTGGGAAACAAGAGTTTAATTTCTCCCCTGGGACCTCTACTTTCTGGTGACCATTTCCACGTCATTTAACCTCTAAACTTATTTTTATTTATCATTGAAAGAGTTTAATCATATGATATCTTTGGACTCTTCAACTCCATGTGGATGTAATATATATATACCAGGTGCTTGAAATTAACCACAATGAACATTTTGACCAAATAAGTCTCTGCTGAAGAGGTGAAGGAGCTATCTTCTACATTGTAGGATACTTAGTAGCATGCCTGGCATCTATCCATTAAATGCCAATACAATTTACCCTAGACCATGACAATGAAATATCACCAGCCATTGCCCAAACCATCTCCATTTGAGACTCTGATCCATACCGACTGTCAATTTCCTCTAAGGGTGATCCTTCCCTAGTCTGTAAGAAGGATCACCCAGGTCCACAGACGTAAGCTTTTAGAACATGCCAATGTGATTGTTTTTAAGATGTCCATTTCTCTTCTTAGCTCCACCACGGCCATTTTCAGAATACTTAATGGTAGTTACTGTAAATATTTTCAAGACTTACATACTTTCTAAATACTTAAATCTCACTTCATATGCCATACAGGGATGACATTAACTCTGGTGGTGTGGGAGGTGGAGACACACAAGGGGAGTAGCTTTTCCGATGGCAGACAGGACCAAGGACAGCAACATCAGCAGAGCTGGCCTCTCCTGACTTCAGTGCAAGTTCAACCCATCTCCTTAGCAGGGTTGCATCACTACATAGTAAGAAGGAGCTTCCTTGTGCTCACTTACAAATATGCAGAGAAATTGCTACATCCCCCCTCCACACGCACTGCATCAAAGATTCAACATACAGGTATGACTAGCACCTGTCTTTCTTCCAAGAACACAGCCACTTCCGACAGAATCAAAGACTTTTTCAAATTAGCAATCCCTGACAGGGATGAAGTGCCCAGTAAGCAGGTAAGTCTGTGCTTCCTTGTACTTTCTTGCGAATCTGTTTGGCATCGTGCTACATATTTTTCACCATAGAAGGAAACAAAATGTAACAGCTCGATACAAAGTGTATGGAAGCACAAAGAAGCATTTATCTTTACCTTATTTTTTCAGTATGCGCCTCTGTTCCTCAGGAACCCTGATGGTATAGCGAGGTACTCTTTTGGCTGCTAAGAAGTTCAGCAGTTGGAACAAACCAACTTCTCCCGGGTCAAAGGTGAGGTGTCTGCTCCAGTAAAGATTCACAGCCTAGGAAACATGAAGAGCAATTGTATCTTGTCCTATAGGGTCACGTGAGTCAGAATTGACTCTATACAGTGAATGGGTGACTAATCCCCTCTTCCTTATTGTAGGTCTTGGTTTCTGAATTCCTAGGTAACTGTGATAGCCTTCTAGTTAATCCCTTCCTCCAACCTCTGTGCTCTGTTCTATTCAATACAATACCAACAGGTTAACTTCCTTAACACTTTCTTTAAGACCATCTCTGCTTCTGAGTTAAAACAACTCCTAATGGTCTTTTAAATGCACATTAGAACCACTCAGGGGATTTCCAAATCCATTGCTGCAAGCTCCCACCTCAGACCAAGTAAACCATATTCTCTGAGGTCTGTTCTGGGGATCAGTAGGTTCTGAAAGGATCCTAGGTGATTTTAATCTCAAGTAAAGCAGATAAACTTTGGCATAGCAGATTAAATTTAGATGGTTCATTTTCTACTAGTAAGCTCCCCAAAATAAATCTCTTCTAATACCATTAACAATTCACATCCTCTTATATCGTCCCAAGAGCCCTAGTGGGTTACATGTCGGGGTAATAACCACAGGATTAGTAGTGCAAATCTACCCGTTTCTTCATGAGAGAAAGATGAGGCTGTCGGCTATCATAAAGATTTACAGTAGGAGGCCTGGCTAGGTAGTGGTTATGCATTGAGCTGTGATCCCCATGGTCGGCAGTACAAAACCGTCAGCATCTCTGGGGGAGAAAGACTGAGCTTTCTACTCCTGTAAACAGTCACGGTCTCAGAAACTCACAGGAGGTCACTATGAGTGGGCATTTACTGGATGACAGTGAGTTAGTCAGTCAGTCAGTCAGTCAGTCAGTCAGTCAGTCAGTTAGTTCGTTAGTTCATTCGTTCGTTCGTTCGTTAGTTAGTTTGCTTGTTTGTGAAAGACTTATAGCTTTAGAGACCCCATAGGGGTAACTCTATTTGGTCCTATAGATAGGGTCACGATGGGTCAAAATTGACTCGATGACAGTGAATGAATTGTCTCTCCTCTCTTTCGTGTGGATCAATATTCTATTTGTTTCTGTCCATTTTCTGCTTCATTATTTGTCTTGTCAAAGTTATACAGCCCTATAGAAGCAGTTTGTTCTTTAACGGACAGTTTGTCTTACTGTAGTTGCTTGCATGTTGCAGCGATTCTGGAGGCTATGCCACTTGTATTTCAAATACCATCAGCTTCACCAATAGTGGATGTATTGCAGGGGCAAATCCAGACTAAGGCAGTCTAGAAAGAGAGGATGTGAAAATAATATATGTATACATTGCCACTGAAAACCCAATGAACAGCAATGGAATCGTGGCTCATATACAGTCAGAAGACAAACTCTTCATGGTGGAAAGCATTTAAAATACAAGTGAAGAAGAGACACCTCCTCAAAGTGCAATTGACCGAAATGATGGGAAAGGACCGAGGCTCTCAGGACATACATTTGCTGATGCGGCGTGACTGGTAACTAAAATAGCTTCGGATATCCATGGATAGTTTGACAGAATGCACAAAGTATGTTTCTAGGAAAATTGGAAATCGTCAAAAAATGGAATGAGATTCAAAAAGATTGATATCTTGAACACTAATTATTCATAATGGACTAGTTATTCATAGTGGCCATGGGGAGTCAATCAAATGGTCTATTATATCAAGAGTGACGAGCTGATGAAGAATGGTCTCACAATCAACATCAGAAGGAAATAGGTGACACTCTATGGAGGATCCCTGGTTGCTTAGAAGTCATGACTTGGGCTGTTAATTGCAAAGTCAGCAGTTTGAAACCCCCAGCACGCTATTCCTGTTGCTCTCTATTCCTGTCAAGTGTTACAGTCTCAGAGACTCACGAGGGCAATTTTACCCTGTCTTTATAGAGTCGTTATGCATCAACATCAACTCAATGGCAGGGAGTTTGCTGAACGAGATATTGGAATGCAATGCTGTCTCTAATAGTATGATGTTCATATGCCTCTTAGGAAGAACAGTCAGCACAAATGTTATTCACATTACGCACCAGCCACTAATATCAAAGCTGAAGAAACTGAAGATTTTTCTGAAATTGATGCAATTAGGATGCACTGATAATTATTGGTGGTTGGCATAGAAAAGTTGGAAACAAAGAGGAAGGTGAGATAGTTGGAAAACCTCCCATTGATGATAATGATGACACAGGGGACCCCATGATAGAATTTTATAAGACTAATGTTTTTTCATTCTAAATGAATAGGCCTCTTTTTGTCCCCCAACAACATAAACTGTGACTTCACATATAAACATTAGCAGGTGAGATACACAGGGACCAAATTGACAAAGACTGTGGGAAGAGATCATGAGGAAGTTCAATATCATGAGAGCAAATACGGTTACTAGACAATAATGGAACAAACAATCAGTTGCCTATATTAAAGTTCGGGTGGGAGTTAAGGAAAACATTTTAAAGTCCATAAGAGTCAAAATACAGCCTTGAGTATCTCGCACATGAATTTGGAGACCATCTCAAGAGCATACTTGATACACTCAACACCAATCACCAAAGCCCAAAGGAATTGTGGGATGATATGATAAAGGCCATATGTGAGGAAAGGGTCATTGAATAAACAATAAAGAGAAAACCAAAATGGATGTCCGAACCTATGCTGAGACTTGCTCTTGAATATAGAGAAGATAAAGTGAAAGGAAGAAACAATGAAGTCACATAGCTGAACAGAAAATTACACGACAGCTCCAAGAGGACAAAGTAAAGAACTGTAGTCAAATACACAAAGACGTCCTTTGTTCTGCTGTGCATAGAGTCAGCTTATGGCTACCAGCTGCCTTGATAACAATAAACAGCAACAGAACTAGCAAACCAAAAGTGAAAAATATACTCAGCATTTTTAAGCTAAAATAACTAAAGGAAAAAATCCAAGCTCTAAATTGTAATAGTGAAGGTTTACATTGGGAAAATGTTGAATGATAAATGAACCATAAAAAGGAGATTGAAGCAACAAGTTATTGTAAATCCCTACCACCACCACCACCACCACCACACACAACAAATAGGTCAACATTTGATCATTTCAAGAGGTGGCATGGAATTTTTAAAAGATGATATGGAAGGAAAAATCCCAAAGTTCCCTGAAAGCAGTGGTGAACAATAGAGCTCTAGGAATTGATAGGCTTGAGATATTTCAGTAGATTATGGGTCACTAGAAGCACTCACT
This sequence comes from Echinops telfairi, assembly GCF_000313985.2. Classification (NCBI taxonomy): domain Eukaryota; kingdom Metazoa; phylum Chordata; class Mammalia; order Afrosoricida; family Tenrecidae; genus Echinops; species Echinops telfairi. Next base: position 19,629,116 of record NW_022103902.1, read on the forward strand.
CATCTACGTCAAGAAATTTGGAAGAGTGCTAGCACATCGACCAATTGGAAGAGATCCATAGTTCTGCCCCTTTCAAAGAACGCTGATTTCAGAGAATGAAGAAATTATCAAATAATATAATCAATAGCACATGCAAGCACAATTTTGCTTAAGATACTTCAAAAACATTTGTCGAAGCTTGTCAACTAGGAGATGCCAAAAATTCAAGTCAGATTCAGAAGAAAATGTGGAATAAGAGATATCTTTGCCGACATCACATGAATCTTAGCTGAAAGCAGAGAATCCCAGAAAGATGTTTATTTGTGTTTTGTTGGATATGCAAAGATGTTGACTTGTGGATCATTTTAAATTATGGCTGACATTGCTAAGAATGGGAATTCCCAAACCCTCGATTGTGTAGGAAGAACCTGTCCATAAATCAGGAAGAAGCCAAGCCATCAGAACAAGGGAAAGGCAATGGTTTAAACTCAAGAAAGGTATGTGTAACAGGGCAGTAGCCTTTTACCATACTTATTTAATTCTATGCTGAGCAAATAATCAAAGGAACAAGATTTATATAAAGTAGAATGCCACATCAGGATTGTTGGAAGGCTGCTTAGCAGCTTGCAATAGGTAGCTGACAAGAACTTGAAGTACTTATTGATACAGATCTTACTCCATACAGCCTTCTGTATGGATTACAATTCAATGTAAAAAGTTTAAAAATGTCATAACTGGACCAATAAACAACATCAGTGTAAACAAAGGGAAGATAGATTTTATTTTAACTTAAATCCACAAATCAACCGCTTGAAAGAAGCAGTCAAGAAATATAAAAGCATCTGGCATTTGCAAATCTGCTGCAAAAGACCACTTTGAACTGTGAAAGGAAAAAGATACCCCTTCAAGAGGATTAAGATATGCCTGAGTGAGTTCATGGTATTTTCTATCACCTTATGTCCATGAGAAAGCTAGACAACGAATGAGTAAAGAAGAGTGGAGAAGAACTGATGGATTTGAATATATCTCTCTTTGCTCTAAGAAGTGTGCTGGTTATACTTCTTCCAAAAAAGAGATATTTGTTCTTCTGGCATTCAATTAGATTTAAAATATTTATTTACCAACCCCATAATACAAATGTACCGATCAAAATGTATCTGGTCTTATTCATTGGCGAGGTTTCACATGCTTAACAGGTAACTATGTCAGGCTCAATTTAATACTCAAAGTGACATCTCTGTTCTTTAACACTTTAAATTGGTCTTTGGCAGCCAATGTGCCCAATGTTACATGTCATTTCATTTCTTCACTGCTGCATCCATGAGCTTTCATTGTGTGTACAAGTAGTATGAAATCCTTGATAATTTCAATATTGTCTCTGTTTTCTCATAATGCTATCCATTGCTGAGGATTTTTTGTTTTCTTTACATTGAGATGAAGGTTGCAACCTTTGACCTTTATCAGCAAATAGCTCAAGTCTTCGTTGCTTTCAGCAGCAAAGTTGTGTCATGTGCATGCTGCAAGTTGTTAATGAACCTTCCTCCCTTTCTGATGTCATGTTCTTCATTTAGTCCAGCTTCTCAGATTAGGTGTTCAGCATATGAATGAATAATTATGGTGACATGATACAACCGAATGCATACATTTCCTGATTTCAAACTATTCAATATTCTATTGTTCTATGTAAATGACTGCCTCTTGGTCTATGTACAGGTTCTGCATGACCACAAAGAAGTGTTCTGGAACTTACATTCTTCATAATTCTAACCATAGTTTGGTATGATCCAAACAGGTGAAAGTCTTTGCATAGTCAATAAAACACAAGTTAATGTCTTTCCCATATTCTCTGCCTTCAGCCAAGATCCATCTGACATCAGCAATCATATTCCTCATTACAAGTCCACTTCGGAATACAGCTTGTATTTCTGTCAGTACCCTGTTGATACACTGCTGAAACCATTTCTCATCTTCAACAAAATGTCACTCACATTGGTCATACTATATATATAATGATTCAAATAGTGCATTTGAGTCTCATGATCTATATTTTTTAATATCCCAAGTGACTTATTTGCCTTTTGATAATTTGGGAATTTTATCTATAAACAGTAGGGCTAGTCCCAAAAGTGTGTTGCATCAAGCTTGTGACCTCTCTTTTTATGCTCAAAATTGTGTCCAAAAAATTCCTTCATATAGTTTTATTTCTCAAAATTGTTGTTCAAGCCTCAATAGTCATGTTTTCTGCAACATAGTCTTTATTGTCTATAGCGTTTTCCACTGTATCTGATTGATTTTAAAAATAAATACAAAACTTCATGCTGTATCATATTTTTCCAACTGATTATGCACATTCACACTTTTCAGTTCCCTATAGCCTTTACAGAGCAAATTTAAGAGTGATAGATGCAGACATGTATTAAATATAGTTTGCAATTTAAAAGTGGCTTTTAATTGTGATTTTTATAAATAAAAGCTATGTGGAAGCAAATCATGCTTACTAAATTCACATGTTAATTGCCTGTATCAGTATTTTCTGAATGCAAAATATGCTTAGAAATGATCTTCACATGCTTACTTTCCCCTAGGAAAGAAAGCATTCCAATATATTTCTGTCCATACCCTTTGATTTGGTTCAGGGATACTATAGACTCATGTTTCTATAAAAATGTACTATAAACATAGACTCATGTTTCTCGCATTGGCCTGGTGAAGTCATTAGAAAATATTTCTCAAACAGTGCACACTCAGACCATGCCCCTGGGTACTTTAGGAATGCAGATGGGGCCCCAGCAAACGTTGGTGTATTGGTTGAGTTCAAGAACCCGGAACATGAAAGTTTAGATGTCTTTTGTGTGGGAGATTTTGTGAGCAATGTCTGAATGCAAAACTATTTCCTTATTTTGTGAGATTCTTCTTACATAAGAGTATAGGAGAGGTCCCTGTCTTTCCTGACATCCTGCTGACTACATGCCTATCCGCATGGACATATTGTTGTCTGTAATTAGAGATGAGGTGACACGACATCCTCTAGTGTGGTTGAAAAGCTAATTTTAGTTCTGAAATCACACATAGCATGAGGACAATATTAAATTATAACTCCAGAAACCCTCCCTAGATTTTTTTTAAACCTAAGGGCATTTTATTCCCTTCCCCATTGCTGCCTTCCACTCCGACATCTCAACGTTTATCCAACCTGTCACCTTCCATTGCTAATTCTCAGTGATGAGATTGCAATTCGTTCCGGGAAACTTCCTTGTATGACTGCTAAATCATTTGCAGGCTATCAAATGATTTGTGTTCTCATGGGTTCAGGAATTCCTAGACATCTCTCTTTTTTATTTCTCCTGTTAGAGTCTCTCTGTCTGAGGAAAAGAAACCAGAATGAAGGAGAAAAAAAATAAACGAATGTAGCAGTAGGACCGAACTTCTTTAACAACTCTTTCTTTCATTCAGCCCCAGAATTCCCTTGTTCAAAAAGAATCCTCTCCTACTCACCGGAACACCAGAGGTGCCTGAGCCGCCTTTTTAATACTTTATTCAATAGATCCACCTGCCTGCCCCGAGGAGTGGGAGGAATACGTGACAATGTGTGTCTAAACTGTTCTTACCCACACTTATCTCAGCAAAAGTATAAGGAATTCTCCAAGGAATCATTTGTTTAAAAACATTTTTTTAAAGGAACAGCTGCCATACAAATACACCTGAAAAAGAATTAAAGTTCAGAAAGACACATGCCACATGACACACTGAATCAGCAACACTATTGTTAAACAGAATGCTTATCAAAGGTTTCTATGAGAGCTTAGAAATTCTTTAATTGAAAAAAATAAGAAATACATCTTTTCATTGTAGGATCTATGTGTGCAATAGTAAAATTTTCCCCAATGCTTCAATTTGGTTCATTCTGGTTTAAACGTCCTGCTGAGAATTTGCATTTCTACCCCAGAATCTTCATTTTAGCAAGAACTTTGGGTGCAAATTCTCAGCAGGGGTCAAACAAAAATGAATCCGTTTTAAGCTCATCTTTTCCCAGAAACCTTTTAGTATGCTATACCAAGGCGCTGAGCCAACCATAGGTATTTTGTTCCTTTTTTGTTTTTTAAAAATAGATAACCTATATTTACTATAGACATGGGCACCTCCCCTTTAAACTACCATCCTGTAGCACTCTACAATGGCCATTTATCTCTGCCTATCTTATACACTGAGTACTTGACTCTAGGCAAGAGAAGGTGAGAGGAACAATAGCTTCCACATTAGACTTTTGGACCTGGCCTTCGGGTTTCTTGAGACTGTCCCAGCGTCTGCAGAACAGCTTTCACAGGGCTGGGACGTGGCTACAAAGTTTATGGAGAATCAGAGAAAGAAGAGCAACAATGCAGATTTGCATGGACATCCGAAATCAAGTGAGTCAAACTCTCGGCTGAAAAGGCTAGAGTGGGCAATTGGACTCCTCTAATAACAGCAATACCTGACAGCTGCAATGCTGATTCGCGTGCATGAGCTCATTAATAGAGCGATAGAGACAATTTCGCAAAGTGGGAATGTAGCTTCTCACCTTTAAGTTGCTGCCCCCGGGAGTGTATAGCTAAAGAAGGAAACCTGGAATTTGAGGTGTCACGGAAGCAACCGCTACTGCTTTAAGTGAAAGGGCCTTAGTGTTTGCTGAGAAATTAATTGAGGTAGGATGCTAAGGAGAAAAATAAAAATTGAAATGTGACTGTACAAAGGTATGGAATTTGCCATTCAGTGGCTACCTGGTCCTGGGTTAATGACTTCACTTCTCCGAGCTCTTTTTCTTTTCTTGATGGTATGCTGAGGAAATGATGAAGTAATTAATTTCCTGGCACATCTTAGGCACTCAAGAATGCTGGCCCATGCCACACCTCAATAGCTCTGCCCAGCCTCTGCCTTTGCTAGTCACCACTCATCCATATATGTGTTTTATATGTATACACATTTAAATTTAGTTGCTGCTGTGCGGCATTGTCAAGTCCACTCCAATTTACAACTTATGTAGGGAACAAACAGAGAAACAAAAGCTGTGTGACCCTGTTCCATCTTAGTTCTTAAGGTTTCCAAAAGTTAAGCAAGAGTCCCCTACCTTTGACTTCTAAGATAGTTTTCCATCTTAGTGCACAACCCTCTAAAGTTAAACTTCAGAGAATCTCCTTTATATAAAGTGACACCTTCTCTCCTTTAGATGTTATGATTTTTAAAATCTGTACATAAACCTAACAAAAACCTCAAGTTTCAAATACATTAAAACAAACAAAAAAATCCCCCTGATAACTAGTCAGTGCTGACTCTCAGATACTTCCTGTGGGTTTGCGAGATTGTAACTGTTTACAGTAGCAGAGAGCCCAGTCTTGCTCTCACCGAGCCCCAGATCGTTTTGAATTGCCGACCACATGGATCAAAACCCAACGTGTAACCACTGCACCACCAGGATGCCCTCAAATAGATAAGGATTGGTTGATTTTTATAAAGCCTGGACCATCCAAGTTGACACTAATTTCTGACCAATGAAGAATGTTTTCTGATTTGGAAGGTTGACAGGTGTCAAAAATAAGAAGCTTTGAGCCAAAATAACTTCTTTTCCATTAAAAAAAAAATCCCTATTTTCAACTAAAAAGAAAATAAACTATTCTGGCAGAAGAAATTGCTTTTGCTATTAGGATGCAAATGGCCAAGCAAATTTGTTGCCCAATAAATCTTTTGGGGCATTATATAGACATAGTCTTAGAATTTGTAAAGTCTAAACTATAAAAGCAAATAACATAAAAGGAGAAGAAGCTATAAATTTCTAATCTAGGTGGCACTTATGTATGTAAGCCTTGAGAGGGGGGGTGAGGGGATGCAAAACACCTTTAAGAACACTGAATTATGGGGACCAAATGGAATTACAAATGCCTCTGCTTTGTTCTTTCTTTTACATGCTTACTTTGAGCAATAAATAGGGTGCCACCCAAGGTCCTAATGATATGCATCAAACAATGTGGCTTAGAAATTTTAATTCTTCCTCCTCATCACCTATGAATTTCAGGCTAAAATGAAAGCCAAAGGACAAGCCAAACTCGGAAGACAATTTTTTTTATTCTTCTTCTTGTTTTCATTATGGTAAATAGGTAACATATCACTTTCCATAGCAACATTCTGCATAAGCATAATTGAATGGCATTAAGTTTATCGTGTTGCTCAACCATCGTGATTATCTGTTTTTAAATAGGGTTTCAACTCAGCTATTCCCAATACCACAAAAGAAGACTTGGAATTAAAACAGAAAAGCAATCGATATGAGCACTGCCTTCATTTCATTGATGAGGAAACTAGGGCACAGAAAGGTGAAGTAGCAACTTTCAAAGCGTGGACCTTATCTGGAAAGAGGAGAGTATTTTCAACTTCTCATCTTTATTCCTACAGATACCTCAATCAATTATTAAATTATTCACTACTGCTTCAACTTTTCCCCTGCTTCTGTTCAAGTCAGGAGCCTCCCTTTGCCGTTTATTTTCTCCAAACACTATATATGCCTTTGGGAATCCTAGATTATGAGGTGGTGCCTGATTTTTTTCCCCAAAGCTGTGCCCTTAATTTTTTTTTACAAAACAACCTTATCATTACCTTATCATCTTCAAAGTACTTTCCATTGCATTTAATACTTTTGTCAAATCTGTGATTCCATTCTTGGAAATTTTTTTCAAGCTCATCTATTTGGAGGGCTGACAGCACCTCCTTTGTTCTTTGCTTCGCCTCTTCTACTTCTTCAAATTGCTGTCCTTTCATGTCCCTCTTCATTCATGGAAATGAAAAGTAGTTGTAGTTGCATAGAGCAAAGTCAAGTGAGTCAGGTGCATGGGGCAAAAAATTGGCTCATGAAAAAGGCTGCGTGAGCAGGTGCACTGTTGTGATGGCAGTAACAGGTGCCCATCTGCCACACATCAGGCCTTCTTTGTAGCACACCGTGACCCACTCTTTTTAGGGCCTCTAAATAGAAGCTTGATTAACAGTCTGATCTGATGGAATGAACTCCAAATGCACTACATATGAGTAGACATTTTCATCCATTCGGGAACTTGACTGACATCCAGAACAAGGTTTGTCATTAATGGACACTTCACCTTTTTTGAAGTGAGAAAAACACTCATACACTTGAGTTTTTCCTGTAGTGCTGTCCTTGTAAATTATGTTCAATGTCACAACAGTGTCTGTGACATTTTTCCCAAACAGGAAAGAAAATTTCACAGCTGTGCATTCTTCTCTTAAATCAGCCATCACTAAAAACAATGTTTGAGCAAAACCACTTTTACCTAAAAATTCACTGTGACCAGAGAGAACCTTCCCAGGCAATGCCACTGGGTGCACTAACTCAAGAGTGAGTTCCTGGATGCTTGTCTACAGGAAAAAAAATGCATACTACAAAAACTCCACTGCACCCAGCACAATTCAATTTTTGAGGGGGTGAGGAGTGAGGGGTACCCTCTGGTATATTCTCAGATGCACCCATGAAGGTGAGGACCTTGAATGTCTTATTCCTCTCCATGTCCTTGGGATGAAACACATTTCTAGCTATCTCACAGGCATGTCTAAAAGTATCTGATTAAGAAGGAGAAGAATCTTTCAGCTACCATTCTGGAGCACTTTACGCTTGTTATACTTTATAGAAATGCCTGGCTAGAATTGTATTTGGAATCTCTAGGTGATGCCAACAGTTAACTGACTCTGTTGTTTAGTTATCTATCACCAAGACCATTATTTTACAACTGCCAATTCTTCTTTCTCCCAACTTTCACATTCCAAACACCAGTAGTTAGCAATGCATCTTGACTGCATGTTTAATAAATTTCAGACCTCAGAAGTTGCTAAAAACTTCTTTCCTCACCTATGTTATCTGGCTGTTGTGTAAATTTAAATAATAGTCTCGTAACCTGGGCCTATGAATATATATGGATATTAGTTTGAAATGTTCTTTTAAACAAGGATTGTGACGATTTCCCTCTTCAATTTGGCCTTCCCAGAATAGCATACCATAAGATTGTCTGATTCAAAGTGCTCAGTGCCAGGCCATTTAAGCTCCCTAATGCCTAGGATACTAATCTTTATGAATCTCACTTCACTTTTGATGACTTCCAATTTTTTTCTAGATTCATACTCTGTCCATTCTGAATTCTGATTATTAATTGATTTTTGCAGTCATCTCTTCTAATTTTGAGTCATGCCACATCAATAAATGAAGGTCTAGAAAGCTTTGCTTAGTCTGTGTCTTAAAGTCAACTCTAATTTAAGAAACAACTTTTCCCTAGTGGTGTTCAAGTGACTTTCATCCTGAGCAGGTCATCTTCTGGCATCTGTCAGACATTCTTCTGCTTTCAGGCTTTCAGTGACCAGTATCTTTAGAATTGGATTGCCAGTTTTCCCCTTCCTAGCCTTAGTCTGGAAGTTCTGATAAGACCCATCTACCATAGTGAATTGTTGGCATTTTGGAATACTGGTGGTATAGCTTTTATTATTATAGCAATATGCAAGTAGCAATACAAACTATAGTGAATGAAACATATTAACTGTAATATATGGCTAGCTCTCTAAGGAAAAAGACCATGTGAATGAATGTACCTCTTGTATCAATTAGTATTGTTTGAAATACATATTCATAAAAAAGTGAGTGATAAATAATCATTTAAGTGTATTAATGTGAACTAATAACAATTTGAAGATGAACACATTCAAGAGGAATAAAATAAAATAAAGGCATGTGTCAGTGTCCATTCTGATTTGTGCATCACTCATGTGTATCATAGTAAAATTGTGTTCCATGATTTTTCAGATGTAAGGCAGTAGGCTTATCCTGCATGGTCCCTCTGGGTAGAATTGAATGACCAACTTTTCAAGTACTAGTGTAGCATATTATCCATTTGCAATGTTCAGGGATTCCATATAAGGAGGAATCCTTTGTTTAGTCAGCTTAGAGTAAGTCAACCTTCAAAAGCCTATTAAAGAAGATCATTATTTTTCTAAAAAGATGCACATGCATTTGACATTTTATTCTAACTTAACATTACAAATAGAGGTTCATTTGCCACTCTTTTCACAGAAGCTCAAGGCCTTCTCTTTGAATAGGCTCATTCATCTTTCTTTTAAAAAACTTAAGATTCCTATGAAAAATTGGAATATGGAATTTCTTGCCTATTTTACATTTTTCCTGAAGTATTCTAAAGTTGTCTTACCCACCCACCCAATGTCCAGTAATCAGACTACAAGCACACTATTTTTCAACTAACCTTTAACAAATATTCTGAAAGAACTCAACATAATTTTCTTCAAAGCACCAACTTTTTCTTTTTGCTCTTTGTATATATTTTTTAAATAGTGGTTTCTTAAATTATATAATTATTAACATACATGACTAGCATAAGTATGTTTGGGAAAAGAATACTTGACACATGACATACATGCAATTTTGCTGATGGGAGAGAAGAAGATGGGTTGCTAAGGCGGTCTACTAATCACTGGGCCTCAGTCAGGGTAAGAGGAACAGAGACTGATGGTTAGTTGCTAAGTAAGAGCAGTGGAATCGGCATCAGCTACCCTTGCACAAATATGTCAAAAGAGAATTTTTTGTATATATACAATATAAAAATGATTAAGGAGTCTTAATATCTCAGATTAAATAATGTCTATAGTAACAAAAAGTATCCATGTAGGGGCCTAAGTCTATATCCTCAAACTTCATATTCTTTTAACAAAGAAGTATCTGTAGTTATCTATAAAATATACATACAATTTTTGTTGGTATAACAATAATTCTTGTTTGCTATGAATAATTGTAGAATATCCCATGTTTTATATAAAATTTATGCATTTTAAAAACTTTTTATTATGCCCAGAATACAGAAAGGGCATAGTTAATTCAATATATAGGTAGTAATAAATCATATATGAATTAGATAGCTAGATAATCACTTCTTTGCCAGATTTACAATTAATTTGATTAAAAAATACATAATAACTAATACAGGAAGACAGAAAAGATAACTATCATACTTGTTTAGAGTGAAATGTTTATCTTCCAATAGATTCAAGTGCATGTTAAGGTTCCTTGACAGGTGCTCTGGTTGGGTCATGACCCCATAGATTATTTGTAAATTATGTTTGTAATGTTTTACTCTTTTATGAAGACTATCTTGTACACTTTGCTGTCAGACAGCCAGGATTTTCTGGGAGCTTTAGAGCAAGGCAGGTATAGGTGTTGGTATCTGTAATTATGTTGACTGCCTTAAATGCACCAATGTTATCTCTTACTTACTGGTGGAACAAGTATTTCATGCATTCATGGATCTTGCCGTCTATATAGCTACATATTTTTATGCCATGTTCAGGTGTATGTAGTGACTGAGCATTTGTGATCATAGCAGTGGGCCAGAAGTGCATTTCTCTTTGAGAAATAATCACGTTTCAAGTGAGACTATTGGTCCAGAACTGCTTTCAAGGTCAAGGACTGCAGAATGTCCAGAAATGAGATTTCTCATGGATGGGCGCTGTTGTCTATCAAGAACTTGATGAATGTTCTCACACCTGGTCAGGTTCAGAAAGACTGAGCAAACTGGATTCAGATTGTGACTTGGTGACAGGGCTGCCCATCTAGATTTGGGCTTCAGAGCTTTGCACAGCTAACGCTTCTAAATTTTGCCTCAGGGTCAACATTATTTTTCTTGTCTGCCTCACAAAATTTTCCCTATCTCTTCTGTTCATCTGTATGTTCTTCATTATTTCCTTAATTAACAGAGATCTCTCTGGCTCTTGCTGGCTTCCTTTGCTATTTTCAGCGTTCCTAAGAATGCATTATCTAAAGACCTGAACCCAATATTACTTTAGCCATAGATGATCAAAAATGAACCAATTTCTCTTTTGCTCTCTATTGCTAGGGAGAGGAAAGAGATTATGAAAGCAGGCTTATTCTTTAAGTTTGTACTTTAATTTTTTTTTTCATTCTTCCCTTGTTTAATTATTTATTTTTCATTAAATTTTCCTTGCATTTTTCCTCAAAAGTAAAAAAAACAAACAAAACCAAATTACCATATGCAATAGTCACTACCCTGTCTCCTATTTTTTTTCACCCTACTTATCCCCTCTCTCTCTAGATCAGCATTCCTGGGACTAGGCCCAGGTTATACAGTGGTTACACACTGGCAGTGATCCACACGTTCAAACCACAGGAAGAGAGGCTTTCTATTACTGTAAAGAGCTAGTTTCAGAAACTTATAGGGGGGTAGTTCTACCCTGACTTATAGGGCTGCTATGAGTCAGCAGTGGCTAAATGGCATTGAGTTTTGGCGATTTTTTTATTGCTTAGTCCTTAGATAAATTGCTTCTTTAAGGCTGATTTTCTTTATCCTTTGAGTCATTTGTTTTCTTTACTCTTTGTGTTAGTCTGGGTAGACTAGAAAAACAAATTCTCAGACACTCATATGTGTATAAGGAAGAGCTTTATCTAAAATAGCAACTGTATATTGAGAAAACATCCCAGTTCAGTCCAGATTCAAGTCCATAAATCCACATTAGCCCACGTGCCCATAAATTCCTCTTTAGACACACACAGCCCATGCAATGATGCTGAAGGCAGGAAGATCACAGGCCAGTGGGTAGAAAGTCTTGTGGATCCAGTGGCAGTGGAAGCATCTCAACTCTGGTGCAGGTCTCCATGTGTCTCTTTCAGCTCTCCACGTGTCTGAGCAGCAGGAAAGGAAAGGCAGAGAACATGGGTCTGGCCTCCAGTGAGCTATTTATCACCGTTGCAGATCCAAATGAAGCCATCAAGTTGTGACCTGATTAACCAGCTAGATCCCACCCCTTGGCTCAGGTTGACAGGAGATTAAGTAACTGCCACACGCTTCCTTGTTCTACATTGGAAGAGTTGCACCTTAGGTAGTCATTCTCAAGTATGGAAGATAACAATCACTACTCACCAAGATAGGATGTAGAATGTGGTCTTTGTATTATATTATACCCCATGGTGATCCCAGAGATGGAGTCACTGACCCCTTAAGGCCCTTTAAGTGACTTAAAGTGTTTGGTTATTGTTAAGAAGATTTAAGAATTTTGTCCTTGATATGCTTTACTATAACCAAGAATATATTTGAATCCCATTCGAATACATATGTAGAAATATCCTCTGCTATAGGTAGGTATCCACCACTTATCTGTACATTTGTCATACTGTGCTGGCTTGTGTGTTTCTGAACACTATGTCACTGGTATTTCAAATACCAGAAGGGTCACCTAAAGTGAACAGATTTCAACAGAATTTCCAAAAGAGAAAAGACGACTAAGAAGGAATAGGCTGTACACGTGAGAAATGAGACCAATAACCTGATGAATAGCACAGAAACACGGCCAGATACTGAAAACCTCATGCACAGAAGCAAAACACTGTCAGAGATAGAGCCAAAAGCTGAGCCCCTCAGGTGGGAAGGTAGTCAAAATATGACTGAAGAAGGAAAGTGTAGTGCTTACATAATCTTGTGTCAATTTAAGAGTATTACAGTTGAAGGGGTGGACTCTGGCCTATCAACCAAGATCTAACCAATGAGGCCTCTGTGTGCACATGGCCTTCTGAGAATTCTGGGAACTCCTGTATTTCCTCCTTGGAGGCAGGAGTCTCCCTCTCTTTCTCTCTCTCTCTCTCTCAACCCGCCCCTTCGTCACACTCCCTTGGAGACGCTCTACTAACAAGACACATAGCACTATGCTGATAGACCCCTGCCCTGGGAATTGAAGGAGCCATGTGGAGAGCTGAGATGCTTCTACGGCCACTGGATCCAAAAGACTTTCTACCCACTGGTCTGTGACTGTCCTATATTGTGTCATTGCATGTGTTTCATGAGTCTGAAGAGGACTTTAGAGATTGGTATAGAACATATGGGCTAATATCAGACTTATGGATCTGCTCTGGACTGGGCTGGGACATTTTCTCAATATTCAATTGTTCTTGTATATAAAATTATTTCTTATACACGTATGTATGTTTATGATTTTGTTTCTCTAGTTTACCCAGACTAACACAGAATGTCTTCTCAAAGTAGAGTCTACCATAACAACATAAATGGAATAAAGCCAAAGATAAAGCTTTCCTGACTTTCATTTGCTGATCGGGCATGACTTAAAAGGAGAACAAACAGCTATAAATATCAATTCATAACTGGAAGTGGAAATTCATGAAGTATGAGTCCAGGAAAATTGGAAGTCATCAACAATGAAATGGAATACATAAAGATGAATATTCTAGGTGTTAGTGAGCTGAAATACACTGGCATTGGCTCTTCTGAATCAGAAAATCATATTGTTTTCTATCTGGGAATGAAAAATTCAAAAGGAATGGTGCTGTAGTCGTCATCAAAAAGGGCATTTTAAAATCTATTTTGAATTACAATGTTGCCTGTGATAAGACAATATCTCTACATACAAAGGAATCGAATCAACGCAACTATTATTCAAATTTATGAACCAACCACTAAAACTAGAGATGCAGAAGTTGAAGAATTCTACTAATCTCTTCAGTTTAAATTGACCAAGCATGTAATCATGATGCATCGATAATTATTGGCAATTGAAATTCAAAAATTCTAAAGAAGAAGGAAAAATCATTGGGAAATATAGTCTCAGTGATAGACAAAGCTGGGATTTCCTGATAGAATTCTGAAATCCCCATGAGTGTTCATAGAAAATGAATTTGTTTTTTGAACAACACAAATTGCTACTACACCCTTGGATCTCTCCAGATAGAATAAGCAGAAAGAAAATTGATGAGATTTTGGGGAAGATTTGATGGAGAATTTCAATTTCAGCAACTACAACCAGAAAGGGGTTGACTGTAGGCCAGACCATCATGTGTAAGGACAGGCTGGGGCTGTAGACAAATCTTAAAAGAACCTGAGAGGCAGAATATGACCCAAGTGTATCCCAGTTGAATTTCAGGAACACTTTAAGAACAGATTTGAAAAAAAAAAAAAAGAACAGATTTGATGAACTAAACACTCATACCAGAAGACTTGAGGAGCTGTGGGCAACCTCAGGAACATAATTAATTAAGAAAGATTCAGCAGTACGTCAGAAGAGACTCTGGAACTTGTACAGCATTGAGAATAGCTAAGGCAAATGTGAGAAATTCTGAAGTGAAATCTGAATAAACAGTTCAAAGGATAGACTGAGAAGACCAAGTATAACCTAATAAAATGGGAAATGACCTAGAGTTAGAAAACCAAGAGGGAACACCACAGTCATCATACCTTAAAACAGCGGTTCTCAACTTGTGGGTCATGACCCCTTTGGGGGTCGAATGACCCTTTAACAGGGGTGGCCTGATACGTGACAGTAGTCGAATAACAGTTATGAAGTAGCCACGAAAATAATTTTATGGTTGGGGGTCACCACAACATGAAGAACTCTATTAAAGGGTCACAACATTAGGAAGGTTGAGAACCATTGAAAGAACTAAAGAAAAAAATCAAGCCCAAGTTTCAATAACGAAAGACTCTATGGGCAAAATAATGAATGATTCAGGGAGCATCAAAAGAAAATGGAAAGCATATACTGTACAGAGTCACTGTACCAAAAAAAGAAAAAGTTGACATTCAACCATTTCAACAAGAAGAATATGAAAAAGAACTGGTACCAAAGGAAGAAGTTCAAGTTGCACCAAAAGTATTAGCCAAACACAACTCCACCAATCAAAATATTTCAACAGCTGAAGCATGAGGCATGAAACACCTTCACTAATCTATGCCAGGAAATTTGGAAGATGAAGCTACTTGACCAACTGACTGGAGGAGATCCGTATTTGGACCCATTCAAAAGAAAGGTGACCCCCCAAAATGCTCAAATTATAGGACAATATTATTAATATTACATGCAAGTAAAATTTTGCTGAAAATCATCCAACAATGGTTGCAGCAGTCTGTTGTGTGGAGCATCCAGAGGTTAAGCCAGATTCAATACAGCACATGGAATAGGATAGCATTTTTGGTGACAGGCGGATCTTGGCTAAAAAGAGAGACTATGAAAAATATATTTACTTGTGTTTTACTGACTATACAAAGGCATTCATTCAACTGTGTGAATCATAACTAACTTGAGAAGAATTGGAGTTGCAGAACACTTCATTGTGCTCACGCAGAATTTGTATATGGATTAAGAGTTAATTACGTGAACAGAACAAGGGAACACTGCATGATTTACCATCAGAAATGTGGGTGTCAGGGTTGTATCTTCTCACCACACTTATTCAAGTTGTATGCTGAGCAAATCATCAGAAGAGCTGGGTTATATGAGGAAGTATGAGGCATCAGAATTGGATTTACTGCAATCAAATGATGCCACCTTGCTTGCTGAGTTAGTTAATTGTGCCAGCCTGGCCGATAATCACATGTGGGGCTAATTGAAAGGCGGAGGGATAAATGGCTCAGGAAGCCTCGCCTTTCTAGTTCTCGGGTCTCTTGCTTTGTGATGGTTGCACCAGGGTGCAGCTGCCTTAGCAGTTCCCTGCTTCAGCTTGCAAGATGACTTCCTACAAGACATCCCCAAGGAGAAGCCGCATGGACCTATCCCGATGCAGCCCTGGGTGCTGGAGCAACCGTGTGGAGACCCCTGCTAGTGCTGAGATGCTTGTTCGTTCACTGACTCAGCTTTCCTCCTGCAGTCGGCATCATTGCCTCTGTTTTGTGAGGTGGAGGACTTTGTGGACTGGTGTTGGGTTAATGGGTTAATGTTGGACTTGTGGGCTTGGGCAGCATTGGTTGGGATGTTTTCATGATGCACACTTTCTTTACATAAAACTCTCTTATAAATGAGTTGCTGTGGATTTGTTCCTCCAAAGTACCCAGACTAATACACTTGCTGACATGGAGAGCATCCTGAAGCACTTGCTGATGAAGAACAAAGATTGCAGCCTTAACTACTGATTACAACTCAATGGAAATAAGACCCACATTCTCACAAGTGGATCAAACTTAACATTACGATAAATGGAGAAAAGATTAAAGGTGTCAAGAATTTTGTCCTGCAAAAATACATAATAAATGTTAATGGAAGCAGCAGTCAAAAGATCAAATGAAACACTGAATTGGGTGAATCTACTGCACAAGGCCTCTTGAGCAAGAATGTTTCCTTAAGGACTAAAGGTGGCTTACCCAAGCCATGGCATTTTCAACTGCCTCATGTGCATGCTAAAATTCAACGATGAATAACGAAGACCAAAGAAGAATCAACAAATTTAAATGATGGTGCTAATGAAGAATATTGAAAATAAACCAGACTGCCAAATGAACAAGTCATCTGTTTTGGAAGAAGTACAGCCAGAATACTCCTTAGAGGCAAGGATGAAGAAACTTCATCTCATGTTACTTTGAACATGTTATCAGGAGACACCAGTCCCTAGAGAAGGGCATTATACTTGGTAGCAGAGCAGCCAAAAGGAGGAAGGCCCTCAAGAAGATGGACTGACACAATGTCTGCAAAAATGGGCTCAAACACAAGAACCATCATAAGGGAGGAGCAAGGCCACTTAGTGCTCTGTCCTGTTGCACATAGGCTTGCTATGAGTGAGAACAGACTCGATGGCAGCTAGCAACGACATGCCTCTCTATACTGATGGGCATGCGCCCATCACCTTCCCACATCTTTTCAACGTACGTGTATATGTAGTAGAATAAGTCAGTAAGTACATTGCTACAAAGATTCCAACTCATGCATGCTTGGATTCATTCCAAATAAAACATGTTACACTATTCCATGCCTCTGTGAAGAGTGGATGACTATAGAAAACATTTATCAGTAATCTGCTTATCTTTGTCTCATTAGGGTGCTTTCAAGAAAAACAAAAAAAGGTGCAACCAAAACAGTTGCTGGCATAGAAATCCACTAGGCTTGTTAAATTCAAGAATTCAAGGCAGAGAAGAAAACTAGGTAGGGTGTTGCAACTCCTTTGTTGGGATACCAAAAGGCTAATAAAGTGGGATATTCTCACAGACACAGGATGTTCATGGA
>NW_022103902.1:19647091-19653840 GCF_000313985.2 Echinops telfairi
GAAAATGAGCTGATTCCGGGAACCCAAGAGGCAAGCGAATTTTGGGAATGATGAGGGCAACAAATGTATAGATGTGCTCTACACAATTGATCTATGTATTGTGATGAATTTTATGAGCCCCAATAAATTGATTTAAAAAAAAAGCTACATGATTTGAGTCATTCACAGATGACTATTTTTTGATGTGGTAAAAAATGTAAATGATCAGTATTCTTTGTGGAACGATTAGAGAAATACAAATACTGCCTACAGAAGTGCACAGATCTCAAAAAGTCAACCTCACACTATTTAAGTCTATTCCAACTCATTGAGACCTAATTGGACCATTTAGAATTGTCCCCATCTTTACAGGAGTACAAAGCCCTGTCTGTCTACACAGAGAAAGTTGTGGTGTTTTTTAAATGCTGACCTTGAAGTTAGCTGTCGAACACGTAACCATTAGGCCACCAGGGCATAAACTTAGATATATGATATGTCAAGAAACAATAGTTTCATGTTTTGATAGTTTTGTTGAATAAAGGTTTCTATGATTTTGTAGTACTGTAATGCATTTGTATTTACCTTGCTTTGCCATCCCCTTCAGCCAAGTTTATACGTGTCTACTCTCTAGTTCATGATTTTTTTAACTGTTTCCCCTCCTATCCCTGATAATCATCAATGATTCTAATCATTAAGCTTTTCTTGACCTTATTTTTCTAATAGGAGTCAGATACTATACTTGTCCTCTTCTGAGAGACCTCTCTCATTCAGCATAATGTCCTCAAGTTCGCTTCGGGTTGTTTCACAGACACACCTTCAGCCTTTCATGTGGCATGTGCATTATGTGCATTCACCAAAATTTGCTTACCCATTTTTCCCCAGACGGACACGTAGTTTATTTCTATTTTTTTGCAATTGTGAATCATGCTCCGATGAATATGAATGTGTATGAGTTACTTAGTTTATTGTGCCAACTTGGCCCATAAATACATGTGGGGTTAAGTGAAGGGTGGAGGGATATATGGCTCAGTCAGCCTCACCTTTCGAGTTCTCAGGTCTCTTGCTTTGTGATGGTCGCACCAGGGTGCAGCTGCCTTAGCCAGTTCCCTGCTTTAGCTTGCAAGGCTCACTTCCTGCAAGACATCCCTGAGGAGAAGCCACATGGACCTACCCCAAAGCAGCCCTGGGCGGTGGAGCAGCCGTCTGGAGACCCCTGCCAGCACTGAGATGCTTACACGTTTGCTGATTCGGCTTTCCTCCTGCAATCAGTGTCATTGTGTTTGTTTTGTGAGATGGAGGAGGACTTAATGGATTGGTGTCCGACATATGGGTTAATGTTGGACTTGTGGACTTGGGCAGCACTGGGTTGGGATGTTTTCTTGATGTGCATTTAACCTTTATATAAAGCTCTCTCTTATACACGAGTTTCTATGGATTTGTTTCTCTAATGTACTCAGACTAACACAGTGAATATAGCATTTTGCGTATTACTGTTATTTCCCTAGGATATATTCCTAGTAATGAGATTGCTAGATCATTGTATACATTGATTTTGAACTTTTCAAGACTCTCCAGATCCTGTTCCACAGTGGCTATACCATTTTACAATCTCAGCCACTGGACATGAGTGTTCTACTCTTCCTCACCCCCACCAGCATTGATTGTTTTATGGTTGGCTAGGTTGTTTGTCATGCTTTGTTTATTTTAAACTTTCATATGATTAGAGGGATGAGATGATATGTCATGATTGTTTGGATTGGCATCTCTCTGATGGCTAACAATCATAGACATTTCTTTATGGCTCTTTTGACCGTGTGAGGGTCTTCTTCTTTGACAAACACATGTTCATTTCCTTGGCTAACTTTTAATTATATTGGTTACCTTTTTGTTGTTGAGTTGTTGAAGGGGTCTGTAAATTTGAGAGATTAGACCTTTGTCAGATGATAGAATTTCACACTGCCCCCTCTGCCCAATGCGTAGGTTCTGTTAAGTCTTTTAAGAAGTGTGTAGGTTTGATTTGTAGGAGATCCCATTCATGCTCCATGAACCTTGGAGGACAGACCATGCCGTCATACTTTGTATTATTGTGCCTCACTTTATTGAGCTTTGCAGTTATGCAGTTTTTACATATGAAAAGCATGTGACAACCTTCTGTTAAGCAAGTCTAATGGCTCTAGTGTTTGCTCACTTCATGTTTCTGCATCATATTTTGGTAATTCTCACAATGTTTCAAACTTTTTCATAATGCTATTGCGCATTAAGTGGACTATCAATACACACATTCAATGCTATCATGTTGATCCTGACTCATAGTTATCCTATGGTGGGTTCCTGAGCCTGTAAATTTTTATAGGAGCATACAGCCTCATCTGTCTCCTAAGGATCTGAACTTCCCACCATGAAGACAGCAATCCAATGCTCACCTGACAGCAGCACTACTAAGGTTCTTTAGGAGATGGAGGTGTAGTGCTAGTGTAACTTTATGTGCACTAAGAAACCAAAGTATCTGTGTGCCTTGCATTATTTAATGCAATGTCCTGGAAGTGAATCTATTATAGCTCCAAAGTATGCCTGTACAAATAGAATATCATAATCGTCACGTTCTTGATCTATACACTGGAGCTAATTATATCCATCTGCCAATTTCTCAAAGTGGTGAGACTCAAATGAGTTATTTAACTATGACATTGTTTAATGATTTATACACCTCCAAAGATGTCTTACTATTAGTTACCTTCACAGTTCAAAATTTTTTCTACCAATCATACTGCATGTATTTAATAATAATTAACGTGTAGTCTCAATTTAATCAATTATATAAACATATATTTACCATGCAGTATAATAATCAGGAACTATAATATGACTTTATTAGATATTATAAAATATTCTAAATAATTATTAGCTTCCAAACGGCCTAGGACTTCTGATCAGTAACATATGTTCTATAATTTTTTCATTATTATTATTTTATTATAATATTAATTGTATTAATAAAAA
This sequence comes from Echinops telfairi, assembly GCF_000313985.2. Classification (NCBI taxonomy): domain Eukaryota; kingdom Metazoa; phylum Chordata; class Mammalia; order Afrosoricida; family Tenrecidae; genus Echinops; species Echinops telfairi. The sequence continues at coordinate 19,650,071 of NW_022103902.1, forward strand.
TAATTCAAATTACTTGCTCAAGAGGACTGTTTTCAATCACTCTGCCAGTTCCTGTTGCTTTTAAATTTCTAATTTCTGGAACAATCAATTAAAAAAAAGTGAAATGGATGACTAGAGAGGTAAAATAGGACCATAAATATCCAATTTTCTTTTGCTTGTTGGTAATGTGTGGTCCCTGTCTGGCTCTCCAAATGAATAACTGAAAATTGATTGTGATATTGTCTACCTTAGACTGCTATGAGACCAACACATAAAGATGTATATAAAATAGCCATAACAATTTTTGAAATGATCCCATTAGCATTACAAATTAAGCTAGAGTCATCCTGTATTTCTTAGAAAATCAGTAGCAAACATTATTGTCAACTAATGATTAGAGAACTATGACTACTTCTTGTATAAACCATTCTTCCAATGTAGAGTCTGACACTTTTTAAAAATATTTAAATCAGTCATGGATTGATATATGCTTGAACCAGAGCCAGTGCCAATACAATTCCAAAATATACTTAAAAAAAACCCTCATTGTCATCAAGTTGATTCTGACCTTATATTCCCAAATAAAAGAACCTTGGTTGCACAAATATTTGGTTGTTAAAAGATCAATGGTTCAAGTCCACCAGAGGTTCCCCAAGAGAAAACTGGCATTTTGTTCCCATTGAGATGACAATTTAGGAAATCCTACTGGACAGCTCTACTTCATCTTTGAATAGCAATCAACTCAAAAGCACACGGCAGCAATAACAATAACAGCAAACATTATTCATTAATGAAAAGTTACTTCAAAAATAGAATAGCTTCCTTTATCAAGAAAACTGTAGGTGAGTGCTAGGTTAAAGTTTCCTTTCAATAATCTAGGCACACATCATGGAAACGCTTAGCAAAACAACAGGCCAAAGCAGTTATGATTTTATGGCTATCTATTAACACACTGAAAACATTCAAAAATCAGAACTTGAGCTTTCAAAGAGGAGTCTTCCTTAAAAAATGGATCATAATTATTTAAAAATATTTGAGTTCAGTGAATTTTTAAAACAAAGAGGAAAAGAGGAGTTGAAAGGGGTGGGAGGGGGAACAGAGAGAGACCAAAATTTGTAAAAGCTGATAACATTAGTTGTCCAAATTTTTGGCAACTAATTTACCTCAGCAAATTCAGAAGTTATATTGTTCTATTTGATGATCCATCTTCAAATAGAAGAACACTGCTAATGCATGTCCTCAGATTTATCATATTTCAATAAATAAATAGAACAGACATGTAGTTTGACTGTGTATAGCTTAAGTACATTATTATTTTCAAACAATTGCATATAGTATCCATAGCTGATCAAAATTGTGTTCTCAAGGGGGTCAAAGCAACAATAAACAAGAAGAAGATGTGATGAAGAAGGCTTGCAGAGGGTTTGTTAATGGTGCATCTCCATCTATTTTATTCATTTTCTAGTGTGGATTTACACAAGGACAAGGATAGGAAAGATGTCTGTACAGTTCAGTAAGGACCAGCAATTTAAGCCCATCTCACTTCCACTTAATAAAAACATGCCTTAGTAGAATTGGCATTCAAGGAGGGTTTTGAAGAAGGGGAGAAAGATTATTTGACTGCATCATTCCAATAGTTGAAGTAGCCTACTTAGCTGTCTGTTTTCATCTGAAGGTATGAAGCTCAAGTTGACAGAAGTGGCTGAAATTGTTGATAAGAGTGCACTAGAGAGTCATGCTACTATGGAAACAATATCTCTGAGTTTACATTCTCCTTTGTAAAGGCCTTGGCACCAAAAGTGGCCACGTAAAATATGAAAGAAAGGTGAGGAATTGCAGAAGTTTGTGCAGTAAAATTCAGGCTCTACAAAGAGAATTCACCAACTGCTAGGGAAGAAGGTTTTGGCTTTGGTTTGCATGTTCTGATGTGCAAAGGAAGTCCAGACTGACGCATCCACGGAAGGATTTAGTACACTGCTTTTGCAGAAAACTTTTGTGAAATATGTATTCCAGTCACTTCTTGCCAGAAATAAACTCTGAACAGATCAAAATGAAGGCTAATCTATTATCAGGTTTCTTTTAAATCATGTAGGAACAACTACAGAAAAATTAAAAAATGTGTTCTTTCACACTGGAGGCAAGAGAATTCAACATGAGCATCATTAAGCTCAAGGCTAAGTCTCAGAGAGATACTGAACCTTCACAGTAGGTACCCTGACCTCAATGTAAAAGTTGGATTGTTACTGAAAATATCTCAGCTATTTTCATTACAGAGAAAAGCAGGGAGGGGACCAGAAGCTTTCTCTCTCTTCTTCATGTCCATTAACAAATATATTTTAATAAGAATTATAGTTTTAATAAAAACAAAAGTAAAACATTGGAGTAATAGAAAAATACCAAGATTATTCCACAAGAATGCTTCTCAATACAATATTCATGCCACATAATATATTTCGCTCTGTTTTAAACCTCTGAATATGCTTAAGCATATGTATTTTTATATTCCTGAAATTTTCATTATTCTTTAATTCAGTTTAGTAGAAAAGAAGGAGCCAGGAGGAAACATTGAGTCCAAATCTTTTAAAAAAAACAAATAAATATTGCAGTCAATTTGATTCTGATTCATCGAGATACATGTGTTACGGAGTAGAAGTGCCTCATACTATTTTCTTGACTGTAATCATTATGAAAGAGATCACTGTGCATTTAATTTGTAAAGCCACAGGGCAAATTTGAAGAATTAATGATTGGATGAGTAGCTGAGCACCCAGAGTGAGTCAATACAATACATTCAAATTATCCACATCTTTATGGACCACATACCATCAAGCATTGCCATAGAGTGGATGCCTTCTCACAGAGACCGTATGGGACAGAGTAGAACTGTCCCTGTGGGTTTCCAAAGCTGTCCCTCTTCATGGGAGTAGAAAGCCCTGTATTTCTCCCTCAGAGCAGCTGCTGGTTTTGAAAAGCTGACCTTTACATTTGCAGTCCAACTTGTAAGCACTACGCCACCAAGCACAGATGTCTAAAGAATTGACGTCACTAGCTAACGTAGACTCACTACCGCTTCGGATCATCCCTGAGCTTTAATTTGCTCTGATTTTTGTTGGAGAGTGAAGAAATCTTAAAACTCTGTGTAACCATTATGAACGTTATGCTAGTTCATTATTTTAGTTGTTATGTTAGTCTGTGTTTCTCTCTGCCAATGGCTTGACAATGTAAACATTCCCAACTCTCCTGTGAGATTTCCCTTGGTCAGCAGGCACTCTCATCATACGCCCATCTTCAGCCAAGTTGCCCAAGCCTAGACCAGAGGGAAGAGCTACTGGTGGCGGCACTACTGAGTGATGGGCTGTCCACCAGGGAAGGACGGCCTCACGGGAGCTCCTGCTGGAAGAGATCTCAAAACTAAAATTCCAAACGAAGGTGACCTGAGATGATGCAAAAGTTATCAAACAGTATCATTAATATCACACAAAAGTAAAATTTTGCTCAAGATAATTGCAACAGAACATCATCAAGGAACTGCCAGAAACTCAAGTTGGATTCTGTAGAGGACATGAAATGAAGGATATCATTACTGACGGCACATAGATCTGGGCTAAAAGAAGAGAATACCAGGAAGATGTTTATTCGTGTTTCATTGACTATTGCAAACGGATTTTACTATATGGATTATAACGAGTGATGGCTCACATTGCAATGAATGAGAATTCCAGAACACTCCATTGTGTTTGTGTGAGATCTGTATAGTCCAAGTGATAGTCTTTTAAATAGAACAAAGGAAT
>NW_022103902.1:19654333-19656545 GCF_000313985.2 Echinops telfairi
TTCCTTGTTATATATCTAATTATCTTTATAAATAAATATATTAAATTATCAGCAATTTGGTTTTATCTCTCTAGAGAACCCTGTCTAACACAAATACTTTATGGTATAAATTCAGGAAAGGTGTATATTCGTTTCACATACTATGTGTGCGTGTGTGTGCGTGTGTGTGTGTGTGTGTGTGTGTGTGTACACTGAGCAAGTGATCTGAGAAGCTGGATTATGAAAAATTATATGGCATCAGGAATGAAGAAAACTCATTAACAACTTGCAATATATAAATAACAAGCTTTCTTGCTGATATCAAAAAAGACTTGAAGCACTTATTGTTGAAGATACAGACTACATTCCTCAATGTAGATAAGACTGCTACAAAAATCCCCCAAACTGGGCCAATAATCAACATCATAATAAATGGAGAAAATATTGCAGTTTCTGAGGATTTTTTTATTTAGTTGGATCCTCAATTAAATCCCACAACAGTCAAGAAATCAAACTACATGTTACTTTCATCAAATATGCTGCAAATAGTCTCTTAAAAGTGTTGGGAAGCAAAAATGTTATTGTGAGGCACAAGATGGGCCTGACCCAAGCCATGGTATTTTCAATCACCCCCTGTGCATACAGAATGTGGACCATGGACAAAGAAGACTGCCAGAATAATGGACAAATCTTTCTTGAAGAAGTACAGCCAGAATGGCCATTCAAAGCAACAATGGCAAAACTTTACCTCACCTACTTGGACATCTTGTCAGGAAGAAGCTGTACCTGGAGAAGGACATCAGTGAAAAAGTCGAATAGCTCAATGTAATGCTTTGATACCATAGCTGCAATAATGGGCCCAAGCAGAGCCATCAATGATTGAAAGGATGGGCAGGGTTTTGTTCTAGTGTTCGCTAAGATTCAGAACGGAGACAATGGCATCTAACAGCACAAAATGGTTCAACATCCAAGCTTCCCCTTTTCCCCCAACTCACCTCAAGTTAAGTCCCTCTCATTCCTACCATCTTTGCTTACTTTCTCACGCATTTTGCAACTCAGTTTAACTTCATTTAAACTCAGTTATACCTAGTTTCTGAGCATAAAATCCAGTTTCGAGAACTCTTAGAGGTCTTTATTTTATCTTGGTATCAGCTAAGAGAAGTAAAACGGCACCAGGTTATTCGAGGGGGCAGGGGGGCGGGGCAGAGAATGGATAAAAGCACAGAGAATGGCAGAATAATATTGGGAATTTAAGTCTGGAAGAGGAATCTTTTCCATCTATGGCACCGAATGCTACCCCGAGAAAGGAGTGTCTGATGGGTGAAGTACAGTGACTTTTAACCAATTGTCTTTCCGCTGATCTGACGCATGGCAGCCCCATTTGTATGAGAGTAAAACCATACTCGATAGATTTGGACCAAGAACCTTTCCATTAGTGGCCAAGTTCTTAACTATTGTGCTGCTCAAGGACAAAGCTACATTTCGAGGCTGACAAAAGTCAACTTATTTGTGTTCTTATACACCTACCAGGAAGACGGTTCTTTACTCAAGACAGGGATAAAAGTCGTTAGCATTTTCATGCCATATTTAACTACACAAAAACTCTGGCATATGAAATGATGTTATGTGAAATATTAATAGTATTGGAGGCTATTCCTGTGGAGAAATTCTAATAGTTCTAGGATGATCAGAACCAGTGGAGACAAAATCTAACACATGTGAAATGTGTGTCTACAGCACTTCCTACAGAATCGATGGATTCTATTTGCAATATTTGGACAGAGACTTGCCTCTCTTCATTTCCCTGAGTATCCATCTGCATGCCTGCCTGTCCCAGGAAGAAGTGTCCTGTAAGACTGTACCAGTGACTATGTATTTGCTAAATCACAGTTCTTGTTAGAGAGCTACAAGATAAGGATCATGTCTGAAAGTATGGGCCAAGGTCATGCAAAATAACATGGCCAACATAGGCCAAGGAACAGAAGAGCTCCAGAGGCAAGTGTTGGAAGTAGCTCATTTGTTCTTCTAGGGCTGTGTTCTTTTGATCCAAACCCTCAAACATAGGGGCCTTCCAATTTGAAGGTATGCTTATTGTGGTTATGCATGTCAATAGCTATGCGATCATTTACAGTTGCATAAAGACAGGTGTGGCTTCCCCTCTGCTCTCATTATCAGAGGACAATTTCACTGTGTGATTCTCAGATACTACAAAGACCCTTTTATGGTCTGGACT
>NW_022103902.1:19658390-19659426 GCF_000313985.2 Echinops telfairi
GACCCTATTGAACAGGGTAGTAGTACCCTAGTGAGTTTCTGAGACTGAAACTGTGTATGGGAGTAGAAAGCCTGGTGTTGTTTCCTGCAGAGCAGCTAGTAGTTTCAAACTGTGGACCTTGTAGATCATAGTTCAACGTGTAACCACTGTGCCACCAGAAATCCCCAGTAATTAGGAGAGTTGGTAAAAGAGAAGTTACCTAGAAAATAAAATGGAGAATATATTAATCAAACAGGAATGAGAACTAGTCTTCCTGAGTACCTACTGTGTATTAAGAATAGCACTGAGCGGGTTTTATAAATTACATAACTTAATAAACTGTTGAATTTTAGAAATGTAAGTGAAGTGCATTCTAAACCTCTTGGCCCAAAATGTTGAGGGAGCTCTGGCTTTTTAAAAAGAAGTCATCAAGGAGTATCCCTGGTATTGCAGGGGTGATGTATTGGGCTGCTAAGTGGAAGGAAGGTCAACCATTCCAAACCTCCAACCACTCTGGGAGAAAGATGAGGATCTGCTCCTGTGAAGAGTTGCCATCTTGGAAACGCACAAGGGCAGTTCTACCCTGTCCCAAAAGTCTTCTATGAGTTGGAATTACTTCATTGACAGAGTTTGATTTTGGGTGGTTATGTAGTAAAAAATCAAGGTTAGGGGCTGGGAAGATTTAACAGATGCTGGTCAGAAGGAAAGATGTAGAGTTGGGAGCTACAGAGATGACGCTTGGGAACAGGGGTGAGTGGACAGTGCTTGATACATAAAATAAATAACATGGGTTTAGGACATTGGTTTTCTAGATGTTTAGGAAACATTTTAATTAAAACACCCTTTGTGAGATTTTAGCAGGAGATTAGTCAGAATTAAAAGCTCTTAATTAAACTTTGTCAAATTCTGATTTGCTTGTCCCCACCCCAACCCCCCTGAATTATAATTATTTTTAGAGGACTTCCTCAAAGTAAGGGCCAGTCAAATTAGCATCCCTAAAAAAATGAATTAGTAAATCAGACTCATTACCTTCAAGTCATTTCTGACTCACAGTGAC
>NW_022103902.1:19660763-19663492 GCF_000313985.2 Echinops telfairi
ATTATTAGTTTTTAAATTGTATGCCCTCAAGGCAAAGATTTTAAAAATCAGAAATTATGAATGATATCCATGTCAAAGAGTGGTGAAGTGAGTGGCTATTCATTTATTTATTATAAATTTGGTTTCTCTCCATTTTATTTCTATCCAGCCACCAGTGGAAGTGATACTTGTAAATATTTTATTGCCTAGCTTTCATTTTAGCCTGAGCAGTAAGTAGGAGAGCAGATGCTTCTGCATCTACTTGATTGCCTTTGTGATGAAGCCAAGTGCTCGCGCTGCTTTGGCAAGAACTTTCATCTTGGCGAGGTCTCAGGATCAACCGTCCTCGTCAGAATTTATTATTGTTTTCAAGTTATAATATAATAACTTCTAAATATTTTATTAACTAGCCAGAGAACAGCCTACTTCCTTCAAACTCTCTACTAACACCTAGCACAATTTGGGGATATTTATTCAATAGCTCTCCTTTCTGAATGCTTGGCTCAGAAAGGTCTTTCTAAGTAGCATCCCATTAGCCTTACTTGTAAGAAGCTACTTCTTTGCCACCAATCGGCTTTCCACCGAGAATCTTGGACCTAAGGTGTCCACGTTATTGATATGGGAAATGCTGGGACAAGTCAAATTCCTTATAACATCCTTTCTCTCTCTTGAGGGTCTCTATTTTGTTTCTTTCCTTTCACCTGACATTGCTCAATTGATTCAGCCTTGAGCATTTTTTATGCTACACCTTGTCAGGGTGTGATTTATTTCTGCCAGGAGTGTACTGTATTTAGTCGCACAGGTTCCTCAGGGATGTGGCACATGGGACATGAAAGCTGAATGAATTCTTTGTGTCCTATGGTAAATGTCTTCCATTAATACCTGATCTCACCCATGAGTCAGGCTGTATCACTTAGAAGTGAGATCCATTGTGGACTGCAGAAACCCAATGATAATACACAAACAAATAAAAAGTTATTAATTTAGTTGCTAGTAGTATGTTGAGGTACAGTGTCATTTGAGCATCTCCATAGCAGGCATGACCTCCCTGGGCCTTCTCATTTACAGCATGGCTTGGCTGCAGTACATCTTGCCATCGTATCACAGGTAGCATAGAAAAGAGAAGTAGGGGCCACAGCACTAGCATACTTCCGACGACATCCCATGGGCCTTATGTGTGTTGGAAAAAAAAAATTAAACAGGAGGTCATCGTTTCTCTTCCTCAGCCCCTCTTAAAATGTGTTAGGATTCATTTCTTATTTAAAGATTTCCAGCATTATGTCTTTTGAGATAAGGGTGATCTCAAATGTGGCCAATAGGAACCACTTCAAACTTATTTTATGCCTCTTGACACATGCCTGTTAAATTTTGTGAACTTTTAACTCTCTGTCATAACAATACCTTCCAGGTTCGTCTCGTGTCTCCTGGCCCCAGACCTAGATTTAAACATTATTTAGGAGCCCAGTAACTTCCAAAGGAGAATGACATTTACAAATCAAATCCTAATGTACCTCTACCAGCCAACCCTTTTAGAAAATAAGTATTTATTTATTTCTCTAAAAGTATTTATTATTATATATCTAAATAATCCGTAGCTCATCGGTGATATTTTTCTCATTTTTTCCATATTTGTATATTATTCAAGTCTGTGCACTGATTATTACTGATAGGAGCCCTGGCACTGCAAAAGTTAAGCTCTCATCTAAACCAGAAAGATTCAAACACACAAAGTGCTTTGCAAGAGGAAAGATGTGCAATCAGTTAACTTAAGGATTTCAACCTTAGAAACTCTATATGGCAGTTCTATTCTGTGCATTTGGCTCACTATGATTTGGAATCAAATAAATGACAATTGTTTGGGTCTTTTGGTTACTAGGGATGATTATCTTAATCATATATGATGAAGCATATATGATAGTTTTCCATAATTTGTTGTTATATAAAATGGCACAATGAATACCAAATGCATTTTGTAGATGTGTGTTACAAAATGTATATTATTAAGGTAACTTTGTAGACCTGCTGCTGCTGGATAAAAGAGTAAATGAAAATGTATTCATGCTATATATTTTCAATTTTCCATTAATTCAAATTTAAGCATTCAATGCACAAGAGTGTATATTTCTCTATTGACTTGCCAATAAAATATTTTAAGAAAGGCAGAAAATGTAATTTTAATTACATTTATTTTAATGTGAATAAATCTGCAACTTCTTTCACATAAAGGTCATTTTTTACTATTGCATGTTCAGGTGTTTCTTGCTTTTCTTTTCTTTTTTTCCCTCCTACACCTTCATTTCTTAGGATTCTCTATATTCAGAAATTAGCTCTCATTCAGTGATAAATGTGATACAATTATTCTTCAAAATTTATGACATGTATTTTAATGTTATGTTTTTCTTTTTAATCAAAATCTTGAAATATTTATGTTGTTGAGTTTACTAGAATTTAAAATTTAATTTGATTGAATCAGGATTGTGAAGCATAGCACAAAGATTTGCTTCCTATTGCTGTTCAGTTACCTTAAGTCAGTTCTGACCCAGGGGAACCCCATGTAAAACAGAGGGAAATACTGTCCTGTCCTGGGAGATCTTCACAATTGTTTTTTTTTTTGTTTGTTTGAACCCACTCTTGGAGCAACTGGGTCAATCCTTCTTTCCAAGGTCTATCTCATTTTCACTACCCCTCCATTTTACCAAACAAAATGTCCTTTTCCAGGGATTAGTATCTCCTGTTGCTATGGCCAAAAC
>NW_022103902.1:19665080-19666673 GCF_000313985.2 Echinops telfairi
TTCCCCATAACCATAATTAAGTATTCTGGAATCCCCGTTCTTCTCAAATTGATCCACAGTTTGTTATGATCCACATGGTTGAATGCCTTGGTATAGTCAATGAAACACAAGTAAACATCTTTATGGAATTATCTACTTTTACCCAAGATCCACCTAAGGTCAGCAATGATATCCCTGACATCCTCTTCTGAATCTAACCTAAATATCTGGCAGCTCCCTATCATTGCACTCCAACAATCATTGTGGGATGATCTTTAGCAAAAATTTACTTGCACGTGATATCATTGATATTGTTCTATCATTTGATCATTGGCTCACCATTGCCTAGAAAGGGTAAAAACATGGATTTTTTTCAGTCAGTTTACAGGAAACTATCTTACAAATTCCTTAGCATAAACAAGAATGTGCTACCAGTGCTACATCAACTGTTGAAACATTTCAAATGGTAGTTGATCAATTCCTGGAGCCTCCTTTGACTAATGCCTTGAATACAGCTTGGGTTTCTTCCTTCAGCACCATTTATAGTTGCTCAAATGCTAACTTTTGAAATAGTGGAAAGTCAACTAGTTCTTTTTGGCCCAGTGATACTGTGCATTCTTTCCATCTTCTCTTGATGCTTCCTGCATCATTTACTATTTTGCCTATGGAATTTTCAAGATTGAAACTTGAGGCTTCAAATTTTTTCTTGAGTTCTGTCCATTTCAAATACGCTGAGCATGATCTTCCTTTTTGTTTTTCTAACTCTAGGTCTTTGCGTATTTCATGACAACATTTTGCTTTGTCTTCTCAAGATGTCCTTTGCAATTGTCTATTCAGATCTTTGACTTATTTCTTCCAGTTGCTTTAGCTACTGTACCAGTAAGAGCTAGTTTCAGAGTCTCTTCTGACATGCACTTTGAATTTTTCCTTCTTTCCTTTCTTCTGAATGAGCCTTTGCTTTCTTCATAAGTGATGGTAGTGATATCCTCCTACAGCTAATCAGATCATCAGTGTTCAATGTGTCAGACGTGTTCTTGAGATATCGTCAAAATTCAGGTAGTATAGACTCAAGGTCATATTTTGCTTATCTCGGGCTTATCTTAATTTTCTTCAACTTTATCCTGAAAAATATGAGCAATTGATGGTCTGTACCACAGGAAGCCTTGGCTTAACTGATAATATTGAACTTCTCCAGCGTGTCTTCCCACATATGTAGTCAATTTGATTTATGTGCATTCCATACAAATAAACTCATGTGTACCATGTATATACTCAGTCACCTTTTGTGTTGTTGAAGAAAGGCATTTGCTATGAGCAAATCTTTGGCTTTGCAATATTAGATCATGCAATCTCCAGCTTCATTTCTATCACCAAATCCATATTTACCAAATACTCTTCCTTTCTCTTTGTTTACAACTTTTGCATTCCAATCACCAATGGTTATCAACACATTTTGATGACAAGTTTGATTAATTTATTACTAAAGTTATTGAATAGTTTTCCAATATCTTAAACACTAGCTTTGGAAGTTGGTACATACGTTTGAATAATAGTTTAGTTGATTGGATTTATGTGAAGGCACAGAGATAGTGTCCTATCACAGATAGCATTGCA
>NW_022103902.1:19668298-19685918 GCF_000313985.2 Echinops telfairi
AAAAAAAAGAATAATGAGGGTAACAAATGTACAAATGTGCTTTATACAATTGATGTATGTATGGATTGTGATGAGTTGTATGAGCCCCCAATAAAATGACTCTAAAAAAAAAGTTAAAGGAGAATCCTCTACCCCGCCACACTCTTCATCAAAATAAACATGGAAATAAGAGTTTTCCCAGATCAGGAAAACTTTAGATAATCTCTTTAAAAACAAACAAACAGACAGCACTAAAAAAATTACTTTATAATGCACTATGGACAGAAGATCATTATCCATAGAGCACAAACATGAGATCAACACATTGGGTAACACTAGCCAGAAATAGGTGCACTGAAAACAACACCCAAGATGTCTTTGACCCAATGGTGAAAAGAAGGCAAGAAAGAAAGAATACCAACCCCACCCACCCCCCATACACAACATACAGTTAAGGAGTGAGGTAGGGAAACATCTACCACAAAAGTTATGGGATGTCAGCAAAGAAAACACAGATGTATGGAATTATTCTGATTGTCAATACTCTGAATTCACCCTTAAAATACAAAGACTGGCAGAGTGGAATAGGAAACAAATCCCCTCAATCTGATGTTTACAAGAGACACATCTTAAACTCACAGACCAAAACAGGCCGAAGATCTCAAAGGTTGGCAAAAGTATACCAAGCTAATAGCTATCTAAAAATAGCAGGAATTGCTATTCCAATCTCTGACAAAATTTATCACAAAGGTGCAGGAAATAAATAGATATAAGTATGGGCACTATATAATACTAAAGGGATCAGTAGACCAAAAGCCAGTGAGCAGAATAAACATATACATGCCCAAAAAGATGGAAAAGGAAATCATAGAATCAACAAGATACCGTGTTTCCCCGAAAGTAAGACATCCGCCGAAAATAAGACCTACTTACAGTTTTGCCTCTCGCTGAAATATAAGGCATCTCCTAAAAATAAGACCTCCCTGAACAGAAGGCCTCTATGATAATAAGGCCCCCTGAAGTTACCGTAACTCTGGACTCTGGACCCTAGCAGCGGGTGCCACCGCACAGCTCACTGTTGGCCACAGTGCAGCCGGAGCAGACAGGAAGTGGGAGTAAATGTACCATAGGTTGTGAATAAATGTACCATAGATTGTTGTACATGGAAATAATGCTAGTAACATGAAATTCTTGTTACTGTAGGATTCACAGTTTGTCTGGTTATGCTGGTTTGTGATGACAACTACTACTGTACCGTATACAGGGAATACATTTCCCTTTTTCTTTTGTTCAACAATAAATGTGTACTGTATTCTTCTTATTGGAAAAATAAGATATCCCCTGAAAATAAGACCTAGCACATCTTTGGGAGCAAAAATTAATATAAGACACTGTCTTATTTTGGGGGAAACAGGGTAGTAGGAGATAGTACAAACTTTCAATATACTGCTCTCCATGAAAGACATATCAGTGGGAATGAAACTCAACAAAGGGGTTCAAAACTGAACTCTACAATTAGAGAACTCCATGTGATAGACATATCCCGTGATCTCCACCCAATTACAAAAAATTTCACATTCTTTTCACGCGCACATTGTATGTATTTGAAAATACAGCACATGCTTGGATACAAGTCATGTTTGCGTAAATTCCAACACAAAGAGGTCACTCAGGTTTCCTTCTTTGGCCACTGTGCTACAAAATTGGAAATCAGCAAAAGAAAAATCAGAAAAACAAGGGAAAATACTTAAAGTATGAATTGCATACTTCTTTGAAATGAGTGGGAACTGGCCTAAATTAGAGACAAAATTAGGAAGCTTCTGGAAACTAATGAGAATGAGATTACACCATACCCAAACCCAAAGCAAGGCAGTTATCAGAAGATGCTTGACAGCAATAAAGTACATATGAAGAAAGAAAAGAGAATTATGGTCAGCCCCCTATCACAAAACCTTCAGCAATTGGAAGAGTCAGCAGAATAATCCTTCTAATAGCAAAAGAAAATCAAGGCAGAGATTAATGAGTGGGAAAACAAAGAGCAACAGAGAAAAGCAATGGAGAGAAAGCTGGTCCTTTGAAAAGATTAACAAAATCAACAAATCACTGGCAAGCATAACAAAAGATAGGAAAGAACAGACGTCAATATCCAGGATGAAGAATGAAACAGAGGAAACTACAATGGATCCTAAAAAATTACGCAGTATTATGAAATACTAAGTAATTAGTTCTAAGGCTAATTACACAGTACTGTGAAGGACTGTACTCCAACGAATATAATCACTTGGAAGACATGGACAAATACCTGGAAAAACAAATCCTTCCCAAATTATCCCATATAGATCTTCAAGAACTTGAACAAACCCATAGCAAAAGAAGAAATAGATAAGGTTATCAAAGAACTACCAAATAAAAACTGTCCCAACCCACATGGCTATCAGGAGAATTCAACAAGCATTCAGAGACGATCTGACACCAATTCTAGAAAAGTTCTTCTTGAATAGAGAAAAGGATGGTAAACTCCAAAAAACATTCCATGAAGATAGGATAACACTGATACCAAAACAGGGCAAGCGTCCCAGAAGCATCCAGGCCAATATCTGTAATGAACATCAACGCAAAAATCCTTAACAAAATCTTGGCCAATAGAATACAAAAAAAAAAAAAATCCACCATGACCAAATGGTCTGACAAAGGGATTCAGGAATTGTTTTGATAGGTTTCTGGAGTGGGTTATATGTCCGTTCTTTGCTTCACATGAAGAAAGAATTTAAACAGAAACACACTGTGTCATCCAAGTGAGTTTTCCTGAAGCGCAGGACAAGTTTCAGGCATTACAGTCTCAAAAGGGTACACACTATTTCTGGGAAGTGTGCCAAGCTGCGTGGAAGCCACTCTGGGATTCACAACTGGGCATGAACTACCAAGTGGAAAAGAGCACCCACATGTGCAGAACTGGGAAAGGCCAGAGTTCCAGAAGCTCCCAAAATCTAAAGATTAAGAGCATGTGGACCAAGAGGCTGTGGGCCCCGAGTAGGCCCAGAGTGGGCACGTATGTGTCCATGCAGGGGAGAGAGACCCTCACCCTCCACCTACCACTGACCATAGGCAGGAGCAAGGGGGTAACGGGGCGAGAGACCAGGAGAGCAAAACCCTATGAACCCAAGAGCATGTGGGCCCCAAGGAGGCCAGGGACAAACCCTGATGGGGCTTGCCCTGGTGATGCATGTGCACCCCCACCCTCTGACCTGCCACAAGACCAGAGCAAGGTAAAAGAGAGAGAGAGGCTTTCCCACAGCCAGGATATACCAAACCTCTGGCTGGAGAGGCATGGTTGATGGTATTTGTTGATTCCATTGGCTAACTTAAGCCCACTGGGGTGATGTACCTAAGGTGAGTTGTCCAAGATATTGGTTTTACCTGGGCCTAGGGGGCTTGTGTCTGTGCATGCTCAGTTTAGGGCTCTTCATAGGTGTTCAATGGTTGCCTGATTTCTTTGGAACATCTTCTATGGGAGCCCTTGCAAACATGGGAGGGACAACACCCTGTCCCTAAGCTAGTTACCTAACAGTTTAACATTTGAAAATCCATTAACAGCATCTACCACATTGAAAGAAAAAGAGACAAGGACCACATGATAATGTCAATAGAAGCAGAACAAGTATTTGACAACATTTACCACCCATTCCTAATTAAGACATTCAAGAAGATATGAGATTAGAAGGAAATCACCTCAATATAATTCAAACTATATATGAAAAACCAACAGGAAGATTATAATAAAAGGAGAAAAGACAAACACATGCCTAGTGAAAAAAAGGGGATCAGACAAGGATGCCCTTTGTCCCCATTTTGATTCAAAAGTGTTCTGGAGACCCTAGCTAATGATATAAGGTAATGCAATGACATCAAAGGTATACATCTAGGGAAAGAAGTGAAACTATCATTGTTTGCAGTTGACATACTATTATATACTGAGAACCCGAAAGGCTCCGCAATAGGATTTCTGGATGCCATAGAGGAATATGGTAGAGTGGCAGATTACAAGATCAACAAGCAAAAGTCAGGGGATTGCTATATTAAACTGATGAAATTACAGAACAAGAGGTCAATAAGATAGTACCTTTTGCAATAGACAAGCATAGAATTATAGATCTAGGGATATGCCTAACCAAAAAAAAAATCACAAAAGACCGGTACAAGGAAAACTACAGAACATTATTATATGAAACCAAAAGGAACCTTCACAAATGGAATAATATTCCATACTCATGGAGCAGAAGAATCAGTATTGTAAAGATGTCAATCCTACCTAAGGCATTATATATGATCAATGCAATCCTGGTTCAAATATCAGCATCTATTTTCAATGAAATAGAAAAAATGATCATCAACTTCTTATGGAAAGATAAGAAGCCCAGAAATGACAAAGAATTCCTCAAGACGAATAAAACGGGCATGCTTGCATTACCAGACTTTATAACTAATTATACAACCAGAGTTGTCAAAAGAACATGATACTGGTTTAATGAGAGATACTCAGCCAATGGATATGAACAGAAAATACAGAAACAGGGAGACTTCCAGCAAAATGAAGCTGAGGTAAATGAATTGTATTGGGAGCCCTGTGACGATTGTAGAGGTTGGGGATTGGTAAGCTGAGTAGGGATTTGGGTCATATAATTAAAACTCACGGCACCCAATAGCTCTACTCTGAACAGAGTTGACCTTAACCCCCCACCATCTGTACTCACTGATGAGCTCCAGCGACCAGCGGCCTGTCTACCGGGTTACACAGCCTGTGCGACTGACACCACGGTGGTCTGAACCTACCCACTATCTTCTCCAGCTCTTTCCACAGTGGCTGGATATCTGCCCACCATTAGTTCATGACTTTTGCTAATGCAACTAGAACCCACCCATTGTCTGCCGGTCGCTACCCCATCCACTCTACCTAGAACTGCAGCCTCCCTGCATACCTGCCCCAGCTTAGATGGATGTCTACGCTGCCTGCTTGTTCAAGCCCAGATCTGTGGGTACTCCATCTGCCTAGCCATGGCTTGTCTACCATCGCCAGCCCACACCTGCCATCTGAAACTTCCAGCACAGCACCACACTCACTGCCCACAAATGCCCACCTATGTTGCCTAAGAGGGCCACCTCACATATCCTCCAAATAGGTAATCTGGCTGTCTAGGGAAACAGTAAAACCCTAATGAGATACTGAGGTATCCCGATCCCCCAGCACAGGTGGCTACAAGGGAGTCCTTACACCCATCCTAATTAGCCTCTCAGAGAGAAGACTCAGGAATCTTTGACTCCTGGGAAAATAGTGCCAAACTCCACCAAAGTGACATGCAGGAAACAGGCCTCATCAGAAACTGCTACAGCAAAGCAAGAGAAACAAAATGCAATATTGGAGAAGGACCTGAACCTAACGATGTTCAGAGAAGAAACATATGTTGATCCACTATAGAAAGAAACCTTCAGAATGCTACTTAGAGTCATATGATATATGTGGGAATAAATACAGAAAAGGATGAACTAACAGAGAAGATAGAGTCTGCATACCAAAGGGAAATACAAGTATTAAGGTATGAGGAAAAAATATTTAAAAAAACAAACAAGGCAAGGGACCTTACCAACAGACTGGAAGAAGCAGAGAGATGGATCAGAGATTTCGAAGATAGCTAAGCAGATTGAGAAAGGAAATTAAACAAGATAATCAAAGAAGCTGAAGATAACTTTAGAGCAATGAGTGATGCTATGAAGAGGAACAACATTCAAATAATTGAGATACCAGAACGAGATACAATGATGAAGTCAACAGCAAAAATAGCTAGGGAATTATTGGAAGAAACCTTCCCCAATATTATGAAGGAGAATCATACAAACATTCAAGAAGCAGAGAGGACACCAATTAGACTGAACCCCAACCAACTTTGAGGAAATGGAGAAAATCAAAAGAGCAGCTAGAGTTTTAAAAAAAAAAATCACCTATAAGGATACTCAGATAAGAGTATGCTCAGACTTATCAGTAGATACCAGGATAAAAAGGAGAGAGTGGAATAGCATCTTCCGAAATTTGAAAGAGAATAACGGTAACACAAGAATCCTCTATCCCACCAAACTAACCATCAAAATAGAGAGGTAAGAGTTTTCCCAGACCAGGAAAATTCAGACAATATGTTAAAAGAATCCCAGCACAACAACATATTCTTGCCAACTCACTTTAGGCAGAAAACCAACATTCACAGACCACAAAGACCACAACAAAGCACAAAACCATCAAGAAGTCAACACATCAAAAACAACCCCCAAAATAACACTGGCCCAATGGTGAAAAGAAGGCAAGAATGAATCCCAGGCACACATTCACAAAGCACTGAGAAGGAGGGAGGTAGAAAAATACCAAAACACAAAAGGTATGGAATAACAACAAAGAATCCACAGATGGTTGTATTCTAAAACTCTGAACGAAAATGGCCCGAATTCATCCATTAAGGCCAAGGCTAGCAGACTAGATTAGAAAACATAACCTATCAATATGTTGTCTGCAAGAGACACATTGCTCCCAGAGAAAAACAGGATGAGAATCAAAGGCTGGGGAAAAGTGTACCAAGTAAATGGCAACTTTTAAAAAAGCAGGATTTGCAATCCCAATCTCTGACAAAATTCATCTCAAGGTACAGCTCATTACAAGAGATGGGCACTATATAATACTCAAGGGATCAGTAGATCAAGAGCCAGTGAGCATAGTAAATATATATGTGCTCAAGGAGGGACCCCTGTCAATCAAATTCTTCAAAAGATGCAAAAAGAAATCACAGGTTCAACAATCATAATAGGTGAATTCAATATACCTCTCTCTGAAAATTAATTCAAAAGAAGCTCAACAAGTAAAATACAGAACTAAATTCTACAATTAGGCAACTCAATCTGATATACCTATTTAGAGCTCTCCACCCAAATGCAAAAAAATTCAGATTCTTTTCAAGTGCAAATGGCACGAATTTTAAAATAGACCACATACTGGGAAACAAGTCAAGTCTGTAAATTCAATCATATAGAGTTTGCTTAAACTTCCTTCTTTGAGCACGATACAATAACGCTGGAAATCAATAAAAGAAAGATAAAAAATGAAGGGCAAACACTTGGAAGATGAGCAATTTTTTTTTCAAAATGAGTGGGTATTGGACCAAATTAGAGAAGTAATTGGTAAGTTTTTGGCAACTAATGAAATGAGAATACTCATACCCAAACTTCTGGGATACAGCTAAAGCAGTTATCAGAGGATGTTTGATAGCATTTAAATGTACATATGTAAAAGGAAGAGAGACTTGTGGTCGGTCCATAAGCTATCACAAAGCCTCCCACAATTGAAACAGAGTTAACAGAATAATGCCTCTGATAGCAAAAGAAAAGAGATTTTAAAAACCAGGGCAGAGATAAATGAGTGGGAAAACATATCAATGTAAAAAAATCAGCACAGTAAAACACTAACCTTTGAAAGGATTAAGAGACACCACAAACTGTTGGTAAACTTAACCACAGAAAGGAAGATGTAGACATCAATAGCCAGGATGAAGGATGAAGCAGGGCATTACAACAGACCGCACTGAAATAAAAAATTAATTATACAGCAATATCAAAGTCTGCATTCCAATGAATATGACATGTAAGACATGGGAAAATACTTGGAAAAACTATCCATCCCCAGATTATCCCACATAGATGTCAAGCACCTGAACAGACCCATAGCAAAAGAAGAAATAGATGTCTATCAAGGAACAACCAACTAAAAAAAACCCAGCCCAGATAACATAAAGCAGCAGAAGGACATCAAAGGTATTCATCTGGGGGAAAAAGAAGTGAAAGTATTGCTATTTGCAGATGATATGATTTTATATATTGAAGACCCCAAAAGTTCCACAATAGGAGAGCTGGAAGTGATAGAGGATTTTGTTAGAGTGGTGGGATACAAGATCACTAAACAGGACTCAATTGGATTACTAAATACATCGGACAAGATAACAGAAATGGTTATCAAGAATGCAGTACACTTCCCACTAGCCAAGTATAAATCGAGATATCTAGGGACATATCTAACCATAAAAACAAAAGGTTTTTACATGGAAAACTACAGAACATTATTACAAGAAGCCAAAAGTGACCTTCACAAATGGAAGAATATCCCATGCTCATGGATCAAAAGACAAAATATTATAAAGATGCTAATTCTACCCCAGGCACTATATAAATTCAATGCAATTTCAACATAAATGCCAGCATCTTTTCTCAAACAAATGGAAAAAACTGCTTATCAACTTCATGTGGAAAGGGAAGAAGGACAGAATTAGCAAAGAATTTCCTAAGAAGCATAAAGTCAGATTGCTTGCATTACCTGACTTTAAAATCTATTATACAGCCACAGTTGTGAAAGCAGCATGGTACAGGTATAATGACACATATATGGACCAGTGGATAGGAACAGAAAATCCAGAAATAAAATCAGCAGCATACAGACCACTGATGCTCGATAAGGGCCTCAAAAGCATCAAATGGGAAGTGAACGCCCTCTAACAAATGGTGCTGGAATAACTGGATATCTACACGCAGGAAAAAAAAATGAAGCAAGACCCTTACCTCACTCCATACACAAGAACAAATTCAAGGTGGATCAAAGACCTTGAGGTAAAACTCAAACTATTAGGATCATCACCAAGAGAATTGGGTCAAACCTAAAAACCTTGGTGCAGGGCATACTATGGGCTAATAGAAGTAAGGAAGGATACACACACAGAGGTAGCTAAAATAGACAAGTGGGGCATACTAAAGATAAAATGCCTGTGTACCTCATAAAACTTTATCAAGAGAGTAATAAGAGAGCTCACAGACTAGGAAAAGATATTTAGCGATGGCATATCAAACAAAGGACTTATTGCTAAATTCTACAACTCTCTGAAAGTTTACAATTAAAAAAAAAAAAAGAATTGCCCAGACCTGAACAGAAGATTCACAATGGAGTGGCCTGAATGACCAATAAACATATGAGAAAATGTTCCCAATCACTAGCCATCCAGGAAATGAAAATTAAAACAACTATGAGATATCACCCAACAACCACAACTCAAAGGTTGGAGTGGGTGTGGTGAGATAGGAACTCTCATTCATTGCTGGTGGTCTTGTAGATGTGTATAGCTATGTGGAAAATGATTTGGCGATACCTAAAATAGTTGAAAATTGAGATACCTTACAACCCAGTAATTCTACTCCTGGGCATATACCCAGAAAAATTAAGAGATAAGCCATGATCAAACATTTGTTCTCCAATATTCATCACTGCGCAGTTCACTATCACAAAAAATTGGAAAAAGCCTAATTTTCATCAATGTATGAATGAATTAAAATATCTGATATATACACACAATGTAATACTACACATCCCTAAAAAATAGTGATGAAATGATGAAACACTTCGTCTCGTGAAAAGAGCTGGAGAAGATTATGCTGAGTGAATTAAGCCAAGCCCACTGAGATAAGTTCAAAAGCAGAACAGGCCTTAGGAAAAACGCACACAACACACAATTCCTGGACTAAGGACCAGATACTCTGGAATGAGCCAGACCAATCCTAAAGATACATAACTCATCAAACACAAACAAATAAGTAAACAAACAAGTTAAACGCACACACACATATAAAGGTGCAGATAGCACCTTGCTGAAATGTATCCTTTCTACCCCTCTCATATTCCTTTAATGCACACAGAGGGGTGGGAGAAGAAAAAAATATGGCAATGGGGAACCAGGGCACTAATCCACCCAAGTAGAGGGTATTGCTTATGTCTTCACAGGAAAGGGAGATCGAGAATAGACCTCATTCCTCTGTGCCCATCCTTGAGGGTGGTTTTCCTGACTCGAGCAGTTCATTCCCAGAGATAACTGCAGGGCTGGCCTTAGCTCAAGATTTTACATCGTCTCCCTAGATGACAGCGCTATAGAGGATGACCCTGAAGGTACAGTTTGGGGAGAGTTGCTAGTCTGACATACACACGTGGGGGCAAACCAAAAGGAGATGCTACAAACCCGTGATGGGAGTGCAGCCTTGAACTCCTTGAGGAATCCCGATTGTAGAGTTCTGACTCTGGGCACAGCACTTGACACCTCACATGAACTGGTTGGGGGTTACTTACAAGGGCACCACATTGAAAGTCTAGAGGTGTAACAGGGTGTGGGGGACACTACACTGCTCCATCCTGACTGCAGGAAGAGCAATAGGGAGCTGTAGGATGCTCGCCTTTTAGACATAAATGCTGAGGATGAAAGACATAAATGCTGTTAGGTAAGTGGTCCCAGGATATGGAACCCTGAAAGAAAAGGGGATTGGTCTGAGGCTTTATAACAGGTCCTGCCTGCTATTTAACAGAGAGGTATTCATCTACGCTGGGTCAGGATACCAATTAGACTTGGAATTATTTATATGGTCTCTCTCTCTATCTCTCTCTTTTGGTGTCTAACTATATAAGGTAGGCAGCATAAGCTGCTCAATGGAGACAGTAATGAGACCAACAGTAGGGGGTGGGGGGAGGCATGGGCAGGGGGGAGGGGCGGCGGCAGGGGGAGATGAAGGGTGACCCAATAATAATGGGGACAAGGAAATAGCAACGGTAACAAAATTGACAATGATGTAGAGTTCTGGTCAGGTCTGATCAATCAAAAAGTGTCAGAGAGGAAATACTGAGAGGTGAACAATGGGGAAGCATGATAGGGGGTAGGAGAAAAAGAAAAACGGGAAAGAAGAAGAAAGACAAAATTTGTATACATAGGTATAAATATGGATATATAAATATGAAAATATATAATTATATAAATATAGGTGTATTTGTCTATACATGTACTTATATGTAAATAAATGAGGAAGCAGATGGACTTTGGGCCTCTACTAAAATCTCACCTAAGTTCAAGTACAAGAACAGTTTGTTCTAATAATGTGGCACTGCATGATACTTATCTTCCCGACACAATTGCTGAAGACAAAATGAGTGCATAATCAAATGTGGCAAAGAAAGCTGATGGTGTCCAGCTATTTAAAAATATATAATCTCCAGTCTTAAAGGCTTGGAGCCAAACAAGCAGCCATTGAGCTGGAAAGCACCAAAGCCCACATGGAAGAAGCACACCAGCCTTTGTGTGTGATCATAAGGTGTTGACAGAAGTAGTTATCAGAATTTCAAAATCAAGAAATCAAATTGATGTGAAGGAGTGTGGACAAAGTGGAAACCCAAAACCGACCTATAAGACAAATGAATAGAACTTCACAAATGGGCCGTGTGGGAGTGGGGGATGAGAAATTTAGACTGCACTATAGTACGGATGAAACACATAAGTATCCTCTGGTTCTTTAATGTTTTCTCCCATTACTATTAAGGGTAATGTTTCACCTCATTAATACTGTTAGCCTCATATGTTCAGGTGTATAATTAAGACAGTTTGATGCAGGAATGCCAGGATGAATGCCAATTCAGAAACAGCAACAGGAGTAATGATTCCCAGGGGATCTGGGAAGAGAGGGGAAGGGATTTGGGAAAAGGGGAGCTGATCGCAATCATGACTGTATAACCTCACTTGAGGAGCATGAATAACAGAATTTTAGGTGAATCCGTTTATTGGATGAGGTAAGAGATGAATATATATACACACACACACACACACACACGCATAGACATACATATTATATAATAATAACAACAAAGGTTCCTGGGGAAAGGGTGAAGGAGGGAGGGACAAAGTGGGGTGGATATCAAAGAATCAAGAAGAAAGAAATGTTTTGAAACTGATTGTAATAGCAATTGTACAATTATGCTTAATCTATTCGAATTATGGAAGGGTATGACATCTCCCCCAAATAAAATAATGAATATGAAAATATAAGAGTAAAATAAAAGGACAAGCAGATCTTTCTTGAAAGAAGTAAAGCCAGAATGCTCATTAGAGGCAAGGATGGCAAGACTTCGTTTAACATACTTGGACTTATTGTCACGAGAGACTAATCCCTGGAGAAGGGCATCATGCTTGGTAAAGTTGAGGGGGTGAAAAAAGAGGAAGGTCCTTTATGAGATGGAGTGAAACAGTGGCTGCAACAATGGGCTCAGATATGGGAACAATTGTGGGGACGGCACACAGGACCGTGCTGTGTTCTCTGTTGTTGTGCATAGATTTGCCTGCCATGGGTCAGAACTGACAGGATGGCACCTAATAACAAAAACGAATTCCATCCACTTGGAATTTCCCTGAACTTTCTGTTCCTTTCCACTGTCTATTCATAAGACAATACACAGACGTTAATTGTATGTTGTATATTGTAATTTAGTATCTGATTTGTATTATTCTACTCATGGCTCTTTTTCAAGATTTATAGTCATTTTACAAGCTTATTTTTCCATGCAAACATAGAGATTAATTTGAATAGCCACAAAATGAGATAATGTGAGATTTTATTATAAGTTCATTAGATTTGCATATTAGCTTAAAAGTGATATGTTTTTGGTGTTAAATCCAAGGAGCGTTTTCCTGTTCGATTCAATCTATTTCTGTTTTCTTTCAGGTATGTTTAAAAACTGTTTTACATATAAGTTCCATACCTGTATTTTTCTTCTTAGGAGCTGTGGTTAAGTAGTTGGACCAACCAAACAGGCAGCATTTTCAAGCCATTGGCTGCTCTGGGGGAGACATGGAGGCTTTTCTGTCAGGGGAAACCACTGGGACCGCTCTCATTTGCCCTGTGGTTCACTGTTGGTCTGAGGGGAATGACTCAAGAGCAGAGAGGTGAAGAGGATCACTTATTAATTTTTCCTAAAAATGTTATATAGTTTGTTTTATCTTAAACAAAACATTCTTTTCTGTTACAACTTTTTACTGGTTATCATTTCTACATGTGAAAGCTACTCACTTTTGTGCTATTTTTGAACTATGTTAATTGGAGAGCATTTTAAAAAGCTGTTTTATAAGCTATTATCCTGCATTTTCAGAAAATACTTTCATATTGTTTCTAAATAGTTCCATTTCTCCATTCCTTATCTGATCAGCACTCCATTTAATGTCAGAATAAGATCTCTGCATGGTGGTATATGGGTTCTACTTTACATTTTTCAACTCTTCTATATATTTTTTAAAATTATATTAAAACAAAGAGAATGCAAGTCTTTTTCCATTATGAATTATGAATGAGATTAAAAGCTATTTATTTAACAGTTCTAGATTCAAATCTGGAATGAAAAATCATAATTGAAACAATTTTTTTAACCATAAAAATCGATAAAATTTTGTAATACATTAAAAGTCTTTTCCTGAAGAATACAAATGCCTGAAATATTTATATCAATAATAAAACAAATATAGAAATAATTTCCCAAATCAAATTAATAAATAAGCACATAATGTTTATAAAATTAAATAAACAAAAACATTAAGAATGGACTTAAAAATTAAAATAAAATTTTATGAGGCAGTCATAATAAAAATAATAAAACTAACGTATTTAGTTGCTAGTTCTTTTTAAAATCAAGCACAAGTTCACAGAATTTAGACAAGAAAGAAAGCAAGAAAATGGACACATAGAAAATAATTATAGGGAGATTAATAGTGGGTCTTAAAAAAAACTATAATGCAAAAGGAACACATATTTGCAAATATTTTGAGTTTAGGTAAGATGGAAAGTTTCTTAACAAAATACAATTGAGTAAAAATTATCCTTTAAAAGCATAGAGTTAAGTAGGGCAGTTCCATAAGAGAATAGGAAAGTATAAAAATATTTTTCCAACAAAAACACGAAGCACAGATGTTTTCAAGAGGTGATTCTATAAAACTTTGACACTCTGGATGACCCTAATGCTCAATGAAGTGCTCCAGAACTTCCAAAGTGAGGAGATCTTCAAATTATGTATTCTGAAGCAGGAATACCATTAATTGTTGAAAATTCAGTATAATAGTATACTCAGTATAATACCTGAGTATAATGACTAAGGCAAGTAAAATGTTAAATTTTAAATCAGATGGTATAATAAAATATCAGTATGATATCAATTGCTGAGTCAAAGACAAGAAATAAATCCACATTTCAATTTTGAACATAAATGCTAATTTTCTAAATAAAATGTTTATAAATAGAATTGACTATTTGATATGGGAAAATAATATATCATAAACAAAGGGAGTTTCATCTTTGGAAGGTAAAGAAGGTTCAAAGTTTGAAAATATATTAAAATATTATAGTATTTAGGCTATGAAGATATTGAGATATCATAGTAACACTACTACAACGACAAAAAAATAAATCTTCTCAAAAGATATTTTTAAATTTAAAAAGAATGTATTATTCAATCCTCCAGTAGCTATGGTGCATGGAAGAAATGATGAAGTCAAAGAGCTGAACAGAATATTTCAATGGACAGCTTGAGAAGACAAAGTAATATTTTATAATGAAATGTGCAAAGACCTACAGTTAGAAAACCAAAAAGGAAGAACATACTTATCAAATTTTAAATTGAAAGAACTCAAGAAAAAATTGCAGCTTTGAGTTGCAATATTGAAAGATTTTATGGGCAAAATATTGAATGATGCAGGAAGTATTCAAAAAAATGGCGGCAAGAATACAGAATCACTGTACCAAATGCTATGTTCCACAATTTCAGGAGATAGTAGGTGAACAAGAACCAATGGTACTTCAGAGAGAAGTTTAAGTTTCACTGAAAGCATTAGCCTACACAAGATTCCAGGAGTTGATAGAATACCAATTTAAATGTTTTAACAAACGGAGGAAGCACTGGAAGCACTCACCTGGCCATGCTAGCAAAATTGGGAGAGAGTTACTTGATCAACGGACTGAAAGAGATCCGTATTGGTAATTATTCCAAAGAAAGGTGATCCAACTTAATGCTCAAATTATAAAGCAATATCATTAATATCACAAGCAAGCAATGTTTTTCTGAATATTGTCTAACGGTTGCAGCAATATATTGACAGAGGATTGCCAGGGATTCAGACTGGATTCAGAAGAAGATAGTATTGCTGATGTCAGATAGAGCTTGGCTGAACACAAAGGATCTAAGAAAGGTAAATTAGGTTTTATTGACTCTTCCAACACATCCAACTGTGTGGATTATTGCACATTAGGGATGATAACTGGAGAAGAATGGGAATTCCTGAACAATTCATTGTACTCATGGGGAATTTGTACCTGTTTCAAGAGGCAGTTGTGTGAACAGAACAAGGAAATACTGCATGGATTAAAATCAGGAAAGGTGTGTGTCAGGATTGCATCCTCACATCATACTTATTCAATCTGTATGCTGAGCAAGTCATCTGAGAAGGTGGATTATATGAAGAAGAATGTGGCATCACGATCGGAGAAAGGCTTATTCATAACCTGTGATATTCAAATGACACAACCGTACTTGCTGAAAGTGAGGAGGACTTGAAACACTTGATGAAGATCAAAGATTGCAGCCATCGGTAAGAAATAAGGAGACCAAAATCTTCACAATTTAACTACTACATAACATCGTAACAAATGGACAGAAGTTTGAAGTTGTCAAGGAATTTGTCTTGCCTGGATCCATAATCAATGCTCATGGGAAACAAACCCCGGATTGATGAGCCTATAGGGACAGAAAATAGAATAAGGTTTTTTTGGGGGGTGGAGAGGGTGAGGTGGGAGTAGGGCAGTGGTGGGATGTGGGGGTCTAGAAAGAAAGAAATTTTGGAAACTGTGGGATCAATTGAACAATTCTGCTTTACATGACTGAAATATGGAATTATATGATATCTGTATTAACTCTCAATAATTTTTTAAAAGGAATAAAAAATTTTAAAGGAGTAAATGTGAGTGCATAAAAACAAAAACAAAAAAGGAGAGAGCTAAAAGGCCACATTACACTGGGCAAAACTCCTGCACAAGACCTCTTTAGAGTATTGAAAAGCATTGAGGTTAGTTTGAGTGGCACCTGACCCAAGCCATGGTATTTTCAATGATCTCATATGCATGCAAAAGTTGAATATTAAATATTAAATAAGCAAGACTGAAGAAGATTTGATGCATTTGAATTGTGGAGCTGGTGAAAATAAATGAAAAGGACAAACAGATCTGTCTTGGAAGGAGTCCAGCCAGAGGGCTCCTTAGAGGCATGGATGATGAGATCTCTCATATACAGAGGGCTCCTTAGAGGCATGGATGATGAGACTTCTCATATACAGAGTGCTCCTTAGAGGCATGAATGATGAGCTCTCTCATATACAGAGTGCTCCTTAGAGGCATGGGTGATGAGACTTCTCATATCCTCTTGTCAGGAAAGACTAGTCCCTGAAGAAGGACATCATGCTTTATAAAATAGAGGAATAGCAAAAAAGGAGAAGGTGCTCAACAAGATAGATTGACACAGAGGCTGCAACAATGACCAGAGCTTAGGAACAATTGTGAGTGCTTCATTCTGGTCTTCATGGGGTCTTTATAGGTTGGAACCTACTTGATGGCCAAAAACAACAACTTAACATTATGTAGCTCCACTGCCATCGGGTTGATTCTGAATCACTGCTCTCGTGAAGATGTAGAGATTTCGGGGTTGTAAATCTTCATGGGAGCAGACAGCATCCATCTTTCTTCTATTGGAGTATCTAGCGATTTTGCGGCTCAAGCATTTGAATTGTCTACTTTGGGGTTAGCAACTCAATGCTTCTCTGGCATCGCCATGAGTTCTCTTTCTTCTGTCATTTACCTGAACTATCAAGGCAATTCGTTCAATGCTCAGTTAAAATCGTTTTAAATTCTAAACTCCACACTGTATTCATTCTATAAACTTATCCTGTACTAACAAATCTTACCCCAATCATAATGAGCACATTTTCTTTGACATTGTTGGGCATAATTATAACTATTTACAATTTTCTGTTAATTGTAATATTTGAGTCACCTAAGACTTAGTTTCGATTGATTACCTTTCCTTTTGAGTAAATTTAGTTTTCTTTTCCTTTTTAAAATAATTTAGCAATTCTGAATATTATTATACTTACTGGAGGAGCATTGGTAGATACAGTGATTTGGGCACTGTAAAAATTATTGGTTTGCCAATGGTGGACTTTTCTTCAGAAGAAGGATGGTTTGTTTGTTTTTTGCACTTCTAGCTTTACTTTATTTATTTATTTAAATCATTTTGTATCACAATCCATACATCCAGTCATTGTGTCAAGCACATTTGTATGATTGTTGCCATCATCATTCTCAAAACATTTTTTTTCTACATGAGCCCTTGGTATTAGCTCCTCATTTTTCCCCTCCCTCCCTCATAACTATTGATAATCTATAAATTATTATTTTTTGTCATGTCTTACATTGTTCGATGACTCCCTTCACCCACTTTTTTGTTGTCCATCCCCCAGGGAGGGGGTTATATGTCAATCCTTGTGATCGGTTCCCCTTTTGCCCCCCACCTTCCCCTTCCCCTCCTGGTATTGCTACTCTCATTACTGTTCCTGAGGGGTTTATATGTCCTGGATTCCCCGCATTTCCAGCTATTACCTATACCAGTGTACATCCTCTGGTCTAGCCGGTTTTGTAAGGTAGAATTGGGATCATGACAGTGGGGGGTGGG
>NW_022103902.1:19686975-19697186 GCF_000313985.2 Echinops telfairi
CTTACATACTGTGAGAATGTTGTCAGGAGAGACCAGTCCCCAGAGAAGGACATCGTGTTTGGTAAAGTGGAAAGGTGGCCAAAAAAAAAAAAAAAAGGCCCTTGATGAGATGGATTGACACAGTGGTTGTATCAATGGCTCAGGTACAGGAACAATTGTGAAGATGGCGCAGGACCGTGCAGTGTTTCAGTCTGTTGTGCACAGGCTCTCTATGGGTCAGAGCTGACTTGAGGGCACCAAACAACAGCAACATACTTTCTATCTTAGGGATATAAAATTTGTTATATATCCTCAAATCTCATGTTATTGGCTATGCTGTTTGGGTATAATATAGCCTTATTACTCTTTTATAGCTATGCACTCAGCATTGTAAAAATACTGGTAAATTTAAATAGTTGTTCTTAGTATAATTATTTCTTTTATTTTTTTGTAGTTTTGAGAGTTTCTGCTTCATGAAGGTGCTGACCATTTTGCTTGGTGAATAGATGTTCATAACTATTATACATTTATAGGGAAGTGTGGCTTTTAGCACTGCAAACTGTCGTTTTATATCACACATATTATGTTTAGGCCTGGAATTCATTCTGTCCTTGTGTGTAATATTTCTTCAGCATCACAAACTTTACCACTTTAATGTTTCAATTTGCCTGCTGTATTTTTGCCCATCTCTTTATTTCAATCTCTCTGAGTCAATTTGTTTTAGATATATAACATATGCTGGTATATATTTGCTTTGACATTATGATGCTGACATGTATGACATAAACAAAAGCTTGAAGTATATTCATGCACTTTAGTTTGCCTTTTTATGTTCTTTCTTTTAGATAACTGTTCATTCAAGGAGAATGAAACCTCCGTGATGTAGGCTTGACTCTAACCTTAATTTTAGAGCCAAACATAGTCTAATCCAGCTGAATTATAGAAAACCTATAGTGCATGAATGAAAAAAAAATTCTTATTGCTGTAAATTGTTGAATTTGGGGATAGTTTAATGCATGACTATAGTGACCACAACGACCAAGAAGTAAAGAGTTGCTTTTACAAAATAACAAAAATTGGTTGAATTTGTTTTGGAGCTGTGCAAAAAGTGGCAAGAAATTTCATAGAAAGAGTTAGAAAACTGATCTTGAAAATTCAATGACCTAAAAAGAAGTTAACCTATGCTATGTTGTAACTAAAGTTTTGGTAACTGTAAAGCCAGGATAATGAGGAGAATAAAATTATATACATATATCTAAGAAACTTCTGTTGACTAAGGAGATTTTATAGTAGACTGTTAAAATTAAAGGTCTCTGTTGCAATTTGCAAAGATAAAATTCTAGAAGAAAAGGAATCAACTAACCAATAGAATACTATTGAGAAGAAATGTGAAGAATATGATAGGATTTCTGTATTCCCAAAGAAGCCTCCTGAGAATGCAGATCACACAAAAGTGGTCATGTCATAGAAGAAAATCATACCAATTTTAAAAAAATGATAATCTATAGGTTAACTATATATTTTGCTTTTCAGTAAAAAAAAATAATAACAATTATTAAACAATAAAGTAACATCTTGGTGGATACTGAATGTAGAGAGTTATTTCTGGGCTAAAATAACACTCAAAATTTTGAAACATACTGTACCATTTCATTTCTAATGGGGTTCCTCAGTTATAACACCATCTTTGTTTTGCACATTAAACATAATTATCACCAAGCCAGATTAATGAGCCAAATATTGGAGGTAGTCTTCATACCAATGAGAGACTTCACAATTTTATTCAGGAAGGCATGAGGAAAGAATAGCTCTACCATTTTTTGTTGCTAATCTTTGAGAATAGTCATCTGCACTTGATGATAATTATAGTTTCAATTTTTCTCGCCACAATTTCTTATTTGGAACAATAAAAGTCAACACATTGCACTCAGTATAGAGTATATATATTCAAGAACAACTGGACTGTAGGCATCCTTAAAAGTGACTACATGTGTGAACTTAAAAACCATCATTTTGTTCATATTTGTTTAAATTAAGTTCAGTTTTTGTCACTTTCATCAAAAGTTTCTGATCAGTATTTTGAACATCAAATTAAAGAAAGCTTCATTAGGCATTCTGAAAGAGAATTCCACTTGTAGTAGTGAAAATTGTCCTCAGAGTTCTTAACATATTAAG
Source organism: Echinops telfairi (assembly GCF_000313985.2). Taxonomy (NCBI): domain Eukaryota; kingdom Metazoa; phylum Chordata; class Mammalia; order Afrosoricida; family Tenrecidae; genus Echinops; species Echinops telfairi. The sequence continues at coordinate 19,689,130 of NW_022103902.1, forward strand.
TTCTCCATTCTGAGTATACAAAATATGTGATTGAAAATAAAAATGTTATATCAAAGTAAAGATCAATATTCTTAACATGTAAGAAATTAGAAATATAGAACTATAAACTGTACAAAATCTACTTGATAAAAGAAACTAAGTCAAGATTAAAAAAAAGAAAATCAAGAATAGAGACACCATAATATGAGATGACTGAAATCTAAAACTAAACAAAGTGGCTTTTTAATGACTAAATTATGTTAAAATACATTTTTAAAAAGAAAGCAAATGGCAGTCAAATATGAAAATAATATAATTGTGATGGATTAGAACAAATTCTAGTACTTAAAGTAAAATTCAAAAGGTGGGGTAGTGGGATTAGGTACTATTTCATCACTTTTCTATAGAAAAAATTTACTAAGTAGTGCTTTATTTACATTGATAAAATAAAAAATGGAGATATTAGTACATTATTTAAATTATAATAAAAATCAGAAAAGAGAAAAATGTCTACAACTTTCAGTTTGACAGAAAGGGTGCGGCAAAAGGTAGAAAATGCAGAATTTATGGCAATATAAAGCAAACTAAAGCAGTATAGGTTGTCAAATACTTAAACTTAATGAAAAATTAAGGTAAAATATAAATAATACTGCTACTGTCATTAATATATGTGCCACTATAAAATAAACACAAAGTTTATACTAACCCCAAACAACGTATAGGTCATAGACAGAAAAAACCTAGGTAAATGAATCAAAATATTTAAAGTAAAAGAATGACAAAAGATAAAGCAAATTCTAATGCCAGGAGGACTAATGCAGTCATGGTCATATTAAAGGGTTTCAAGGCATTAATGTATTAAATATGACTATTGGAGCATTTTCAATAATAAGTAATATAATTATCAGTGAGCATGTTGCTCTGGCAGTGTGGGTGGAGGTGGGGGTGGGGGTGGGGGGCGGTAAGCAGTAGCGTACTACCCACTAGCTTCTCTCTGAGGAAGATGAGACTGACTGCTTCCGTAAAGATTGACCTGAAAGAGCAGCTGTGCCTTGTCCTATGCGTCTTGATCTACTTGATGGTCGTGTGCCGGTTTGTTTTGTCTTCCTCTGCTGTCAAAGAAACCCTGGTCACGCGTACTTAAGCGCTCAGCTACCAAATGAAAGGCCCAAGGTTCAAACGTGGCAGGAAGTGGTTTGCTTATGCAAAGATGTATAGCCTTGAAGCTAGTGGGGCAATTCTGTTGTACCTTATGTTTTCAAGGAGTCATCATCAGCCCCTTGGCAATGGCTTGGTTCTTTTTGGTTTGTGCTGCTATCTTCATTATTTAAGCATCAAATTAACTTAAAATGAAAACACCAAGTCAAGATTGTAGAAAATATAAGGAGAAAGCAATAGACAAAAACTAGTCATAGTCTATTTTAACTCACTTTTCTCAATGCTTGATAAAATATGTAAAAATCAATAGCTTTTCTAATAACAATTTTTAAGCAAAGACTCCATTAAACTATAGCCACACAAAAAATACCCTTCAAGGTAATTTTAAATAATAAGATGGGTCAAATTTAAGTAACCTAAGAACAAAAAGAAATAAAGAAATATGCCGTATGAAGAGAAAAATTGTAAAATCTACTTTTATTTAAATGTCTGTATGCTTCAAATTTATCTAGAAATCTAGTGTTGTCCCAATATTAGTGATATATTGCCAGGAACTTGAAAACATTCCAAAATAAATTCCATCTAGAAAACTAAACATGAAAAGTATCCAGGCAGTTCTTAAAACAAATAGAAAAATTAGAACAGACTAGAAGTTAGTAAAATATAAAATAAATTTTCTTCTTGGTGTACCTCTACACAAATCAATAGACTAGATGGTGACCTCCAGAAATAACCAAATCTAGAATTATAGTCTATTTTGAAACGCGATTTAAAGTAAGTAGCAAAAAACACATTTTTTTTGGCATTAGCAAAAGGGTTTCAAACAGAAATGCAGCAAAGATTTAAAATGTAAAGCACAAAATGGAATAAAAGTACTAAAATGAAACATGAGAGTTAAAAAAGAAACAAAAAGCCTCTGGAGAGAGAGCTCCAAACCCACCATCATTAAATTGATATCAGCTCATAGCAAATGACTTCACAGAAATATAAAATATCTGTAGAAAAGAACTATAATGTAAGCAATATAAGAATATTATTTTTTAATGTTATCTTATTTAACCAGTTATGAGAAAAAGAAAGTTTTCTTAAATGGCAAAATTTTAAGTATCAATTAACAAATGAATATTTAATAATAAAAAATGCATAGAGCAAGAAGGAACAGTTTATAAAAATGTATACATGTGGAAAGTTGTTCCAGTTCATTACATCTGAATAAACTATTTCAGATAACTATAGTTTTCTCTTATAGCATGACAAGTAAACAAAATTATATAGTGTTGGCAAAAGTAGGCTAGAAGTAGCTACTCTCCTATATCATTAAAAAGTGTTAACACAGTTGTGGTAGTTACATAATCTGGTGTCAATTAGGGATTTGAGAGGATTAAGACTGAAGGGGTGGAGTCTATTCTGTTAATCGGATCATAGCCAATGAGGCCTCTGTGTGGGCATGGGTTTCTCCTGAGAATGCTGGGAAACCTGGGTTTTTTTTATCCTCCTTGGAGGTGGGAGATGACTCTGTCTATATATTCACTCCTTGAAAGACACTCTACTGGCAAGACTCATGGAACTATGCTAGTGCCCCAAGCTGGAGAAGTCACATGGAAACCTCTGCCGGTGTTGAGATGCTTACAACACCACGAGATCCAAAGACTTTCTACCCACTGGCCTGTGATCTCCCTGCAATCCGCATCATTGCATGTGTTTCATGAGTCTGAACAGGACTTTGTAGATCGGTATCAGACAGATGGGCTAATATCGGATTTATGGGCTTCGACTGGACTGGGTTGGGATCCTTTTTAATGAAGAATTACCCTTTATATAAAACTCTTTCTTAAACACATATGATTTGTTTGATTTGTACACTATGGATTTGTGTCTCTAGTCTACCCGGACTAACACAACAGTATTTTCTGAAAGATATTTAGAAATGTCTATAAGGAGTCCTGATGACAGAGTAGTGATGCAATGGGCTCCTATCTTACTGTTTGAAACTACATCACTGCCAAAGGAAGATGAGTTTTCTACTCTCATAAAGAGTTACAGTCTCAAAGATGCACAGGTGCAGCTCTACTCTGTCCTATAGTGTCACTATGATTTGAAATTGACTCAATGGCAGTAAGTTTTTTGGGGGGTTTTGGTTTGTTTTTTCTGTTGTTGTTTAATAGACATTTTAAATATGTATGTCTTAGCTCAGCATTTCCTCTTATAAGAACGCTTTTTACTGCAAAGGTCATCCAAAACACCAACACAGGAATGTCCACTATCAGATTTTTTATAAGAATGAAAATATGGCAACAACTAAAACTGAATGTGCATTCACAATGACCTGGGAAGTCCACCATGGTAATTCCAGTGCTGTGTGTAATGGAGTCACTTCTAGCTCATAACCTCTCAATGTGACAAATTAGAAGTACCCTATTAAAAAAAAAGGGGAGGGGGGGAATTACCCTATACAGTTTTCTTGTCTTTAAGTAGCAGAGCTCCAGGTCTTCTTTAAAGTTTTCCTCTTTATCTCTAATGACTTCTCCTCTTTACCTCTATTAATATCTCTGACCCTGGAATCAACAAAATTTTGCAAATGGTAATATAATCACTTATAGCTATTACTTCCTATAATATTCTTTACTCAAATTTTAATACAACTGATCTGTGTTTCTAATATTGAAATGAATTTCCTGTAGACAGAATATATTTAGATTTTTTTATTTATTCCATTGATCTGTTTAAGTAATTAATCTGATGATCTCTAAGTAATTGACATTTAATGTAATTTTTGAAATGGTTAGGTTTAAGTCTTCTATCTTACCATTTGTTTTAGCTTATCTACTCTTATTTCTTTCATCCTTTTCTGGATTAATTAGGTATTTCTTAGGTATCTAATTTGATTTATAATATTGATTTAGTAGCTAAACTGGTCCTTGCTAATTTATTATGATGCTAAGAAAGTGTGTCCCTCTTAGGACATAAAACAAAATCATTGTTGCCTAGGAAAATGACTACTGTGATCAGACTTGACAACTCTATCTCAGGTCGAAGAATTTCAAGCTGAGGGGAGAATATATTATGTTCTGTAAGGAACATATTTTGATTTCCACTGACTTAAGGGCAGCTCTTTGTGACAAATTTGTAAAAGGGAGCGACTGCCAAATACAGTGAGTATGGATAAGAGATTCTTCTTTGACAGGGAAATGAATGGCCAATATCAAAAGTAAGAACAAAAAGTAAACGGGTGGGATGTACTTATTTGGTCCATGCAATCATGCAGGTTCCCTCCTTAATCAAACATCCCATGTAATTCAGAACTGTTATACTAGAAACTCAGAGAGTAACAAAAAGGTTCATTTTGGGTCTGGAGACTATTAAACTTAAACTCTTGCAGTTGGAGATTGTTTTTGATGAATGATTGGGTCTTAAATGAGTATAAAATAAAATGCCTGCGATGAAGAGAGAGGCGTTGAATGTTAGTTCCTACACTGTTTTTGATTAGAGGAGATGTCGCAACGCTTACAGGAAGTCCTCCGGTTAAAGTCCGATGTCAGAGAAGACTGTGTCTCCTGGGAATATGTAGATCGTATCTGTGTGCAGTCCTTGGGAGAAACCAGGGAACCAAGGAAGCCCTCCACGCTGATGCAGCGGTGTTTTAGGGCCCAGCAACCGGACTCCTGATCAATGAAACTAGCCGTAGTCGGAAGGTTTTAACTTACAATTTGTAAGCCCATCTTCTTAAACTTTTTTCAGGAAAGGACAGAGATTTTTGAATAAGAAAGAATCTAATGTTTATAGCAACTCTCTTTTTAGGGAAGTCCCTGTCCCCAGCATGCATCATTGGTCACAGATGGCAGATGAATATGTATGCTGTGGGCTTGGCCTACTGTTTATTTTATAGATGCAATTTTTCAGACACATTGTACTTTCCTATAGATTGATATGATAGTCTGAGATTCTAACCATCTATGGCATCTATGGCGCAGCTTCTATACAGATGTAAGTTCTAAATTCCAAATGATGAATTTTTAAATGAGATTTTTTAAACCTAATCTAATTGCAAGCTGGAAATGCCTTATGTCTTTCTAAATGTGATCTTAGCAAAATGTTTACAACTCTGTTATAAGAGGCTTCTCATAATACTCTGGAGTATGGTAGAAGGCAATATAGTTCCTGATTCCTTCTATCTACCTCTACTGTTCCCACCTGGCTACTCAGAAAATCCTATGGAAGCCTGTTCACCTCATTTTTCTTTCCTTTTCATTCAAATGTAAACGTACCTTTTCTGAAACAAAATTAATTTATCACCATGGCGATCAGAAGAGTGGTTAACTTTGGAGACTGGTGTTAACTAGAAGATCCTCTGGGGTGCAGGAAATAAGTACGTGTTAGTTATTTGGATACATATACATTTAATAATTACTGAAATGTACATTTCAGATTTCCATAGTTTATGTAATTATGCTTCAATCAATTTTATTTTTAAAAAATGTTCTGTTATAAATTTTATAAAAAACAAATAAAAATTGCAAAGATAATGAATTTGCTTCTAGTGAGTTTATCTTAGTGGTATGTTGTTTCTGCATTGTAATCAAGACCATCACTAACTTTCTATTAATCTACATTTGGAGTAAGCTAATGTTTAAATGTTAATGGGAGCATGATCTGTTGAGAGATTTTGATTTTAAATATAAATGTTTATGCATGTTTCAAAAGACCTTCCTTTGATTTGCATCTCATTATCCCAGACTCAAAGCTGCTGCAATAACCGAGGCTACTGAAGTGTCCGTGTTTTGAGATAAAATAGCAACGGTGAAAAGATTTAGGATGCAAGACCTTATTGGTGAAAGCTTCCGGAAGTCAGAACACAGCTGAAGAACCTAGAGACTCCGTGTTTACCAGAGCAAAGTACGCCCTGAAACACATCGAAGGAGATTCACACGGCTTTAAAATAAGCTAAGAGATTCTAGGTTAAAGTGTATTTTCCTTTTTAAAATTAGACATTCATTTCAGGTGCTACTAAAAACTCTTTACGTTCCCCCAGAGGTACATTTTAAACATAGACACAATTTTACATGCAATTCTGAGTATAATCATGGACAATTTGATGTACATGTATTTGTCATCTATTGCTTTATGAAAATCATTTGAAAAATAGCTATCAAATGAGATCCTTTTTATTCAAATGTGTTTAATTAAATTAAATAACTAAAGTGAATTAATAAACATTTACACATTAGGCACTATGTTAGGTAGAGTGATCTATAAGCCCAAAAGTGCTGCCAACAAGAAGTTGACCCAAATGCTAGGAGTAATATGCACACTCATAAACCAACTTATAAACTATTAGTAGGGTCAACAAGAAATTACTTTAATTTTATAATCAAAACCCAAAACTTTAAGAATATATTTTTCAATAGTTTCTCCCTTGTTTAATACTTGATGTGCTTTCTGTATTTTTCTTATTGAAATTCCATTTTATCAGAGGACATTTGTCATTTTTCTTTTCTTTTTTTAAAATCATTTTATTGGGGCTCATACAACTCTCATCACAATCCATACATCTATCCATACAATATACAAGCACATTTGTATATTTGTTGCCATCATCATTTTCAAAGCATCTTCTTTCTTGGTATCAGCTTCCCCCTCCCTTGCCTACCCTCCCTCCCTCACAAACCCCTGATAATTTATAAATTATTATTAGTTTTTCCTATCTTATATTGACCAATGTAAGTGATTGGTATCAGCTTTCCCCTCCCTTGCCTACCCTCCCTCCCTCACAACCCCTGATAATTTATAAAGTATTATTAGTTTTTCCTATCTTATATTGACCAATGTAAGTGACTGACCAATCACTCACTTTTCCATTGTCCATCCCCTGGGAAGGGGTTATGGGTAGATCCTTGTGATCAGTTCCCCCTATCTCCCACTACCTTCCTCTTACCCTCCTAGTATGACTACTCCCAATATTGTTCCTGAGGGATTGTTTATCTGGCCTGGATTCCCTGTTTTTCCAATTCCTGTCTGTATGATGTACATGCTCTGGTCTAGCCAGATTTGTAAGGTAGAATTAGAGTCGTTATATTGGGGAGGTAGGAAGCATTAGAGAACCAGAGAAAGATATAGTTTCATCGGTGCTATACTGCACCCTGACTGGTTCATCTCCTCCCCGTAACCCTTCTGTAAGGGGATGAGAGGACATCTTTCAAAGTGTCTTTGAGGGTGAGAATTTAAATTCAAAGGTTAATTGAGAAACACAGACAGAGAGTAAAGTGAAAATTGTTACACGTGGAATAGCATTGCCTTCATTACTTTAATGTTTATATCCCTTTCAAATAGAGTGAAGGAGAAGAGATTGGTACATCTTGTCAAAGAGCCTGCAAGTGAGTAAGGCAGTCTTGGGAAAACTAGCCTTATTAAATCTAATTCAAAATTATGTTTTAAAAATTCAATATTTCTAAGCCCACGGGTGAAATAAGGGCAATTCACTATTACCTTTTCCTTTTCTCCACAGTAAATTTTGTTCTCTCTGTTTCATTTTTGCCTTTACCCTTAAGAGATAAACATAAAACAACAAAATATCAACGTTTCATATTCTGAAAGGCAAAATTAAGGGCAGTTTTTATACAACTGTCCTTAAGATAAAGGAATCTAAATTATTATATTTTTTTAAAATGTCCTTCTTTCATTTGGAGAGGGGCAGAGACAATAACAGGTAATTGTTAAGATTAGAAATATTTTGTCAACTACCCTGATGCCTAATTTTGGCTTCAATATTTATTAACTGAAAAAAAAGAGTGTGGTGGTGGTGGTGGTAAAACATTTAACATCTGAGTCCCAGCCTCGTTGTCCACAGGGATAAAATAAGATTGTCTGGGCCTTCATATTAGTTTCCCATGTAGGCTACAATAAATTACCACAAATTAAATGGA
>NW_022103902.1:19697519-19708082 GCF_000313985.2 Echinops telfairi
TGTGGCTGACTCCCTTTCCAGCCTCATTCCTGTGATGGCACAGTAAAACTCCACATCGATGCAGTGCTGAGACCCCCATGTCCTTGATGGATCTTGGCAGAGTGTGTGTTTTGGTTTTGTTATTTTCCCAGCTTCTCCTGTCTACTTTATTTCTTAGTTTATGGACCCTTTCTTCCGTCTTCAAAACCAACCATGGTGAGCAGAATCCTTTGGTAGCTTTGCATCTTTCTGATTCTGCTCCTTTCCCTTATCTCTTATGTTTTCTGAATTCTACCAAAAGTCTGACTTTTTTGTGTGTGTGTTTTTTCTTCTTACTCCTAAAGCCTATGGGATTGCTTTAGTTTAGCTACATAATCCAATATAATCTCTTGATTGTAAACTCAGCTGATTGGTAATTTAATTCAATCACTAAAGCCTCTTAAGATCAGGATGGAAATTGTGTTTGATCGAACAATAATGAAAGGAGCATCCTGGAGGAAAAGCTTTAGAATTCTGTCTTCTACAGCCCTATGATTATAAGAATGTATATAAAACACTCTACATGCTTAGCTCAGAAGAAAGAAGACACAGTATAAACAATAGTTGTGATCAGACGACAATACAGCTGTTTAGTGCTATTTTGTCATTCCCCCTGCTCAAAGTAAAGTTGTTTCTTAGCTATCCCTGTCTGCTAGTTTCGTGTAGCAGCCCAGGGATGCTTGGTCTCATACATATTAAAAAAAGAAGAAAAATATAGTTGTAATCACTAATTTATATAAACTTTCTATGCTGTGCTGGGACTGAAAGTGGGAAAGGGAAAGGAGTTATTTTAGCAAGTACTCCTTCTCCAAATATTTTAAGGTGAGCTTCTGGCAATGTGCCCTGAATAACCTGGCATAAAAGAAATGTTATAGGGATGGATGCCATATTTCAGAGCAGGTGCAACTAAAACTCTGGGAAAAACAGAAGAGTATCAAGTGAAGTCAATTATAGTGAGAAAAAATACATTGCCTTAGAGTTGTATTTCCAGTATTCTCTGTATACTGCTGGATTTTAGTGGTATTTCCTGATAAAATATTCTTTAATAGTAATGGAAGATGCTCTGAGAAAGGAGGAAAAGTAGAGGGATAAAAACACTTGTAGTCAAGATGAGCATCAATTTTGAGACTGTATTAAAGAAAACATAAGAGCAGCAATACAAAATGAAAATAAATGAGAAATGATCATCAAGTAGGCATAATGATATATTAAAGAGAGACATAAGAAAAATTGCAAAACTGGAAAGAGTGAAATTTTCTTCTACAGCTGATAAATTATTTTTCTCTATTTTATAATTTTATTCATTAAACATGTATAAGCAAAAAGAAAAGTCAGCGTCCCTTGATGAGAAATCTTGATTCGGTATTAGAATAAAAGAAAGCATTTTCGAGTATCTGAATCATACCGACTACATTAGACTGCATTGCTAACTTCTAATCTCAAACCTGCATGCACGTATTTTCAATTTTTGGTTTATCTACCACAGTTTCCTTCTTATAGCTGTCTTCTTATTTCCCTTGGTAACTCCCCAAATGTCTTACATATTGGCCCACATCTGAAGCTAATATTACACCTCTGCATCTTTAGAATTTGAATTGCTTCTCAGACATTCTTGGGAGACATTCCTAATGAGTTTATTATCAATGTTCTTACTACACATCCCTCTTGTGGGCTTTTACTGACTTCATCCATAAATCTAATTTTTATGACAATTTCATGTGTGAGAGGATCTCTCCCTCTGCCCCCTTTCCCACAGATTATTCATTGCCTTTCTCCTCTTCCTTGTTATTTGACATATTTTGTATTCTTTTTCTATTTTTAGTAAGACATAGCACCTGGGGGTACAGTAAGCATCAGACTGCTTTGGTTCTTCACTGAGAAATTCAATGGGGTGTGTGGGTGGCGCCCAGTGGAATGATGGGTGTCTACGAGTCATCTTTGTGCTTCCTCTCCTGACAAGATCAGAACAGCCCCCACTTACTTGGTAGTCATCACATCAGGGCTTTAATGATGATTTCCAACCCTGGTGGATAGAAGACTGATCACAAAACTGAAACGTGAACTTTTTGTGAAAGGGAGCTCTCATACCTGTCTTAATAAGGGAGACATTTCCTTTCCCATCAAGAGAAGGTATTAACTATTCTATTTAGTTTAAAACTTGCAAGCCCAATTCTCCTTTCTTACTTGTATGATTGAATTGCCTTCTGATTCATTTACCAACCACTAATTTCAAGCTTATTATGAGATAAGCAAGTGATAAAAACCATATGCTTTTGTATTAAATATTTAAAAAAATTTTCCTGTTTATACAACAAATGTGAAAGTCATTTTAAAAGTATTACCTTACATTTAATTCTAAGAGTATTTTGATTACTTTATGATGATATTTAACTATAATTCTCCTGCTCAAAATGTTTTCTTTCCCACTGCTAATGAAAATAAAACCTATCCTTCTTCATCTCATTTTAATGCATTTGTAAGTTCTGTACTCAACCTGTTTTTAAAGGCTTGAGGGAACCATCTTTCCACAAAATCTTCTGCTTCAGTTAATTTGCCTCATTACTGAAAAGGCCTATTTTGAAAAAACAAAAAACAACAGTGTACTATCCCAAAGGTCAGGCAGTCCATACAAATACGTGAAGAAACTCAGTAAAAAGTGTCAGGGATAGATAATACACACTCAGTCTTTCTAAGTGAGGAGCTTCTCTCTAAGTATATTTATAATCACTACCCTTTAAACAAGTGCTGCCCCAAACAAACATATCCAAGTGCCTAATTATTCCCTCTGGATTCCAGACTGCCACCCTTGCTTTAGACAATACCAATTGCTCTTTATTCTGTACTGTTAAAATAAACCTACTGTTTGGAAACATACCATAATAAGTTTCCCTAATAAGCAAGGTACTAATTTTCATAAAGTACTCAATTTAACTTTTAACTATTACAAATTTTATTCCATTTAAGTGTTTGCTGGGCTAGTGAGGACTCTTTATTGTTTTGTTTGTTTGTTTTTTACTGTTTTCTATATAGGTTTTTACTATAAATAGGTGAGGAGTGATATATCAATTTTGTCCCTATTGACCCTAAATACTTGACATTCGAAGAGTATATTAACTAAGCCATAATTATTCATTTAAAACATATTCATATTTTATTGCTTCTTGGTTGAAAAAAAGGTTGTTAATGTGCTTATGGGATTCCGGATCTTTGAGACGCAGACATCAAGGTGGGACCAGACAGAGCAGTGATTTGTTAGAAGAAATGGAATGTTTACAAAGGGAAAATGAGAAACAGAGGAAGGGGTAAAGTAGCGGTCCCGACCAGTATAGAGATATGTTATTATAGTATATATACCTGATTGGGGCTTTGGAGATATTTAAGAGGTTTATCTTTTGGAATAAAGTAATATTACTGTCATGATATCAGTGATTACTTAAGATTTTGATGAGACAAAAAGCCCTATGATGAAAGGATACAACCCTGATGCACACCTTTCCTGATTTTAATCCATGCAAGACCTTCTGCTTCTAGTCTTACAAAGGCTAGGTTCTATGCTAGGATCTGAGTCGGTTCTGATCCACAGCACAACAGAACGGAACACCGCCTGGTCCTGCGCCACCCTTACAATCGTCCCCGCACCTGAGCCCATAGCTGCAGCCACCTTCTTAGTCTATTTTTAATGCATTTTAAGTGATGTACTCAATCTGTTTATAAAGACTTGAGGCAACCATCTTTCTACAAATTATTTTGCCCACAAAATCATGCATACAATGAAGTATCATGGAATTTGCATTCTTCTGAGGGTTATCCATTTTTAAAAAATTATAATTCACCCAGTCAAATATCTTTGCATAGTCAATAAAACAAATAAACATCTCTCTGGGATCATCAGCATGTAGAAACATTTCAATTGGTATTCATCAATTCCTGAGCCTTGCTTTTGCCTTCAGGGCAGCTTGGATTTCTTCATTGGTCCTTACTTATAAGTTACGCCTGAAATGGTTGAATGTTGAGTAGTTATTTTTAGTAAACTGACTGTGTGTTCTTTGCATCTTCATTTGATCCCCCTTACATCATTCTATATTTTACCCATAAAAGCTCCATCTTTCACCTGTGAAGCCCTGGGTGATTTTGAACTGCCGACCTGGTGGATCTCAGCCCCATGGGTAATTTCAACACCACCAGGGCTCCTCAGACCAAAAGGCAACATCATAACAAATGGAGATGAGGTGGAACTTGTTAAGAATTTTGTCTTGCTTGGATCCACAACCAATGGTTATGGAAGCTTATTTAAGAGATCAAAAAACACATTTCAAATTTTTGCATGACACCATTAGACTGTTGAAAAGCAGAGAGTTTACATGAAGACTAACTAATGTATGCCTGACTCAACCATGATATTTTCAATTTACTCATATGCATCTGAAAATTGGACACTGAATAAGGAACACCAATACATTTACATCACAGTGGTTAAAAATACTGAAAATACCATGGGCTACTAATAGGACAAACAAATCTATCTTGGAAGAAGTGCATCCAGAGTGCTCCTTAGAGGCAAGTCGTAGTCGTACATAATTTGGAAGTATTGTCAGAAGAAACCAGTCCAAGAATAAAGACAACATGCTCGGGTAAAGTAGAGGAGAATGAAAAAGAGAAAGGCTGTTAATGAGATTGTTTGACACCTGGCAACAACAATGGAATCAAGCAAAGACAGTATGAGGATGTCAAAGGATTGGACCTTTTTTTTTTAATGTTGTGCACAGGATTGCGATAGGTCAGAATTGACCCGATGGCCTCTGACAACCATTACAATGCCTGGATATTAATCTGAATAGATTTCATTTCATTTTTGATGATTTCCAACTATCCTAGATTCTTATTTCACACATTCCATGTTCCAATTATTAATAGATGTTACAGCTGTTTCTTCTCATTATGAGTCATGCAGTAATTACATTACAAAAGGACAAATATGGTACGGGATCATAATAAAAAAAGAAGTTTTAATACAAAAAGAACTAGACAGATGACTACCTGGGTGGGAGATACCTATAGTGAGCGAAGGGGATGAAAGAGATAAAGGGATAGACAGGTACTCACTTTAGTAAGGAAACATCCTACAGGAGAGAGAAGAGGGGCTCAGGAGGTACAGGGCAAGATTTTGGGGGGTTAAATTGGTTGTTTAATTTGTTGACTACAAAAATGATGATCTGAAATGTAAGCCCCATTCACAGTAAAGAGTTTTTTAAGCTTACATGTATTCCAACTAAGGATCTCTGGTGGTACAATGAGGTAAGGGTTTGGCTACTAACTTCAAAGCCAGTGCTTAAGACAAAAGCCATCCCAAGGGCGAAAGAAGAAACTTTTTGCTCCTGTGAACATTTACCAGCTCGGAAACCTAATGGAGTGATGGTCTCCGTCCTGTAGGGGGACTCCGGGTTGGAATTGACCTGATGAGAGTGGATCGGCTTAGATCCGATTAAAACATATGCAGTGTATAGAATACAAACGTCTTGTACACAATAAGACCAACAATAAAATAAAAAGTGAGCAAAGAGACTGTAACATACACTTCACCTAAGATGACTTATGCAAGATATTATTCAACGTCATGACTCACGGAAAATATTCAAATAAAAGCCACAATGGCAATGCGACATACCCACCAGAAGCATTAAGATGAAAAGATTGGAACTGAAAATGGCTGATAATTTCAGGGACCAGAAAAAGAAATGGAATAATTGATGGGAATATTAAATATTGCATTTGCTCTGTGTCATAGATTGAATTTTTCCCCTCTCTAATATGTGTTAATTTGGCCTACCCATAATTTTCAGTGTATGGTTGTTAGATAATTATTAATTTTGCAGTTATATGATGATGTAATAACTCCTCTTGATGTGATCTGTTCTAAGGAGATTATAGTGGGATTCTACACCTTCATTCATGTCAAAGTCTGATCTGATGTCGAAGGAGTTACTCTGTGGTTATCATCATTGGTTATTCTTTAAAACATAGAAGGAGACAGAAGTAATCAGAAGAAGGACATTTTTTGCAACCAAGAACAAAGACCTTGGAGTGGAGCACCTCCTTTTGATTGGGCGTCCCTGAACTGAGAACATTGTAGATCCTGGGGAAATTCATGCCAAGACATATTGATTTTGCCAAAGAATGTGGATCCCAGATATTGAAAAGATAATCAGTTGAAAGGACACAGGAAAAGCCTTGCTTTTCAAAGTAAGCACTTTGAATTTGAACTTAAAGCCTCTTGAACTGTCAAGCAATACATTTCTTAAGGTAAAGTCATCTATTTGTGGTATCTCTGTTAAAGCAGCACTGGATAACTAACACACTCCAGAAACCACATGGAAAAATTTTACAGTGGTATAACTGCATTCATCATGTGGCCAAATATGGTGTTGTGAATTACTTAATATGGCCCTACTAGCTATAACCTTGGTACCCATCACTAAGTGACTGAATAAGGCTATGCAAATATGAAGAGGCTATAACCTCAACTTGGATAATTTACTAATAATGTAAATAAGGTACATAGCATATTTGTGGGCGTGGAACCATGAGAATGAGTTTGATCTAGCACTAACATGGGGACTGACCAATTTTGCTACTCTGTGAGGCTTCATATGAGCCATCTTGGGTATAAGAAATGGGGGAAATCTTAATACCATTCCATAATAAAGCCAGGCATGGAATACATCTTTTACACCTAAGATCTCGGCACTGAACATCTTTGGTCTAATAGGCAGAATGCTGTAACATTGAAGAGTGCAAGAGACAGTGAGATGCAGAAGCAGGTGGTCTTAATTGTCCACAGAATAAGGAAGCTGTGCTAGTTACCACAGGAGACTTGGCAAAGTTATTTTCCACCTCATGAAGCTAGAATTGAGTGTCTTCAAGTCTAGGAGAGTGGAATGTCACTGGCTATTAAAAGCTAGAGGTGAAAGAGTTTTGTGGCACCTCTCCGTGCAGCGAAGAAGACAAAGGGCTGAGTGGGCTCAGTGTGCCTGTGGTAACAGCTAGGAAGGGGCTGGCTATCTTGATAAAATAATGGAGAATTGCATCTTGATTTGTTTCTTATCCATAACTGCAACAGGTTACTTCCCCAATAAACTTCATATCTGTGTGTATGGCATGTAATTTCTGAATGTCAATTGTAGTGAGTTATTGAACCTAGGAGACAATTTGAGTGCCAAAGGAGGGATGGTGGGTGTTAGACTTTGTTAAAATGTTGGAGGATGGAAGAATACCTGACCTCCAACTCCCAGCAATCCGTTGTTGGTGGCTAAGAGTGATTCTCTGTCCTGGTTGCAAAGTTAGAAGAGGTCATATATCAACCCACTGGCTTTTTTGGTGGGGGTGGGGGGAAGTGGGGGTGGGGGTGAAGAAATCACATCTTTAAATATTGTATCAAGAAGAAAGAAAACATACAATGTTTTAAAAACCTTGAACATTCAAAGGAAATAGGAATTTACCGTATATACTTGAGTATAAATTGACCCAAATATCCGCCGAGGCACCTAATTTTACCACAAAAACTGCTTGAAAAATGTGCTGAAAAACTCAGCTTATACTCGAGTATATACTGTAATCCATAGTAGCCCAAATCTGAAAATAAATACAAATTTCTATCAGAATCAACTTAATGACAGTGAGTTTGGTTTTCTGGATGGAATAAAAACATTGAAGTATACGCATGCAGAAAGTATTACTGAACCATAAAAAAGAACTGCCTCTTTTAGG
The DNA here is from genome assembly GCF_000313985.2 of Echinops telfairi. Taxonomy (NCBI): domain Eukaryota; kingdom Metazoa; phylum Chordata; class Mammalia; order Afrosoricida; family Tenrecidae; genus Echinops; species Echinops telfairi. The sequence continues at coordinate 19,705,302 of NW_022103902.1, forward strand.
AATCATCAGGACTGAATATTAAAGACACCAAATCCACTGCAACTGAAAACCACTTCAGCTCATAGCAACCTTACTGGGCAGAATAGAACTATGCCAAAGCTGCAAATCTCTACACGGATCATCTTTCTCCTAGGAAGGAACTGGCGTGGAAACCACTTTTCGGTACACTACTTCAAGAATCATTTCTTTCAGAAAAATAAGTACAAGATTGGTCCCAATGAGACTTTTTCAAATTGCTGTACCACTGGATCATCCCTGATTTCAACCACTATTCCCCCTAACAGTGAGCCAAAAATAAACAAACAATCTCAGTGCCATATAGTTGATGGCAATACGGACTCTGTAGAGAAGGGTAGAACTGCCCCCGTGAGTTGCTGATACTATAACTCCTCAAGGGCCTAGAAAGTCGGGTCTTTCTCCCCTGCAGCGACTGAGGCTTCAAACTGCTGACTGGATAGCAGCCCAAAGTGTAACCACTCTACAATCAGGGCGCCAGTACTTGCCCTTATATCCCAGGGTTCCACATTTCAATTCACTGCAACATCTCACAGAACCTGCTAACCATTAAGGAAATAGCTCAGGTGATTGTGGAGGCAGGTAACCCACAAATCTGTTGCTCATGTGTCTTTCTGGAGGATTTTCCATATTCACAACTAAAATGGTGCTGTTCACTTATGAGGCTGTGGAAGGTGCTAGGCTCTTGGCTCAAGTTTCAACAACTGGAGGTCAGGTGGAGGCAACCCATGTGCAAGAAAGCAAAATTTGCCAACCAAGCTGCTCATAGCCACAGAGAGATCAAATGCCTCGCAGTGAAAGGAGACCCCACTTTCTCAGCCAATCAAAGATGTGTACTGGGACTCATGTCACCCAGATGGCTATCCAAAACCTTGGCAAGTGGTCTTTGAGAGTGGTAAGTGGTATCTGGTAGGTGTTTGTAACGAGGTGCCTCGGCACTACTTGTATCCATGCTCAGTTGGGAAGGGAGAAGGGTCACAAAGAACACTTGCCCTCATCCAGCGGTTGATGGAAATGTGGTTTTGCCTTCCTGTATTAAAAGCTTAGAGCAGGGTCATGGTGAGCACTCTGTGGATATTAAATGAGTCCTGGCTCATCTCAGTCAGTCCCGTGATCCAAGTCTCTCGCTTTTCTCAATTAGGTGGACAACTGGCAATTTGCCTCTTAAGGGAACAGCTCAAAACAGGAAATTACTTCTTATTTTAATACAGATATCAAAGATAATAGCTAACTTGCAGACCAAAGCCCCAAGGAAACTCAGGGTGGAGACTTGACACACACCTTCTAGTAGGATGGAAACTCAAATAGATCCCACCTTAATTACGCCTCACAAGAGTAACAGATTACTCACTCCAAAAATAAGACGAAAATCAATGATATAGAGATCAGGAATCACAATACATCACAAAACGGAGAAGTGTGGAGAAAGACCACCACTTGTCTGTCAGTTTGTCATGTTGTGGCAGCTTGCAAGTCACTGTGATGCTGAAAACTATTTCACCAGTATTTCAAATAATATTTGGGTCCCTCAAGGTGAACAGGTTTCAGTAGAGCATCCAAACCCCAAAAAAGACTGCAAAAGAAAGAATGGACTATCCATTTCTGAAGGGTTTAGCTACATAAAACATTATGAACAACCATGAAATATTGTCAGAGATACTGAAAACCTTATAAAGCACTTTCAGAGATATTGCTGAAGATGGAGATCCTCAGATCAGAAGGCACACGAAATATGGCCGAGGAAGGCTGACTTCTCCAAGTTGAACCAGTTCTAAAAATGTGCACAGAATAAAGCTTTCAGGACCTTCATTTGCTAATGGGACATACCTCAAAATGAGGAACAGCTGTAAACATCTATTAATAATCAGAACTTAGCATGTACAAAGCACATGTTAAAGAAAAACGGTGGTCATCAAAGACGAAATGAAACACATAAAGATGAATACCTTAGGCATCTCTGAGTTGAGAAGGACTGGTGTTGACCATTTAAAATCATAGTTATATGGTTTACTAGGTTAGGAATGACACATTTTAGAAGCATGGCATTCCAAAAAGAGCCATTATTGCTGTCTGTAATGGGATAATATGTGTGCCCATACAAGTAAATTCAGTTAGTTCAGCTAACATTCCAATTTACTCAAGAGCCACTTGAGTGAATGATGAAGAACTTAAAAGTATTCTACTACCGTCCTCAGTCTGAAATTGATCAAACATGCAATTCAGTTACATTGATGATTATTGGCTACTGAAATGTAAAAGTTGGATGCAAAAAAGGAAGAAAGAGCAGTTTGAAAATATGGCTTTGGTGATAGAAATGAAGCTGGAGATCGCATGACAGAATTGTTCAAGTGAACATTTTTTCCTTTCCAATAACCTAAATGGGGACTGTATGCATGGACTTCCCCAAATGCAAGGCATAGAAATAAAATTGACTATATTTATTTATGGGAAGAGATGGTAGAGAAATCCAATGTTAGCAGCCAAAATGAAGTCAGGGACCAAATGCAGAATAGAATATCAATTGCTCATGCATACATTGTTCAGCTTGAACTTGAAGAAAATTAAAACAATCCCATGAGAGACCAAATTGAGTCATATATATATTCAACTTATATTTCAAGATCATCTCAAGAATATATGTGACTCATTGGACAGTAATGGCAGAAGACCTGCTGAGCTGTAGGATAACATCAAGAACATCATACACAAAGAAGGCAAAAGGTAATTTAAAAGACCAGAAAGAAAGCAAAGATCCAGAAGGGTCTC
>NW_022103902.1:19709341-19711249 GCF_000313985.2 Echinops telfairi
CCTTGGATGCATTCATCCAATCTCTGATTCCTTCAGCTCGGCTTCCACCCACCAGCCGGTCGTTGCCCTGTTTCATCTTCCTGAATCCTGTTTGTCACTTCTTGCAGCTACAGGAGTCAAGAGAAGCCTTTAGCTTGCATTTGTTCCAGACTTGATCTGGACTGGACTTATCCACTACACACATACTCCGCCCCGCCCCACTCCCACAGTAGTCCTGTGGCACAGTGAGTAAAACATTATGCTACTAACCTCAAGTTCAGCAATTTGAAACAACCAGCCATTCAGTGGGCAAATATACGAACCTTGGCTCTTCCATAATGAATTGCATTCTCACACACCTACAGGGGCAGACTGTAGAGTAGCTAAGAGTCAGAACTGACTCGGTGAGTTTGGTCCTTCGGATAGACACACAGATACAAGCATTTCTGCTTTTGCTTCTCTAGAAAACCAGTCCTACCATACATTGTATGCAAGGAAGGCAAATCCATATCCAGAGTAAATGTCTATTCCAGTAAGAACAAAAATGCTGCCCTTTCCGTGACCCCTTTTTACATGATGTAATCAACTTGCCACCAGATTGAACTCCCCAAGCAATGGTCCCATAACTTTACCTTATTTTCGGTCTATGTTGCTTGCAGACTGGACATTCAACAGGGGCAGCAGTCAAGAGGGTCTCGGTAAGTGGAAGGGTATGTCGCTGAACCCACGCACAATCTTCATCCATGACACCTGGCCACTTGGTTCATGTGCCTGCTGGGCAATGACAGGAGTGGTTGAAGAAAGGGGCTAATGGGCTTCCTCAGAAACAAGTGTGTGTCGTACTCTCCACTTGTTTGTTAAAATTGCCCTCTGCAGAGGTAGCACTTTGGTGAGCCATTCGCATGGGAAATAAATAGCTTCAGTACTTTGACCCAATCATCTGGGTCGATCTCATACCACTTCCCCATATCTCCTTATCACCAAGTTTCCAAGCATGCACTTTTCAAGTTCCTAACCATCCCACTTAACTATTAGCCACAGACTATAAATGGCCCAGAAACATTTGGGGGGTAGCTTAGAGAAAAAACAAATAGAGATATATGGCATTCAATCTACAGTCTCTCACATCTGGCCTTTTTTCCTTTAAAGAAAAATGCATAATTATACCTGCATATGATGTAGAACTATCTGTAAAACAATCATGAATTTTCTCTTCCTTTGACAACTGATCATGAAGAATTACCCATAATGCCAAAGGAGCAGACAGGGAAAAGGAAGGTACTATGACAGGAATGGAGACCAGAGGCATTAGGGACACTCTTTCATGCAGCTTACTTGTACCTTTGGGTCCTTCTTGAGCACAATCATAACCAGATGATTGATAGATAGATAAATGATAGATAAAGATGTAGATATAGATGATATAGATATAGATATCACTTTCATTTAATGATAGAGTACTTCTCTACACTTTCAATTTTATAGCTCGATTGTCAGACAACACCTATTTCATGTGGGAAGCTTAGGCCATATGTTTATTTTGTGGCCTAGGGTGAGGCATTCAGTCTCTACTGATACCCAGTAACAAGGGCCTGGGCTGTGATTCACCTATAGGTGTCTGTGAAAGATACCAAACTGCTTCTCTATCTGATATTGATGGTTTAGGCACTATTGAATCAGCTGGACCATGTGGTCCAAGCGGAAGAGTGGCTTCCTTGGAAGCTTGAACCTATTGCAGAGCCTTTCACTGTTCTGAGCCCAGCTTAAAGCTGAGTAACACACCCAAGTAAGGAACATGTGACCTCCAAAATCCCAATAGGCTTACCAGGCATTGTGCTTCCTTTTTAGTTCTGCTAAGGGTCATATGAAATTACTTATTATTCCCTCAGTAGGAATATCTCAATATGCCCCACACCACTGGATCACTAA
>NW_022103902.1:19711690-19714111 GCF_000313985.2 Echinops telfairi
TGATGCATTCAAGAAATGAAACCACACGGGAACTGTAGTTGCACTTGGCATCATTACCTGGCTAAGTTTATGACCAGCTATTCTTATTCTCCAAGATACATCTGATTTTTACACATGCCAAAGAGGTGTGTTAGATGAGGATGTGGTGGACATCCCTTCGCCTGCATCATTGTCCTTGATGATGGCATTGATTTCTGCAATCCTTCAAAAAATGTGGTGTTGCTGTTGATTTACTATTTTCCTAGGCAGAGCAAGTTCTAATGACCTCCACTTGACTTTCTCTACCATAATAGACCCTATTTCACATTTCAGGGATCCATTATGGAAGTTCTGCCAGTTGCCAAGCATGTCCATCTCAATTATGTATTCTGGAACAGGGGTGGTTACTATAGGATAGGTCAGAGGACCTACTGTACCCATTGTGAGAGAACGTTTAGTTAATACTCCATTAATAACTTGACCTATATATGTACCCATTGATGAGTGGGTTTCCAAACATTTTGGGTCTCCTGGAATTAGTGTCAATTCAGAGCCATTATCCGACAGTCCCACCAAATTTTGATTATTTTCTTTTCCCCAGTGAACTCTTGTATAAGGTCTCAGATCCATTTGGGGAAGGCTGGGAGAAAACCCAATAATAAAAACTTATAACAGTACATGGGGGCCCTTCCTCAAAAGAATCTTGTCTTCTGTTCCTTCAAGTGATTGTGAATCTGTATCTGGATCAGTCTTGGAACTGAATTGAGCATGTGACTATTCTGACAACTAACATCAGACTGTTGTCATTCAACTGATCTAGAATTTTTCAGCTTGCATAGATCCAGTAAATACATATTAGATTTTCTGTCTCTTTAACTCCTAAGTACACCCAGCCTCAGTAGCCTATATCATAGGAGTCAGACTATTCTGATTATACATTTGACTTAACCGTCCATTACCTATATTACCTCTGTCATTTAAGTGCTACCACTTGACTCCTACCACCACAAATTCTAATCAGTCATTATTATATTAGGTGTCTAAATTCAATTAGGGAAGCTCACACTGTCAACCCTGGCTTGCATAAAATAGCGATCACAATTGTCTTCAGAGATCCTGGGGCTCCCTTCCAAAAAAATAAATTTATTCCAGTTTAATTTTGTGGTAAAATTATCTGCTAGAAGCATGTGTGGGTCTATGGGTCTATCTGAGAAATCCAATCTAACATGTCCTACATGCTTCTCACAATGCATAGTTGGGCTAATTTTCTCAAACATATATGGAGGGAACCATGGTTTTACTGATTGTAGAGCCAACTCTTCAGATGGGAGGGGTGGTGCTGTTGACTGAAGTAGTTCAATGGAATTTAAGTTCTCAATATTAAAATCTTCAAGATTATCTCCCTGTAACCCCACATCACAAGTTTCATGGTCTTTTTTCTTCCCAATCAATGCCTTCACTTTAACATCAGACACACTCTTGATTGAGAACCCTACTAGTGTTGTGTTACAACATAGAGTCACTCTTATTAGACTGTGGGTTTGGTTTTTGGCAATATTAACTCTGTTGTCAGAAGAGGAAAGGTTTTCTTTAATAGTACAAGTTGAAACTTTGAAGTCTTTTTATGCAGTGCTGGAGCTGTGCCTTCAAACCCCTGAGCTCATCTTTTTTACTCTGTTAATATATCTACAGTAAGTAGTATCAACCAACTAACTTCTCAATATTTCTTGTTCTAATAAAATTGTTGAAAATACCATATATGTTACCACCCAGCAGACAGGGAGAAGGAAGGTACTATGACAGGAATGGAGACCAGAGGCATTAGGGACACTCTTTCATGTAGCTTACTTGTACCTTTGGGTTCTTCTTGAGCACAATCATAACCAGATGATTGATAGATAGATAAATGATAGATAAAGATGTAGATATAGATGATATAGATATAGATATCACTTTCATTTAATGATAGAGTACTTCTCTACACTTTCAATTTTATAGTTTGATTGTCAGACAACACCTATTTCATGTGGGAAGCTTAGGCCATATGTTTATTTTGTGGCCTAGGGTGAGGCATTCAGTCTCTTCTGATACCCAGTAACAAGGGCCTGGGCTGTGATTCACCTATAGGGGTCTGCGAAAGATACCAAACTGCTTCTCTATCTGCCATTGATGGTTTAAGCACTATTGAATCAGCTGGACCGTGTGGTCCAAGCGGAAGAGTGGCTTCCTTGGAAGCTTGAACCTATTGCAGAGCCTTTCACTGTTCTGAGCCCAGCTTAAAGCTGAGTAACATACCCAAATAAGGAACATGTGACCTCCAAAATCCCAATAGGCTTACCAGGCATTGTGCTTCCTTTTTAGTTCTGCTAAGGGTCATATGAAATTACTTATTATTCCCTCAGTAGGAATATCTCAATATGCCCCACACCACTGGATCACTAA
>NW_022103902.1:19715343-19716861 GCF_000313985.2 Echinops telfairi
TAAAGGTGAAAATATTGAAGGATGTAAGAAGCATGAAAATAAGATGGAAGACACACAGAGAGTCACTGTACTAAAAAGGAGCTGGTCAACATGCATTATTTCAGGGAGTAGTCTACGATCAGGAATCAATGATAGGCTTGAAAGAAGTCCAAGCTGTGTTCAAGGCATTAGCAAAAACAAAAGGCTCCAGAAATTGATACCAACTGAAATGCTTCAATAAGCTGACAAAGCACTGAAAGCCTAACTGTAAGAAGTCTACATGTATACCTTTCCAAAGAAAGGTGACCCAAGAGAATGGGGAAATCATCAACCAATACCAATATCATATGTAAGTAAAATTTGTTTACAGAATACATTAACAGGAAGCTGACAGAAATTCAGGCCAGATTCAGAAGAGGATATGGCACAGGGGATACCACTGCTGACATCACATGGATCTGGGCTGAAGCAAAAGAACACCAGAATTATAAAGGTGTTTACTTGTATTTCATTGAATTTTCAAAGGCCTTGTTTGGATTGTAACGAACTATGGATAACATTGAGAAGAATGAGAATTCCAGAACACTTCTTTATGCCCATGCCAACCTGTACGAGAATCAAGGGGCAGGCACTCAAGTACAAAAAAGGACTATTAAGTGCTTTAAAATCAAGAAAGGGGCATATTAATGTTATATTCTTTCACCTTAGTTATTCAAGCTGTTTGCTGTGAAAATAATCAAAAACACTGGAGTGTATAAAGAATGCTGAATTGAAGTCAGGCTTATTAACAACCTGCAATATGCAGATGATGCACACTTGCTTTGAAAATGAGGAGGACTTGAAGTAATTGCTAATAAAGATCAAGGACTGTAGCCTTCAATGTGGAGTGAAACTCATTGTAAAGAAAACTAAAATCCTTACAACTGGACTAATCGATAACATCATGATGAATGTATAACACATGGACATTTCAGGATTTCATTTTGCTTAGATCTACAATCAACACTCATGCAAGCAATACTCAAATCAAATGGCATATTTCACTTGGCAAATCTGCTGTACTAAACTCCTTAAAAGTGTTAAAGAGGAAAGAGGTCACTTTGAGGGTTATGGTATTTTCAATTATATGCATGTGAAAATTGGACATTGAATAAGGACTACTGAAAAAAATAGTTGGTGCATGTGAATTATGGTGTTGGTGAATAAGATTGAAAATACCAGGAACTACCAGAGGAAGAAACCAATCTGTCTTGAAGACACACACAACCAGAATGCTCCTTAGACCCAAGGGTGGCAAGATATGGTTTCATGTACTTTGAACATATTATCAAGGGATAGCAGTCCCTGGAAAAGGATCACATGCTCGGTAAAGTATAAGGTCCGTAAAAAAGAGGAAGATGCTCACAGAGATGGATTGGCATATTGGCTACACCAACAGGCTCCAACATAGCAATAATTGCGAGGATGGCATGGGATCGATCAGTATTTCATTCTGTTCTGTGTAGCGCCATAAAGAGTCAGAACTAACATGAAGCCACC
>NW_022103902.1:19718465-19719701 GCF_000313985.2 Echinops telfairi
CTTTATAGTAGGTAATACCCCACCCACCAGCCGGTTATTCCAGCACCCCCTGATGGTGTTATTACCAACTTTGGAAAGACAGGTTTAGATTTAGCTGTTGTTGTTAGCTGTGAGTGGGTGGCCTCTGACTCATATGAACCCTATGTGCTACAGAGCTAGTCTCACAGATAGGGTTTTCTTGGCTGCAATCTTCACAGCCTTTCTATTGGTGCACCCCTGGATAGGTTCAAATTGTTTGGGCTACCACAGCTTCCTTTATTATGTTAAATGAAGTCAGTTTCTCTGTATTTCGTAGGATTTAGGGCTATGGTTTTCAGGCTCTCTCTCATTCCATTTCTTAAAGGGTGTGAACAGGACAAAGTAAGGCATTTCTTAAGATTCCCCGCTTAGTGCTACTGAATGCAACTATTCCCTTTGCAGCGACTTAAGAAGCACTTTTCTCTAACAGCCACCCCTCCCCTCTTCTTGTCTCTTTTCTGTATGCAAGACGCCTCTTTCTCTCCTCTGGGAGTTCATCAGAGACTCTTTTCTGTCTCTTGCTGATTCCAAGCCTCCAAATTACAATGACAAAAAACAACGCTGAAGAGAGCTCCTCTGGAATAAAGTTCTGGAAAACTCTCAGAGCTCTGAGTCATTTCTCCCTGTGTGTTCCTCGGCCCTCTCTGACTCTCTACACCACATTGCTCCACTGCATTCAGGGCTTCCCAGTGAGTCCTGCGTCAGCAACTTTCTACAGCTGCCAAAGCAGCTGCTGTGGCTTCCTGTCTCTCCTTACTGGTGACTGTCATCTTGTCCAGCACATGAAATCTACCCTGTAGATTTCCTGCCTATGGAAAAGGAAAAAGCTGTTACTACTACTACTACTACCACACACACACACACACACACACACACACACACACACAATTGTGGAAGTTTCTGCCCTTGCCTCAATGTGATACAGTTCTAGGAATTCCAAAAATGACTTCAGAAGTCTTTTAAAGAAGACTCTTAAAGGGGGGACCTCCTATGACAAAAACTGACGCTTGCAAAGTACTTAAGCTCACATTAAATCCTTGCATCTTCCAGCCATGCTATGAAGCAGATGCTGTTATTCTCTGAATTTGAGGATTAGGAATAAATGGCATGCAGTCAGTGGCATTGAAAAACAAAATTACGGTAAGACTTGAGTGTTGGCTTGCAGTGGTATTCTTTTTGCCTCTAATTGCCTCTGGCATGTTTCAATAAAAGTTACAC
>NW_022103902.1:19720094-19721605 GCF_000313985.2 Echinops telfairi
TAAATACATTTAATATATTTATATATAATATACAAATATATGTCATATATATATAACTCTGAGGGTCTAGCTTGGATTTATTTTCAACCAAAAATATTTAAACCTGTCTCTGTCATCAGTGGCTGGTTACGGATAAATTCCCTTGATCATGCATTTGTTTTAGCCTTGATAGAGTTCCTTTAAAAATATGCAATCAAAACATTGGCTTCTGAGGACATCTGCAGGACCAGTTAACTTCAAAGCAGAGAGGTCAACTGAAGGCTATGGGGATTAGTTTTGGGGATTCCCAAAGGTTGTATTGTCTTAACTTGTATTCTCTACTTTATTTCTAGGTTCTAATATTCATTCTATTGGTTCCACAGAATTCTCAGACAGAATTCATGAGTACATGGTTTACTAAGGAAGTTAAAATTTGTAATAAAAGTGAGAAATGTTCAGGAGTTTTTCATCCACATATGACAAAGTTCTTCCATGTCTTCAAATAGATGCCCATGGGATATACCAATCTACTATAAACCTCAATCCAAAGGTGTTCAGCTCAAACTCTGTGCGCCAGCGATCCCAGCCCCTGAATCAAGTGCCCACAGGCATCAACGTGGAGTAAGCCTCATCCGGAGGCACTCTGCTTCACTTCTGTGAGTCAGCAAGGCTAGCTTCCCCAATGAAGTGCCTAGAGGCACCCACTCCCTAATCCAGCCTCCTGCCTCAAAACACGCAGCTTTACTTGGTCCTTGGACTGGGGAGTCCATTACTCTGCTTAGATCTCTGGCCCTGGGTCTGCTGCTGCTACTGTATAATTCAAAGAGGTAATTGTGAAAATCATAAAAGTTCATTGATATGAACTTCCTTTGAAAACCATTAAGCATTGTTCAATGAGGATAATTTTATTAGCAATGATAGCATTGTGATATTCTAATAGTGATCATTTCTTCTATAGTCTTCTAGAGAGTTACTCTATATAATGCACAGAAATTCCTTGGATTAGCACTGACTACGGAAAACAGCATGTTTCTTGTCTTCTGTATGTGTGCTTCATAGGTATGTCTCAAGCCTCAATGGGAACCTCTTTTCTTATGAATGCCCTCCTTTCCCTGCCGACTTGTCTCTTGTCTTATAGTCTACCATTGACTAGAGCCACATTTTGGAACTCGGAATTGATAAATTTAACATCTTCTGTCCCTATATTGAAGGCAAAATAGATCCATACCCTTAAGCTTTATCATGAACTAATTCCATGCAAATAATGAGTAGTTGTAATTTGGTTTCTTTCATAGCCAGTAGGTAAGCAATGTTTCAAGATGACCCATAGACATAAATGTGGCTAAAATGTGCTAAGAATTCAAATACGTATTTTCTTCTTCTTTGATCTCTTCTATTAGTACCTATAGTATGCTCTAATTCACTCCATCCTTATAGAATCTATACTCTATACTCTTGCTAACTGACTAGGCTAGATGATGGTAAATCATGTTATTTTACTCACTAAACTTCTCACTATTGTTCTCCACAAT
>NW_022103902.1:19722637-19724358 GCF_000313985.2 Echinops telfairi
ACTGTCTATACGGCTTCATTTTAAATGGAATGCAATTTCCTTCAAGAATAATCAAATTTATTACCTCCTGCATTAAAATATTTTAAAATCTTGTAAAATTATATAACCTTAAAATTTGGTAACTGTCCCAAGTTGACACATATAAATCAAAGGTCATATTAGTTAAGAGAAAAAAACCTAAAATTCATGGAACATCCATCATTTTGTTGTAAGGGAATACGAAAGTACACATTCTATCTCTTCTCCCACTGGTATTTAATTTTCAAGTTATCTCTTACCATGATCACTGTGGCATATGGGTCTATGTAAATTATTGCTATAAATCATCTTCTTCATGGTGATTTTCATATTTCAAGAATTAATTAGCTGTACTATAGGGAAATTTTAATGTTTAATTAATAGAAAAATGTAAGTGGTCTTAATTGGGCAGGGAAGACTTTTATTTTTCCAAAAAGTTTATCAGGACACACAGGTTTAAATGAAACTGAAATGCCATGTAATACATTTGGCTGTCAGAAATTGCTTGATATTTTGTTGTTGTTTTTGTAAAAATCTGTCAAAGCATACTCAATCACTCTAAGTAAAATATAAGCATGCACTTCCTGACATTTACCTAATAATGAACAGACGTCCCCCCTGAAGCCTTAATTAAGTCATCTGCATCTAAATCTCATCTATCCCTATACTACAATGATAATTTGCTCTTGGTATCCTGAACCTTTTCATCCCTTTTCCCTTTTTCTTGACTGAATAAATTGCAGAGCAAGCATCTCACCTGGTCAGTATTTAGCCCTTCTATGAAATGAAAGTTCTGAGATGTCTGAAATAATGTATTATTCTAGGAGTGAAATACAATGTAACGAGTCAATAGAAGACTTAGCGATAAGACAAAGTTGGTGATTTCAGGTTCCATATCAGACCTAAAATTCATTTCTTAAAAGTGTTTGCCTCTAGTAGATCCAATAAGACAGTAGTAAGGCCTTCGACAAGATGGATTGGCCCAGCAGTTGCCATGGTGGGCTTGGACATGGCAGTGATTGTGAAGATGGTGCAAGACTGGACCATGGTTCATTCTGCAGTACACAGTGTCACTCTGAGTCACAACAGACTTGGTGGCACTTACAAACAACAAATCCTTTTGTCCACATTACCTTCAGATCAGTGTGTACAATTTGAGAATTCTTTATATTTTTTAACTTGTCTATTTGAGGACAAGTGAGGATTAATGAAAGCTGGAAAACATATCAAATATGGTGTGTTTTAGAATCTTGTGTTGCTATAACAGAAATACCACAGATGGGCAGTTTTAACAAACAGAACTTAACTTTATTTTCTCACATTTTAAGCAGCTCACTTCCACCAAGTCAGTAGTGACTCATAGCTTCCCTACAGGGCAGGCTAGACTATCTCTCTCTGTTTCTGAGACTGTAAATCTGGAGCAGAAAAACTCATCTTTCTCCCACAGAGCAGACGGTGGATTCAAGCTGCTGCTAAGCACGAGGTTAGCAATGGAACTCATATCCCAAGGAGGTATGGCCAACTCGAGAGGAAATATTTTTCTCTGTGTGGACTATGGGGGAAGGTGCTTATCTCTTCTGTTCCTTGGCTCCTTCATATAGCATGGCATTTAACTTCCTTTCCTTCATTTTTGCTTCCTTACTTCCTTGTTTAATCTAGCCTTTTTTATCTCAAAATAGGTCGACTTAAGAAGCACCTAACAC
>NW_022103902.1:19725663-19726718 GCF_000313985.2 Echinops telfairi
TTTTTAACATTACATGTAATTATATCCATTCACGGTAAAGACACTTTGCAGTTGTGCACCGCTTTGTTTGGAACCTGATAGTAGACTGTTTTCCATGGAATGTAAATGATTTAAAGATCAACTAAACTAACGCGAAAATAAGAGCTCATATGAACTATAAATTTATAGAGCTGGTGGAATGGAACTAGTGAGAAAGTGTTGAAGTTAACACTGAATTGAGAAGAAGGTGTCATGCAAGAAAGGAAGAAAAAATCAAGAGAGAAAACCCAGGAAAATGGATACTACTGCAGCCTCGAATAATAAGAATCTTGTTCTTGAAATAGGATAAGGTCTTTAGACAAACACAATCCCCACACTTCACCACAAGCATTTCAATTGTATTAGTAGTATTCTCCTATAGAATTCTGTGGGTCACACATGCCCTAAAAAAATATAATCTGTGTGCTTACTGATTTATAATCTCACACCTACAAGAGGGCTAATTAATGAAAGCTTCTATATGTGCCCCAACACTGAATTAGTACGTTAGACCTTTCAGTTAATACACTATAATTTTTGTTATGCAATAATTGAAGCACTTGACAACAGCCCTTTTAGTTTTCTGGTTATATCATCTTTCTCTAGACTTTCAAATGCAATCAAAGATCATTGAAAATACAAGTGACTTGGTGGTTTTGTGCTGTGTTAACCTGGCTAACCTGAACAATTCCTTTCCCTTTGTGATTCGAAATTAGAGTTGAAAACAAGAACATTGCCATGAGAGTTGAAATATATGAATGAAGACCTATATAGGGTTCAGTCACTGTCACAACTTGTGCCCAATTGTGTTTCACATTTTGTGAACCATTTGTGGTTCACTTTTGTGAACCATTTGTGGTTCACCTTTTTGAAGTAGGGCAGTGGCTGGGGATTGTGTGTTCATTGTATCGCTTCCAAGTATTGCCAGTATTGCCAAGTCCTGACGCAGGTGCATAAATAGCTTCAACTCCTTCTGCAGGCACTGCATTGTCAAGATTAGAGGGCATGAGACAGGCATGTGGATTCCAGTTTTCCCA
>NW_022103902.1:19728068-19729391 GCF_000313985.2 Echinops telfairi
CAGGTCTTTCCCCTATAAATAATTAAATTGAGCCCTTCCAATTTATAGTTGTAGAAACAAAGGATCCAACACTTGCCTAAAATCACAAAAGAAAGTATTGGCAGAACTGGGACTAAAAGCACAATTCAGTCCAATTTATTTTCTCATTCTCCATTCTTAAACCATAATTAGCAGCTCATTTGAAAAACCATGGGGGGTGGGGAGGAGTCATTGGCTTCAAATTTACTAGGATTCAAAAGAGCTATAATGCTATAAAAATAGTAATGTCATAAGAGCCTGTACTAATAAAAAGTATTATATAGGACTATTATAACAACATAAAATTTTGCCTAGCCCATACCATAATTATGCATTTAAACACATACAAAGTTCCACATACACTAGATCCCAAGAACAAAAAGGACACAAGAATGATATGGATATTTAATATTATAGCATATAAAGTATAAAGGGCCAGTTTAGTAAAGAAAGGAAGACATGGATATATGTAACCAAATCCCAAATAGTTGAAGTGCTTTCATAGAGAAGAGGAATTAAATATATTCTATGTACTTTTGAGAGTATAAATAAGATCAATAGTTGGATATTAGATCAGCTAATTAAGATTTAGAAATAGAGTGCAAAAATTGGAGGAATTATAAGCTAAATGGGCTGCTATGTAATACAATGAGTGTGCAGTCAATGGGAGTTTTCCATCAGAGGCTCTGATGACAGTCAGTCAGGGAATTCTTGAAAAAGACTCCCGATGTAGCGGATGCTAGAATTAAATGGCTTCCAATACTCTTGGATTTCTCGGTGGTGATGTCTATTGTATAAGTGACAACTCTTTAGAAGTAAAATAACCACCTTAATTACTGGTGTGCGATAGTTTTTCCATAATCTACCTAGGAGTTGTATCTAATTAATTGTCAATGTGCAGTCCTAAAGTGTCAACAGCTTCCTTGAATGCTTCTTTCTCTAAAATGAACCAGATTTAATATACAGAGAGATGTGGGCTGGGATCAGAGTCAGATGGTCAAAAGGAAGGTGAAAAATGGAGAGGTTTTAACGTTATAGAGGAGAATATCTATAGGACAGCTTTGTGCTGAGTGCAATCTGGACCATGCCAAGTGAGTCCCTTCCACAGGCCCAAATGCTGGCTTCCAGCCACCAAGATGACACCGAAGTTGCTCTCCAGAGAGTAATAGAGCTTCATGGCAGTATCTGACCAAGATGACAAACCAAGGAGGGGTTCCTTATCAGCAGCCGCACAGCAGACTCGAATATTGGCATGGGTTATTTTAGCGTGGCCGTCACAGACAAAAGAAATAGGGCAAAGGACAT
>NW_022103902.1:19730219-19732707 GCF_000313985.2 Echinops telfairi
TCGGCTTTCCTCCTGCAGTCGGCATCATTGTGTGTGTTTTGTGAGATGGAGGAGGACTTTGTGGATTGGTGTCAGACATATGTGTTAATGTTGGACTTGTGGGCTTGGGTAGCACTGGGTTGGGATGTTTTCTTGATGTGCATTTAACCTTTATATAAAACTCTCTTATACATCAGCTTCTATGGATTTGTTTCTCTAAAGTACCTAGACTAACACAATCAGTTTTAGCAGATAATAATTATTAGGAGTAGTAGTATACATGTATCATCACATTTAATACTCTAAAAAAAACCCTAAAAATATAATGATAAAATTTCATTTTGCAGAAGATAAAACCAAAGACATAAGTTAAGTTTTGACCAGGCACAGCTGCTAATATATGGATCAGGAATTTGAACACAAATAACAATTCTTAACTCGTGTTCTTTTCAGTACACCAGGTAGTTATATTCTGAACCATTTGTATGAAATAACCAGTTTACTGTTTTATGATCAACAAGAAATATGATTTTAGATCATTCAAGGTAATACGTCCAACATCATGAAAAGAAAAGGAGAAATTAAAAGGTTTATGAAACAAATAATGGTGAGGAAATAAAGCTATAAGAACATGCATTTTCTACATAAATCTTTTTTTCTGTCAGGGCATGGAGGTTTGATAATAATAGGAAAAATACCACATCTACTACTGATGATCAATTCTTTGCATAGAGACATGTTTATTCTTGAATTACTTCAGGAAGACTCAGAAGCCCAAGTCCTCAACTAAGGTGAATGATGCATTGTGGTTCTTACTTGCCGGGGTTGCTCTATCACATGTCTGGTTTTGAGTGTCTTCTGACATTTGAATCCTGGGTACCTCCTTTGCTCACCTTAGTCATGAATTGTCAGTTCACTTCTGAGAAAATGGCCCAGGGGCCATTTCTGTATCTCTCTGACTACTCAAGTGAGAAGCAGACTCCAACTCCTTATCTCCCCAAAGATGCTTCCCTTAAGGTGCAGGTAAGACATGCCTCCATCCTCCAAACCTCTTTCTCATATTCTGGCACCAACTGTCCCTCCCACAGCACTACAATTCTTTGCTGGATTCAGTAATTCGTTGTAACAGGCACACAAAACTCATGGACAATGCTCAAAAGTATGGGGTTACTAAGGAAGCTTAAAAATACTTAGAAAATGTTTTTTTTGTCCGTATCTATCACCTTGTCTTAGCAATGCCGGTAGGCACATCTCTCTCTGGTCATGGCCTTCTCAGCCATGTTGTCTCTTGGCCTCTCCCCTGCTCTGGCAAGTATTACAAAACTCTGTTAGGCCTATTAAATGCTCAAAAAATACTCAACAAGAGACAAGGCATCCTCTTATCCAGGGGCATTCACACGAGTGGGTCATGGCCAGGGAGCCAGCCTTTCTGCCTGATGGTCTCGGCACTCCTCCTTTCATCTCTCTCTGGTCTCTGCTGAGATCTCGTCATACATAGATCTCATATGAGCTTCGCTCCTGATTATTCTTTCTTTCTGGTTGCGTAACTCTATTTTTTCTTCTGAATTGGCCCATTATATAACAAATGTGATACCAAAATTTACGACGTCCCTTTATTAGATTGCCACAGGCATGATTTGCATGGTCCCAAAGGAACAGTATGGAGGCTGGATCTGACCTTCTCCAGCTCCCAAGGCTGATTTCCACAAGGAAGGTGTCCGTCTCAAACATTTCTCCCTTCATTTGGTCATGTTCTGGTCACCTCAGCCTAGTCATCTGTGAGGTCAGTTAGGGACTAGCTATAAACATGAAAGTCCACACATAACTCTGTACTTCAGACAAACTGGCATCTTCACAACCTATCAACCTGGCCTTCTGGGTAATGGCCAAAGGCTGAGGATTCATGCACTGCTTTAAACTTTGGGTCAGCCAGTTCTTACTCTCCTTTTTCATCTCTCACCTCTATGGACTTGGAAAACAGGCACAAATTGAACATGTCCAAAACTAGCCTTATCTCTAACGCAGCATTTCCTTCCACTTTCACTCAACAAGTATAGGCTGTGTGTGGCTTACAAGCTCTCTTTAATCATATGTTCATAATGATTTCTATCCCACATATAGGCCTATTTTAAAATGACGTGTAAGCAGACTATTCAATATACATAGTGCAGTCAGATAAACATATAACCCTTAACTCCTTTAATAATACCCAAATGTAACCTTTCTTTCGCCACTCAAGACCGTGTCCATTAATGTACACATGGCCTTGCACCTCTGGAAGGACAGATCTAGTTGCCCGGGCCCCCTATCAATCATTTTGCTTAACTAGCCGAGCTTTGGCCCCAGGCCACCCCAGAAGCAGTTTTTCTCGCTTCAGCTGCAGCATATAGTTCCTTACATTTCTTTCAGATATTGCAATAATCACCACATGAACCATCTATTCAAACTTTTTACAACTCCTGCCCCTTGTTCTTTCTTTTGAAGACCCAGAACAGGGTCCACTGCCATG
>NW_022103902.1:19733939-19735903 GCF_000313985.2 Echinops telfairi
GATTACAAAAACTATGCCTAGAAGAGTTCTACCAAGTAAATTCATTCTGCCACAACTTCAATTTCTCCTCTTATATTCAAATTCAAGATTTTCTTTTTATGCTAGTATTGTTCATTGTACTAAGCTATAAAGGGCAGATAACAACCACTCTGGGATACCAAGACAGTGTTTGTTTATTTGTTTTTACGTAGATCAAAATGTCATTGTACTCTTTCATGGAGGAACCTCAAGGGAGAGTAGGGGAATTGGTAGTATATAGTTAAGAGATAAAAAAGAGAGGTATCTAAAAAGTGACTGAATTGTTACAGTTATTACTCACCAAGCCTCTTTGGGATTGCATTTTTCATGCTGTAGTTTCTATAAGTTATCATCACTATTACCAGACATTTAGCTAGATAAAAATAATAGAATCTTCATTTACCAGAATAAAAAATGTAAGGTCCTTCGAGGTCACTTAGGACGAGGGAAGGGCACTTTTTACAAAGTTACATTTCAATAAAGGTGATATGACTTGTTTGAATACCTTCAGTAAGGAAAATTAATCTTCTATGAGACGTACTTTATTACTGCTTCAGAATAGCCTTACTATTATTATTGGTTGTCTTTTTAAGTTAAAAGTTTGCCCATTGTAGATTTTTTCAAAAATGTCCCAATGTCATGCAGCAACATTGAATTATTATAATATATTCCTCCCAAAGCCCCCCTATGAGGAGATATAAAGTGTGCGTTTTGAAGCAATGCATAAGATTTTCTGTGTCAACTTCCTTTGTATTGGGTGGCCAATGCCACCTTCTTTGTCTTTTCTTAGTTTTGAATCTCCAGTGGCACCCGTTCACTTTGGGTGACCCTGCTGACATTTGAAATAGCGGTGACATAGCTTCTAGAATCACAGCAACAGACAGGCACCTCAGTACAACAAATTGGCGGACATTCCACCATTTCAGGAGGTAGCTTATAGGTAAGAACTAATGGTACTGAAGGAAGAAATCCAAGCTGCACTGAAAGCATTAGACAAAAAGAAGGCTCATGGAGTACCAATGGAGATGTTTCAACAAGCTGATGAAGCACTGAAAGCACTTATTCATCTATGGCAGAATATTTGGAAGATAGCTCCTTGGCCAACTGACTGGAAGAGATCTTTATTTTTATCCATTCAAAAGAAAGGTGATCCAGCAGATTGCTCAAATTATAGAAAAATATCACTGACATCACATGCAAATAAGATTTTGCTGAAGGTTATCCAAGAATTATTGCAGCAGTACATTGACAGGGAACTGCCAGAAATTCAGGCCAGATTCAGAAGAGGACATGGGACAAGGGATATTATTGTTGATGTTAGATGGATCTTGGCTTAAAGCAAAATACTTCAGAAAGATGTTCAAACCTCACATTCAAATGTCTTCTCATAATCAATAAAACACAAGTAAACACCTCTCTGGTATTCTCTGCTTTCAGCCAATATCTATACATCACTTGTTTCATGTCCTTTTCTGAATCTAGCATGAAAATAGATTGTAGTATTCCAATGTTTTTGAATTTTTTAAGGCTTGTTTTGTAGCATATATATTGTGTGTTTTATACAGTATAGAGAATGTATGTTGTTGGATGAAGTGCTCTGTATATATCTAGGTTAAGCTAGAGGGTAATTATGTCATTTTGCTATTCTGTTTCATTATTGAGTTTCTGTCCTGATGACCTCTCATCATTTATGTGGGGTGTATTGAAGTCTCCTACTATTATTGCAAGCTATTTCTCTCACTCCATGTGGTTGGACTGATATATTACAAGGTTCTTTCATTGGTGGCATATATGTTTATTATGGTTATGTCTTCCATTCTATTATCCCTTTAATCATTATGTAACATTCATACTTTAAAACATTTTATTATTTGAAGTTTATTTTATCAGATGTTAATATTGCCATTCCTTTCACTCTTTTTGTCCTATGTTTGATATTGATTTGG
>NW_022103902.1:19736563-19738991 GCF_000313985.2 Echinops telfairi
TTGAAGTTTTCTTGGCTTTTTGAATAGTTATTTCCCCCTCTTTTATTATATTGCAGAATTCCCTCCCTCCCCTCATGCTTTCTCAGATTACTTTATCTGTAGATTTTGTATTTCTTTTTAACTTTTTAACTTTACTACTCTTGATAATTCTCAAGTTTTCTTCTGGATTTTTTGTTGATTTTTTCCCCATATTGGTTATATTCCCTTCTCTTCCATTATTTTAATCAACACTTTTACCATATTGTTTAATTCTATTTTCTTGTAGTTTATCTTCTGATATTTTTGTGTGTAGGGTTTCTAGTTTTTCAATTCTCTGTTATTCTTCCAAGAATTCCACATATATCTAAAGGCACCTAAATACAATTCTTATGAATTTTATTGATTATAATTCCAGGGCCTCTTTCTCACATTACTCCATTGGGTTGGGGTGATATGCAGTTGTTTATGCTTGTTTTTCTTTATTTATTTTCAGTACAACAATGGGCTGCTATTTCTGTGGCATTACGGGGAAGCGATATGTGGTGTGCTCTTTATTGGCTCCTGTAGGAATTGTTGGTCTAGTAACGAGAGATCAATGGAGAAAAGGGCAGAGAGGTGAGTAAATGGGGGAAGTTGAGGGTAATGAAAGAGAGAATATAATATTACTACTATTACTGAAAATAATAAACCATCTTAATGGGCCAAGAGTTTTGATGAAGTTGTGGGGGAATACATATTAAGAGGAGTAGTAAGAGTTTCCCACAGCACCACTCTGGGAAAAAAAGAGAGAACATAAAGGTATAGTGGGGAAGGCAAAAGAAAAATGTAAATCATCAGACCAGAAGAAAATAATTTATGCACAAAGGGATGCCAAAAAGAAAAAATATGGAAGAAAGCTCCATGGGGCATGCTACAAAACTAATAGTTCATTGGAAAAAGGAAGTAATCATAATTTTTGAGGTTTACTAATTTGATACTAATTCCAAGAGATCAAACAATTTGAAGTCCCACAAGTTCAAGTCAGGGTATATTAACGTCAAGCTATTCATGGAGTGTTAGCTCAGGTTCATCTCAGAGTGGGTCCAATGGGCCCCTAAACCCATCCTGTGGCTATTACCACATGCTCGATTACCACAGTTACAAAGTGCGTAATTGGAATTGAAATATTCAGAAAGTGGAAGAATTCCTATACTGGCTCTCAGCTATATGAAATAAGGGCTATTGTGGTAAAAATATTTCAGGAGAAGCCATTAGATCTGAGTCTACCCAGGAAGATAGTTAACCAGAAGGAATATCACATTTCTGGGGGGCTTGCAGAGATTAGTGCCATCTTCAAGGACTTGAAGTTTGCAGGGATTCTGAGCCCCACTACATTCCCATTCAACTCACTGATTTAACCCCCACATAAAAAATAGATCTGGAAGAATAACAGTGGTTTGTGATAAATTTAACTAAGTGTTGAGTCCAGTTGCAGCTGCTGTTTCTGATATGATTCATTGCTCATTCAAATGGACACTTCTGGTACATGTTATACAGCTTTGCCTCTGCCTTCTCTCAATTATGGCTTTGAATACCAGTTTATCTTTTGCTCTCAAAGCAATACTTCACTTTCACGGTCCTTATTCAGGGTCATATCAACTCTCCAGCACTGTATCATAATTTAGTCCCCAGGGAACTTGATTGCCTTTTCCTTCCCAAAATGACACTGGTTGATGACACTAAGGGCATTATGCTCACTAAACCTAGTAAGGGACGTGTAACCTAGTGAGCAACGTGTAACCTAGTGAGGAACCCGTAACCTAGTAAGGAATATGTAATCATCCTAGAAATGGTTACTCTAAACTCAGTGGTAAACTTCAGCATGTGTGCAGTTGGGTAATTACTTCAAATAAATATAGGAGCCTTCTCTTAGGGGCCCATGGATGTTGGGTATGTCAAGGTATAACTACTGAAGTAAATAAGAGGTTATTCCATCTGTCCCCTTCCACAACGAAAGCAATGGCACAATGTCTGATGCAGGTTCTTCCTGGATCCCCCTGAAGCACAGTCATAATGCAATACTCCCAGTGGGAAGAAGTTGAAGTAACAAATGTTTTCTTGTTTTATTACAAAGGAAAATGTCCAATTAAGGCACTATATATTGATCCATGACTGTGGTCAATAGTTCAGCTGAATTGGTCAGGGTGCTGGAAGGAGAATGAGAGGAAAATTGGTGACAAGGAAGTGTGAGAAAGAAGTATGTGTGTAGACTCTCAGAGTAGGTCAAAAAGTAAAAGGTTTGTGTCTCATGCGTCTGATCATCCAAGGGTTAACTCTGAAGAGGAGATCTTTGACACTTTAGTAGTAGATTTGTTTATGGACTCTCAGTTCTCTAGATAAGTGAAAGCAGTGGTACTTACATCTATATTATGTGTGTATGTGTCATATATACAGTGAACCCTCGTTTATC
>NW_022103902.1:19739711-19741013 GCF_000313985.2 Echinops telfairi
ATTTTGCTTCTCAAGCACCTGTTTTGATATTCTTCAGCTTAAACCTGAACTTACTATATGAACAATTGATGTTCTGTTTCACAAATGGCTTCTTGATTCATTATAGCTGATGATATTGGGCCTCTTCATTATCTCTTCTCATGGATGTAGTCAGTTTGATTCTTGCATAGTTCGTCTGGCAAAATCCATATATATAGTTAGTCATCACTTATGTTGTTGAAAAAAAATGGATTTACATGACATATTTATGTGATCTCCAGCTTCCTTTCTATTATCAGGTAGTATTTACCCAACTACTGATCCTTTCTCTTCATTTCAAATTTCACATAACAAGTGCCAGTAATTATAAATGCATTTGATTTCATGTTTCATCAATTTCTTACCAAAAAAGTTAGTGGTTGGAGTATTAATTATATAATATTTTTATTAACAGATTTCTATCACAGTCAACATTGTTTTTCAAGATTAATCTTTAAATGTTCTTTGTGATGATAAATTCAGTGCCATTCCTCTTGGGTTTGCCACTCCTGGCATAATAAACCATGGCTGTTAGGCTCAACATGACCAATCCCAGTACATTTCAGCCAAGTAATGTACAGGATATCAATCTTTATGTGTTCCATTTCATTTTTGACAACTTCCAAATTTTGATTCATACATTGTACATTCTACCTTTTGATGGTTAATGGATGATTTCGGTGTTTTCTTTTTATTAGTTGTGCACCATCAGCAAATGAAGGACCCAGATACTTGAGCATAACCATATCACTATGGTTGACTTTATTCAGAAGGGGCGTATATTGAGTGCCTTCCAATCTGAGGGGTTCATCTGACTTATCTCTGGCAGTGTTCCAATGCTGTCCATGAAGTTTTCAAAGACTAATTCATCAGAAGGGTTTAGCCTATACCTTTTTAATAGCTCATTCTTAGGCTAGAAGCTCTAATTACACCTGTTCACCATAGTCGACCCTTCTGATGTTTGAAGTACGAGCTATATAGCTTCCAGCATCACACTGGCACAAAAGCCCTCACAGTACAACAAACCGATGGATGAATGGAGGAAGTTGAAGGAATTATTTTATCCAACATGAAAACCTACGGCTATAGTGACTGAGCCAGTATGTTACTTAAGGAGAAATAGGCAAACAGGTAAATGAAATAGATAAAGAACTTGGAAGTAAACCCACACAAATATGTTCGACTTACTTTAAAAATACTTTATAGTACTTTTGGTGAAAATGTACACAGCAAAACAGGATCCCCATCAACAATCTCTCCACATATCTTTTGTGACATTAGATA
>NW_022103902.1:19742314-19744360 GCF_000313985.2 Echinops telfairi
GGGGGGTGGATAGAGGAGCTGATACCAAGGGCTAAAGTAGAAAGAAAATGTTTTGGAAATGTTGATGGAAACATGTGCACAAATGTGCTTAATAAAATTGAATAGTGTAATGTTATAAGATTTGTAAGAGCCACCAAATAAAATGATTTTAATAGTAATAATAAAGCCTGGTACTGGCATAAAGACAGATGCATAGACACATGGAATGGGACAGAGAACCCAGAAATAAAATCATCCACCTACAGAGAACTGATTTTAGACAAAGGACCAATAACATGAAATGAGAATGAGGTCCCTTCTACAACCAGCATTGCTGGGAAAAAATGGATATCCATCCGCAGAAGAGTGAAATAGTAGACATACCTCACACCATGCACAAAAATGTATTCCAGATGGATCAGAGACCTAAATGTGAAATCCAAAGCTATCAGGATCATCAATGAGAAAATTGGGGCAAACCTAAGGGCCCCATTGCAGGGCATATCTGGACTACCCAATATAACAAATGAAATGCCCACACAGTAGAAGACAAAATAGATGACTGAGACATTAAAAATAAAACACTTATGTACATCAAAAGACTTTATCCAGAATGTAAAACAAGAGAGCCCATAGACTGGAAAAATTTCTTTAGCAATGACATAATGGATAAAGGATCAATTACTAAAATCTACAGAATTCTGCAACACTGCAATATAAAAACAAAAACAAATAACAAATAAGCAAAGGTGGGAAAAGGACCCAGGTACACTATTCACAAAGAGGACCCTCAAATGACTAACAAGTACATGAGGAAATGCTCCTATGTACTAGCCATACAGGACATGCAAATCAAAACAAAGATTGGATACCATCTAACACTCACAATCATAGCCCATTTAAAAGCAAAAATATAGAATAACAAAATCTAGAGAAGGTGTGAGAGACTAGAACTCTCATACATTGCTGAGGGGCTTGTAAATATGTCCAACCATTTTGAAAAACAATGTAGTGTAATGATACTTAATGTTTGATAATAGAAATTCCAGAATAGTTTTCTTTTTTCTTTGTTTTAAATGAAGTGATATCACCAAATGTTGGCAAAGAGGCAGAGAGGTAGCATGTAGTATCAATCACAATAGTACTTCTAGAAATGTAACATAAACCCAAGTTCATTGACATCAAATTGATTCAGACTCATAGATATATAATGTAGAATACAAAAAACTCACTTCCTTTAAATTAATTCTGACTGACTCAGGAAACTTGCATAACAGAGTAGAACTGCCCCTGCAGGCTTCTGAGGCTGTAAGTCTTTAAGGTAACAGAAAAACTTATCTTTATCCTTCAGTAGCTAATGGTTTTAAACTGCTAAACTTCCAGTGAGCAGTCCAGCTCCTAACCCATTATTCCACAAGGGCTGTACAATAGAATAGGCACCTTGAAACCCAGTGACAGTCTTTTATAAAACTCAATATGAAACTTCCATAGGACTTACCAATTACACTTTAGGGCAGTTATCCAAGAGAAATAAAAGGGTATGTCATGTAAATTCTCCTAATAGCTCAGTTTTCTTCTTAGCTCAATTTGGAATCATGCAGGAGTACTTTAACGGGTGTATAGGTAAACTCTGATATACTTATACCAGGGAGTTCTACTCAGCAATAAAAAGAAATCAACTGTTGATGTATTAGTAGAGAATTATTCTGAGTACATGGGTAAATGTGTAGCTAAATACATAAACATATAAACAAATGCTAATCCCAAATGGTTGCATACTGCACAAATTAACTTAAGAGTATTTTTGAAAGGGTAGTATATAAAATATAGGACTAAACTCTAAAATATACAAAACTTCAACAACAACAAAATCCAAGAAAAAGTGGGCATTGGATATGAACAAAGAGTTTATAAAAGAAGACAATTAGGTAGCCAACAAACATAGAAACACATGTGATCATCAGCAATTTAAGAGATGCAAATGAACATACTAATGAGGTTTCAACTTTGTCCAATATTAATAGTAAAGTTAAAAAATCAAAAATCAACAAAAGCTGACAAAGTGTG
>NW_022103902.1:19744644-19746940 GCF_000313985.2 Echinops telfairi
ATGAGCTCACTAGAGAAGCAACATGTGTGTATATTATATCAAGAAAATGGCTCACACAGTTTTGTAAATGGGCAAGTCCAATGCAGTTCCAGGCAGGTTCCAACCTGTGGCAGTTGAATCCATAGTCAGCAGACTCAGTGTCAGGTCATATGATAGGCAGCGTATGGATCCCAGAATCAGTAGCGATATGACAGGCCATTGGCTCAAGTTCAAAGAATTAGAGGTTGACAGCCAGTTGTAAGATCAACATCCAGCAAAAAGGTAGCATGCTTTTCTGCAGAACCCACTGATATAGGAAACAAGCCATGCCCTCAAAGACATTTCTCTTTTAACTGTGTCAAGTTGTGACTTGAGTGTTACCTACATATCTTGCATAACATCTGAAAACTAACATGCATTTTCTCTTCCTCAGTCAATTGATCACAAGGAACTCTTTCTGAGGCTATAGCAACAGCCTATAAGAAAGAAGGTACTACGGCAGGAGTGAACACTATGAGAATTTGAGCCACTTTTTCATGCAGCTTACTTGTACCTTGAGATCTTGTTCAAGGCCAATCTCACATATAAATTATTTTCACTTAATGGTAGAGAGCTGTTGTGCAAATTCAACTTGATGAAACTGTGGGTAAGACTACATGAAGTGTGTGATTGGCACCTCAGGTCACATGCTGACTTGGTGACCCATGGTGAGGCATCCATGCTCTACAAAGACCCAATAACAGCCCAAAAGCTATTTTTCAAAAGAGAAGTAGTTGTTTCAGAAGATATTAGAACTTTCTCCCCAAATTCTAAGGGACTCTGCTGTGATTCATGAATAGGGGCCTGTCAAAGTCTCTAAGCTTCCTCTCTACCTGCCACTGGTATTAAGCACCATTGAATCCACTGGCTAATATAATCCAAGTGTCAGTGATGTGCATGGCAGCCTGAACCTGTTGCATATTGTGTTTTGTCCAGGACCCTGCTCAAAGCTAGCAGCTTTTTGAGTAACTTGATAAATAGGCCAGAATAGCATACCTAACTCTATGTAAACCATGGGAGGAGACCAATTCAATAATGCATCCTTCACTCTAGTAGGTATATTTGACATGCCCACATCACTGAGCCGCTCGAAATATCACTGAGACAGAAGGCACCTGAATTTTTGTTGAGTGAATTTCCCATCCTCTCACACTCAGATGTTTTCCAGTAAGACTAGAGTCATTGCTATTTCTTCTTTACTAGGTCCAGTGAGCCTAATGTTATCAACAGCATGGGCCACTGTGACATTCTCTGAAAGGGAAAGGCAATTAAGTTTCCTGTGGTACTAAATTATGAATGAGTACAGGTGAATTGTTGGACCTCGGAGGAAGAACTGTGAAAGCGAATTGCTACCATTGACATCCGAAGATAAACTGTTTATCAGGATTGTTGGAACTATAATTGAGAATAAGCATTGGCCAGATCAATAAATACATATTAGGTACCAGAAGAAGCATCAATTTGTTCAAACAATGAAACCACATCTGGAACAGTAGCTGTAACTGGAGTCAACACCTGCTTAGGTTAAATGTCATTCTCCCAAATCCAGCTCTTATTTGCACAGGTCAAACAGGTGAGTTAAATGGGAATGTGGTGGGAGTGACAACCTCTGAACCCTTGATGTATTTGAAGATGGCATTGAACTCTATCATTCATCCAGGATTGTGATATATTGTTTTTGGTGTACCATTTTCCTAGATAGATGGCAGTTCTAATGGCTTCTCCTTAGCTTCTCCTGTCATAATATCTCTTGTTCTATATTTCAGGGATATAATGTGTGGTTTTTGCCACTTAGTATAACTATTCCAATTACATTCTGAAACTGGGCAAATAGCAAAAGGAATCCAGGGGACCCAGTATAAGATGAACTTGAACCACTATTATTTTGATATCCATAAATTTTAATTTTGATTAGGGGCTTTCAAAACTCTTCAGGTCTCCTGAGATTAGTGTTAATCTTGGGCAATGTTCAGCAGTTTCCAGCATACCCCACCAAAATTTTTTTTTAATTTTTTGTCTTTCCCCCAGTGAGCTGTTAGTCTTGTAAAGGGCCACAGAACTCTTTGGGGAAGGATCAGAGAAAGACAAACAATACAAAACTTTGGAGGTAGAGTGGGGTCCTTCCTTAGAATGACCTGACTTCCCCTTTATTCCAGGGGTGATGGATCTGTGCATTGGCTCACATATGGGAATTCTTTTTAGGGGCCTCGATTCTGGCCATTTGATTTAGAAAGCCACTGTCAGAGTCAGGTAGCTTTCTAGGCCATGGGTCAGATAG
>NW_022103902.1:19747733-19749830 GCF_000313985.2 Echinops telfairi
CAACCCGGTGCTGTCCAAGCCCATAAGTCCAACATTAGCCCATATGTCCGACACTGATCTTCAAAGTCCTCCTCCATCTCACAAAACACATGCAATGACACCAACTGCAGAAGAAAAGCTGAATCAGTGAGCACGTAAGCATCTCAGCGCTGGCAGCGGTCTCCATGTGGCTGCTCCAGTACCCAGGGCTGCATCAGGATAGCTCCAGGTGGCTTTTCCTCAGGGATGTCTCACAGGAAGTGAGCCTTTCCAGCTAAGGCAGCTGTACACTGGTCTGAGTACAAGAGACCAGAGAACCAGAAGGGCGAGGCTCACCGAGCCATTTATCTCTCCGCCCTTCAATTAATCCCATGTGTTTATAGGCCAGGTTGGCACAATAAACTATAACTATCTCATTAGGTAATGTGCTGCACAAGACCCCCTTAAAGCTGGGTCAAGTCATTGTATTTTCAACCCCATCAAACGCATGTGAAATTTGGACATAGAATAAGGAAAACCAAAGAAGAACCAATGTATTTGAACTATGGTGTTGGCAAAGAATATAGAAAAGTCCCAAAGACTGCCAAAATAACAGTGAAATCTTTCTTGGAAGAAGTACAGACAGAATGCTCCTTAGAGGCAAAGATAGCAAGGCTTGCAAGGACATCATGCTTAGTAAAATTTAGGGGGCAGTGTGTTACACTGGGTTGACTAGAGAAACTAATCCACTGATACGCATATATGGGTAAGAAAGAACTTATATCAAGAAGTAATTGTGTATTAGGAAAACATCCCAGCCCAGTCCAACTCAAGTTCCTAAGTCCAATGCTAGTCCATTAGTCCTTCTTCAGACTCACGAAGCAGTCTGAAGCAATGATGCAGAATGCAGAAAGAGCACCAGCCAGCTGGGGAAGCATTGTGTGGATCCAAAGGTCGTGTCTCTGGCAGCTCTCCATGTGACTCAACAGCAGGAAGAGAAAGAGTGGCCTGCCTCCAGAGAGCCACTTATATTGGAGGCACCTCCAAAGAAGGTTATCAAGCTGGGACCTGATTGACAGGCTAGACTCCACCCTATAGTTCAAGTTGACAGGACATTATGGAACTACCACCAGCAGTGAAAGAAGAGAATGGCCCTCAGTAAGATGGATAGACGCAGTGGCTGCAACAGTGGGCTCAAACATAATATATTGGATTGTGTAAGATATGGCAAATATATATATATATTATTTTTTCAAAAGGGATAACAGTTCCTGGGGGCTATGGTGAAGGAGGAAGGGGCTAAAGGGGATCTGATATCAGGGGGCTCAAGAAGAAAATAAGTTTTGAAACTGGTTGTGGTAGCAATGATACAACTCTGCTTGATGTGTGTGGAGTGTTATGATATCTGCAAGAGCTCCCAATAAAATGCTTTGAAAAAAAGAAGAAGAAGAACAAGACCAGGTATAAGACCAGGTGCTATTTCATTCTGTTGTACATTGGGTTGCTAGGAGTCAGAATTGACGTGATGGCACCTAGCAACAACAAAAGGCTCTACCCTGCAGGAACGTTCTTTTAGTTGCAGCATCAGGGCTGTGACTTGAATAAATTCATCCCATCCTACTAGTTTGTAACTGATTGCTTTGAGTTCATCCTATTTTTCATATAACTGATTGGCTGGTCACTGCAGAGTCCATTGTGGAATTGACCACATTGTGTTAAATCACATCATAGGGGGTTACTAGGTAACTGCCCAACCAATGATAATCCTGGCTCGGCCAAGTTGATACACACTGAACTATCAGAACCTCTAGTATGAAAAAGTGAAGAAAAGATGTTCACATTTAAGAGATGTAATCTGATAATTTGGAAAAGGTAGAAAGGGGAAGACCTAGGTGAGGATAGACAAGTATCGACTGGTGTGCAGGGGAAGACAATAGGCAATAAGAAGGAGGTTGATGAAAAATGACGGAGACAGGACAAGAAATTGTGCTATTTGCAAGAATTAAAGGCAGTATAGGCAAACAATGCTATGTATACAATCCTGCAATGGTGGTGATTCACAAGTATATGTTTAGATATACATGCAGGTTTAACAAATGCATGAAGGTGAGGAAGAGTATGCCCATGAACATAAATCTG
>NW_022103902.1:19749956-19754951 GCF_000313985.2 Echinops telfairi
AATTAAAATAAGCTAATTGTTCTCAAATTAAATAAATATGGTGGAACTTCCTATGATTTAAACTTTGGTTCAGTATTATTTAAACAAAAGGCATTAAATACTCTAAGTTATGTTTTAGCCAACAATGATGCTTATAAGCTATGATAAGCTAATAAGCTCCTTTTTTGCCTATACAAGGTCACTATTTCAGAGCCTGCTATGTGTTCTGCAAATACCATTTCTTTTTATTTAGGGTGAACAGATAAACTCTATTTTGAAGAATTTCTTAAAAATAGGCTTAGCCAACTGACTTAGTTCTGGTCAATGCAACAGGGGAAGAAGTAATATATTTCACTTTTAGCTCAAGCTGGAATGGATCATTTCCAGTGATCCATCATTCCCTTTACGATACTCCATCTTCAAATTGGAAGACAAGCAAACTGAGGCCTTAGAGGATAGCAGAGCCACTGTCATATTAGTTATTTCTCTTACTTTTGTGTCATCATCAAAACCTGAGAAGCATTTTCATTTTTTATTTCATCCAGTAAAACAAAAAGAAATTTTAGCAGGTTACCAAAAGCTGATCCCTATGGTATGAGGGATTTCCATACATTTAACATTGAGATATTAATCACTGTCACTGATACATATTTTTAAAGCTAGTCTTGAATCCTCATAATGTACATTTTATAGTGCAGTCTGTGATTTAGTATTTTATCAACATTATGTCAAATGCTGAAATAATAGCACATGACGTTGATGGTCTATTTCTGCTCTTCTACCACAAACACTATCATAAAAGGTATTGAAGTTGAGTCTGGTGAAAAAAAAATCTTTTTATTATTGACAAATGACTTGTTTCACAACATCCTCCAGAAAGTTATGGGAGGAACAACATTCACAGGTAACCAGTCAATAGTTCACAAGAATTTCTATGAATAATTTAATTCAGCCAGTGTTGAAATGTAGTGAATAGAAGACTTTGTTCAATAAATATGACAAATGAAATTAATGATATATCAATAATATAGTGGTAGCAAGGATTTTCAAGAATTGTAGTTTAAGAAAAACATAGAAAGCCCTGGAAAAACAAAGGAAAATGTATGGAGGAAAGAAAGAAAAGAAGATGGAAAAATCAAAAAAGGAAAACCAACACTAAAAAATAAATATACATGCTCTCATAGCCAATTTTAAAGTTCTTGGTAAAACTCACTGCTTACTGTAATTCTAATGATTTAGCAAATGCTAGGGAAAATTATGGTGCTTAGCAATATACTTAACTTCTAAAAAGAAAAATTATGAATCAGTTTTCCAGTCATCCTAAAAATCTTGAGATTCAAATAATTAGATGACTTTTTCTCTGGGATTTCAGAGATTTGGGATTCTTTGACTATTGTATTTGGAACTATGATTTCTTTAAATATCTTTTACTTTTATTGTATTTTATCAAATAGAATTTCACTCATGGAAACCCTATAGGACACAGTAGTTTGACCTTCAAAGTTTTCTAGGCTGGAATCTCCATGGGAACACATCACAAAGTCTTACCCCCACCCCTATGGAGTCACTGGTGGGTTTGAAACTTTTGGTGAACAGCTTAGTGCTTAACCACTGGGAAACCCAAGCTCCTTTAGTTATTTTAGCAGGCTATTATTGACCAATTTGGATTTTACACTCAGGTAAGTAGGTCCTATCCAGGATGATAATCCACACTCTGACAAGAACCCATGTGGAATTCATCCTGGTTTGTCTCCTTCAGGGCATGCCATACCTCACTTGCTGACAAGGACCCATGATTCCTGCCCATGGAGTGGACCGAGTCTCATAGTCTAGGGAACAGATTTGTTCTTGGTAACTGTCATAATAATTCTTTTACAATGTCACCCCAGTCTAGGCTGACAGAATAGTGCCGACCTACCAATTTCTGGTGACTCATATCTCAAGAGCTCTGGTGGCTGTATAGCTACCACAAGGTGATCAGTTGGAAATTACCAGCAGTTCACAGGAAAGAGAAGACGCTGTCTACTCTTGCAAAGATTTAAAGTCTCAGAAACCCAAAAGGGTAGTTTTACTGTGTCCTGTAGGCTTAGTATGAGTCAGAATTTATGCCATGGGAATGAGTTTTGTTTCGTTTTGTCCTAGAGATACAGAATTTGAAATTACGTTCTGTTGGCACCTATGGTAGTTGCTATCCACTGTCGACAGACCCTTGTTTTGTGCCAGAGAGCCTTGGGGAGAGATTTCCACACTTATCCCCTTAAAACCTTAGCAGAGCTTTGTTTCTTAACACTAACAGGACTTTCTAATCAACTTCCTCATCTGCCTCTTATCTGTGCTATAACATTGTGATCGATAAGGTTCATCCTAAACCCAACTACCTGTGCAATGTGCACTTTTTGAATTGGACGAATCTTCTTGCTCCACTAAAGGTCACACACCTACCCTTTATACTGTTGCCAGTATGTAGAAAATTAGGGGTGTAATCAATTTTGAAAGAAATTACACTCTAGAAAATCACTGATTATTGCTTACAAAGTTCAATAAGAAACATGACTGCACATTTGCTATAGTTACTTAACTATATTCACTATAAGATCCTGAATGGCAAATTTACATAACTACAAAATGAGTTATCATTTATATTTTTTTCATTCCGTGATTAAGACTTGCATTTGTGGTCATCATAATGAAGGATAATAACAACTTTTGAGACAGTTGGTAGAAGACAGTATGTTTAGAAGCACAGAGATGGATGCAGAATTTTGAACAAGATATAATAAGTTTAATTAAGGGATATTAGGAACAGCAAGAACAAGTTCCATACACATTTATACAAACAGCTTCACAAGAGAGAGGGCATTGGGATTCACGAGAGAACTGCTGATTGTTCCTCCTGTTGGGGGATGTGCGATCATCCTGGAAGAGCTCCTGTGAGTCTCGTGACAGGAAGAGGATGTTCTGGACCCCAGTAGGAATAAAGGAGGTATAAACACGGTGGAAAATCTTTGTGCAGACTGATTAGACTGCAAATATATGTGTCCACTCTTCCCAGTACTATAAACCTTATTTGACTTATTATATGCTATATGGATTCAGAAAAAAATAATAAACTTTTAACATTTAAATTGTTTATATAAGTAGGTTCTTTCTTAAAACAAATCAAAACATATGATAGGAACTTCATTATTCAAATTTATTCTCTTCAGTCTACAGGTATATTTGTTTTGATTTGGTTTTGTTGAATACACTTGGGTAAAGGTAATTGAATATGAAATGAAGCAAAGTAGAAAAGTAATAATAGTAATTATACCCAAGGATGTTGCATACTCAGTAAAAAAATGACCAGCTAACTACCCTGCTCTTTCAGTCTCTTCACTAAGCCTTTCGTGCATTTCAGCCCTAAACAGTACCTTCTGTTTTTCAGGTATTTGTGCCCAATCAACTCTCAGCCGCCAGGGTCAGATATTCAAAGACTTTGGCCATGGCAACAATTGAAGTACTACAATATTATCTTGAGGAAAATACAGGCACATCTTACTACTGATTGATTTTGTAATTTAACCATTTGTTTGGTATCACTTAACGATATTCAAATGTTCCCTTCCTGGAAATTCCTCTCAGGTAAAAACTAATACAGAGTAAAATTTAAAGAATTATTTCTAGATCACATGCTATGGAGGAGACGTGCCTCAGTGAACAAAATCAATAACTCTTTCCTTTCGGAGATTATGTCGTAAGAAGGAAAGCATACGATTGAGATTTTTTAAAACTAGATTGAAAATGACATGCCTAAGTTCCCGATTTCTTGAGAGAAATCCTATTAGTTTACTGATTTCTCTTTCACAGGTAGATTTTGATATGTTTACTCAAGTGCTATCTTCATCTTACCTCCCCTAGTTCATTAAATATGTCCTTTGAGATTTAGAGGACCTCTAAATTGCCACTATGTTGGTGGAAGTAATTCTTTCACCATCATTTTATGAATTGAAACTATGTGTGCTTATGGACACAACTGGGGCTATTCGCTCTTCCATAGCTTCTTTAATTGTTTTTAAATTTTGCTTATTCTTTATATGCTTAAAGCAACTTCCAGGAATTTTTTTGCTCATTGTTGGAAGGATCCCTGGTGGTGCAGTGGTTAAAGTGCTCAACATCTGTGCTTAGTGGTTTGAAATAACCAAGTAACCTACAAGAGAAAGATGTAGCAGTCTTTTTCTGTAAAAATGTATAGCCTTGGAAACTTGATGGGGTATTTTCACCATGACCTATAGAGTTGACTTCGAATTAACTTGATAGCAATGAGTTTGTTTGGGGTATTGGTAGGTAAAGAATAATTTAACTAATGTGTTCTTTTATCCAATCAATTTACAATGACCACAATTCACCCAACTTCAATGACTATAAAGGGGTTGGTATTAAAAACAGATTGATTGTAACTATAGGCACAGACTATAGAGAGCACAAGATTTCAAATTAGTCAGTCAGCAAAACTTTAATCCATAGTTAGAACTATGTCTTGTTTCTATATACCCAACCCTCAAGAAAGCACAAGAAGTACTAGATTTATGTTAATATTTGAGATACATTTTCAGAATACTTCCACTTATGTAAAATGATAGATACTGAATTGTGTGGTTAGGGAAGAGACCAATGTTGAAATGCTTTATCCTGTAGCTTCTCGCTGTTTCTTCAAGAGACTTGCTTGTCTCAGTTTACTTTCATCAACGTGGGTACATCAACCAGGTACTAAGTATTGACGTGTTGCAATTTCTGAAAGATCTCAAGGAAGAAAGAAGATGACTACGCATTTAGCATGACACTAGACAATAGCAAGAGCTATTGTCACAGCTAGAGCAAGGTCATTATCATGTAGTAAAGACCAATAAACAGGGAAGATAACAATTTCAATAGAAAGACATGGCAAGGTACCTGTAAAGCTATAGCAGAATTTTCTGGAAGAGTAAAACGTATCTATTCAGAACTGGACCAAGATGAGTACCTTGGAAGAAGTTTAGC
>NW_022103902.1:19755947-19758034 GCF_000313985.2 Echinops telfairi
GTAGAGTTTATAAGTCATGAAAAAAGGCTTGGGAAGGCTCAGGAAGCAATTTGCAAATGTACACATTAATATAGAGAAAATATAGTACTATATTAAAGACAAACTGAATCTACAGAGCAAAGAAAAGGTAATAAAACTAGTAACTACAAATGCGTAATCTTTTAAAATTTACAAATGCCTCCCTTGCCTTACCTTACTGGTTACAACTATGTCAAGTAACTGATGTTTTTTTATTATTATTTTGCTGATAAAGAAAACTGGGTGTCAGTTTGTCACCCCTGAGACCACACTGTGGTTCTAATCCCTTGTCCGTCCTCCACACATGCCACTTTCTGGGCCAGAGGGAGTGAGGAGAATCCGCAAAATAGGAGAGCTTGGAGGAGGATTTCATAGGTAGTAAAATTATGTGTGATGACAGAAATAAACAGTACGTTTCTGCTGTTATCTTAAATAAAACTAAACAAATACCCTATATATGATTCAGGAAATGTGTGTTTGTGCACTTATATGTCCATACAAATGTATATAGAGAACAGAACAAGAAATACTACAAAATTTAAAATCAGGTAATGGTGTGCACCAGGGTTGTATCCTCTCAACATACTTATTCAATTTGTTTGCTGAGCAAATTATCAGAAAACCTGGATTATTTGAAGAAGAATGAGGCATTAGGATTTGAGGATGGCTAATTAACAACCTATAGTATGCATTGCTTTTTGAAAGCGAGGAGGACTTGAAGTACATGCTGATGAAGATCAAGGATTAAAGCCTTCAACATGGATTATAACAAATACCAAGAAAACAAAAATCATCCCAACTGAACCAATAGGTAACATGATAAAGAGAGAAAAGATTTAAGTGGTCAAGGATTTCATCTTGCTTGGATCCATAATCAATCCTCAGGGAAACAGAAGTCAAGATAAAAAGATGAGCATTTGGTAAATCTGCTGCACTAGACTTCTTTAAAATGTTGAAAACAAGGATGTTATTTTGAAAACTAAATTGTGCCTGATCCAAGCCATGGTATGGCCTCATATGCATGTGCAAGTTAGACGCTGAGTAAGGAGACTGAAGCAAAATGGACACATTTAAGCTATGAGGCTGGCAAAGAATCTTGACTGAGCTTCCAAAAGAAGAAAGAAAACAGTCTTGGAAGAAACACAAACAATATGTTCCTCAGAAGTATTGCTGATAAGAATTAGAATTAGTTTCTCTTACCTTGGATGTGTTGTCAAGAGAAGCCAGCCCCAGAGATGGGCATCATGCTTGGTAAAGTGGAGTGGCAGTGGAGAAGAGGAAGGGCCTAGAGAAGATGGAGGGACACAGGGTCGCAACCATGACTCAGACATAAGAACAATTGTGAGGGTGGCACAAGATTGGGCAGTATTCCACTCTGTGGTACATGGAGTCTCTATGGCTATGAGCTGGAAACGCCTTGATGGCACCTGAAACAACACGCAAAGGATCCTGGGGAAATGGAGTGAAAAGATAATGGAACTTTTTTCACAATCTTTTTGATCTCTCTCTCTATATATATATATCTATATATGAAAATTTTAAAATAACAATTTTTAATTGAGATACAGTTTCTGTGTACTTATCCTTCACCTCTTGTGTTGATAACTATAGGTCGGTTAGATGTATATCCTTGAAAAGATTACATAGTCCATCTATTCTCTTTCTTTCATATTAGTAGGGAGGAATAACAAAATTTCATTCCTGACAACTAACTTACAGGAGTTGAAATTTTATAAACACCAACCGTAAGTATATCTCTTTACAGAAAGGGAAAATAGGAGGTTTTCTTAAGACTGCTTAAGGAGACTGTAAGGCACGAATTCCTTTAGGAATACGATGGATTACCCCTCAGGGGGGGAAAATAGAATTTTTTCAAAGCTATGTATTTATTTATTTATTTTTACAAAACAGCGTCATCACCTTCAAAGTATTCTCTATTACACTTAATACATTTGTCAAATCTGTACTTCCATTCTCGGAAACAGGTTTCAAACTCCTCTGTTTGGATGGTTGACAGAACCTCCCTCATTGTTTTTCACTTGTTCTATGTCATCAGATCACTGTCTGTT
>NW_022103902.1:19758472-19768112 GCF_000313985.2 Echinops telfairi
TTTGCTTTCAGGGTTGTAAGAGTAGCACCGTGCCTCCTCACCAGTAATGACCTTGGGAAAAAAGTCTGGGTCGCTTTGGAGCTGTTCTTTCAAAGCACAGTATGTTTCCACTTACCATCTGTTTGCTGGTCAGTCAGAACCTGAGACACAAATTTCATGGTCACCCTTCTCATTTCCAAATCACCCATTCAAATCTGCTTAACCGAGCTCAGTGATAATCCAGAGAGCTCCCCCATCTCTTCAATGGTCCGGTGTCAGTCGTCGAGCGCAAGCCCATGCATTTTGCTGCCGGTTTTGTTCTTTGGGAAGTTGCTGGCGTCCAGAACACACACAAACACACACTCTCTCTCTTTCTCTTGAAATCTTTCATGTCACAGCTGAAATTTAATTTCTTCATTAAATAAAGTCTCAAATTTAATTTATGAGCCAAAATTCCATACAGGGAAAGAAGAATTAGAGGACAGCATTGCCTTACCATTTGCTTTAACCATCACATTTCATCAATGCAGAAAGCACAAAATCAACTGACAAGATTGCCCAAAGACCTTGGTTATTATTGGGCTGATACGGGGCTCTGCTCTCCTTGTCGGCCCCAAACCAGGGCACATTATGTGGAGTCATATCACAAGTGATTCTTCTGGAAAACGATAACGTCCTCAGAATGTGTTCATTCCTAGAAGAAAGTCAACAAATAAGACATAATCCCTGCCTTCATATGATAAGTGGTTATAAGAATTTGGCTTCCAATAATCAGAACCACCTTGCCCACTGAAGTAAAAAAGTATTGCTACAAAAGCAGAAAACTCTTTATTAAGCAAAAATATCAAAGATGAAGCCACTGTTCCTCTACCTGTCCTACGTATGTGTCCACACCTTTCCGGAGCCACTGTTTCCATTTCACTAACCCTTCCCCAGCGAATTGTGAGCTTTTATGTATCTCATATCCAAAGTCAGATGGGGCATTTTGAAGAATCAGTTATTTGAATTTGAGATCCAACAGAAACAAAAAAGACTAAAATGGTCCTGCAGGGAGCAGGCTGGATAGGGTAAGGCTGCACAATGAAATTATCTGGGAAAGCCTCCACTACCATGAAAGATTATAGGGAAGTATTGTCAGGATGGGGGGAAAAATCTCAGTGCAGATTTCCTAGCTATTTTCTGATCAATATAGTTTTCAATCTTCCTAGAACTCTTCCCAATATGCCCTCATGACTGTCCTGTGTCCTTTGAGAAAATATAACAAAATGATGCCTTAGGAATAACCCTAAAATGTTTCCATAATCATTGAAGATTACCTCTATGTCTTGAATTTAATTTGTCAAACAGAAACCCTATGAATCTACTGTTTTGACTGGATCTGTTTTCTTTTGAAAGCACCTTGATAAACTCTAAAATAATATGTTGGTGAGAGAACGTTTTGCAACCATCTACTGATTACAGAGACACATTTTTGTGTGTGCGCGTAGGTAAGGAATTGCAACCGTAATAGCAATACATTTTCACTTATCTTAATATGGCTAAGTCCTAAAGTACAGGCACAGTAATAGTTCACAGACAAAAGAGATATGTATGGTCGTGAGTATTTACTTTTAGTAAAGGTAAAACTTTAGTACATCGAAAGAAGTGAATGAGGAATTTTAAAAAGAATAGTAGATTTAGAAGAATGATTATGAATACAGACGAGAAATAAGAATGTTTGATTTTGTTAAGGGAGTAGGGCAGAGAACCAGACTTGAACAGAGCGGATGTGTGGGAAAAGTGAGAAATAGGGACAGCTTGACAGAGTTTGGTCAGAAGATGAAGATATACAGTAAGAAGTGTTTCATTTAATACCATAGGGATTAGAAACATTCTAGAATCTGCAGCAAAGGCAAAACATAGTTAAATATTTCAGTAAAATCTATCTTTGGAGAAGAGGAGTTACAGGAGTTGCACAAACAGAATTAACTGCTGTGATTGTCTTCCTTATCTGATGATATTTGTTCTGGCCCATGAATCTCACTCAGAACTCTGAGTTACTCCAACCAGTATGTAAAAGCCAACACAGCCTGTTCTAAGCCATGATTCAGACAAGTGCACACTCACCATTGTCCCACTGCTCTCAATTATTATTACTATTTTCAGTTGTCTGATTCTTGCCTTCTGATTTTGAGCTTCCAGATTCAAATTTGCTGATGAGTTACTGAGCTTTAGCATCCTAGCCAAATGTGATGCTACCTAAAATAACTCCTTGCATACAGTCCATTTTGACTCATAGTAATCCTATAGGACAGAGTGGAAGTGCCCCTGTGGGTTTCTGAAACTACAAATCTTTACAAGAGGAGACAACCTCAACATTCATCTGAGGGACAGGTGGTGGTTTTGAACTACTGACCTTGACCAAAGAAGCTCTACATTAAAGCACTCACCCGTAAAGTATCCAGCACCAAGTCTTTTAAACCTTGTCAGAAGAGAGGTGCTTTGGTAAACACAATGCCTTTTCCCCCCTAAGGGAGTCATCTAAACATATAGGAATAGGAAATTATAATATCATAGAGTTACTTATAAGATATAGGTAACTATAATATATATATAATTACCTATTCTTATGAAAGAATCCATTATATTATATATTATAAATCCACTTTACTAAACCTATAAACATTAGGAGAGAGTCTGGTGAGGTGCTGTTTTCCCCATGAAACCAGAAAAGTGTCCAAGTTGAGACTGGAAGGGTCAAGGTACTTCTTAAAAAACTCTAGATGACCAGGCCTGAAGGTGGAGCATATTGTAGAGCTAGGATATTTTATTTCTAGTTAGGATGTTCAACTTAAATAAGTGAGAGCTTGCTCATTAATTGCCTTAGGAAAGAGTTTGAAATGACATTACCATTGTTGTGAAAGTTAATATTCCCCCCCCCCCCTGGAGAAAGGAAACCCCAAGCTAATGCAATATCTTCAGAGGGATTAAAAAAAAAGTTTAGATGGATGTGACACAAAAATCAACTCTTTCTAGGTAGAGAAACATCCACAACCCACATCAATCAGAACAGGTTAATCCAATGTTTTAAAGGGAAATGTCAGAGAGTGTAAGATATGACAAAATGATAATTTATAAATTATCAAGGGTTCATGAGTGATGGGAGAGTGGGGAGGGAGGGGGAAAATGAGGCGTTGAAGCCAAGGGCTTAAGTGGAGAGCAAATATTTTGAAAATGATGAGGGCAATGAATGTACAGATGTGCTTTACCTAATTAATGTATGTATGGATTGTATGAGCCTCCAATAAAATGATAAAAATAAATAAAATAAAATTTAATGATTTAAAAAACAACAACAGCTGAGTGCCTTCAGGCCTAGTCCTACTAAAACGAGTGTGGTGCCTCTGGGCACTTACGGATGGAGTCAAGTGAATTTTGTAACACTATGTACCAGTTTTCTAGGGCAGGACAGAGGTGGAGTTGATAAGCCAGAGAGAGATCTGTTTGTGCAAACAACTGAGAAGCGTATATCCTGACCAAAGAATTGTATCTTGACTCATCCCCCATCCTGAATTGTAATCCGTTACTTCACTAATAAACCCCTTTATGATGACTGATAAACAAAAACAAAACAAAACAAATACAGAAACATTAGACAAAGTCTTGAAAACCATTGTGGTTAACTGAAAAGAATCTAATATCTAGGGCATCTGTTCCCCTCCTGTTCTTCCTTCTCACCTACTAAACTGCGGCTTTGTCATTGTGTGCCCTCAAAAGCTTACCTGGAACGTGTCCTACAGGACACTGTTATGAAAAACAGAGTGATCCACAACAAATCTGAACTATTAAAGCAATTAAGAACAAAGAATCAAAGTGAAAAGTGGTTAGAAAGGGGCCAGGTGTCCACCATGCGAGCTTTGGGCCAATGGCCACTGGAGAAGTGAAGGAAGTCACTGAGCAAGCTGAGACAAACAGCACAGAATATAACTGAGCTGATATGCAGAAAGCGGTTGAGATGCCAGGAGGGGAGAATCCAGGAAGAGAGAGAGAAGTGTAAATTGTAGAGTAGGAGGCTTGCATAATGTGAACTAACAGTCTGCTCAGAATGCACGTTTCGGAAGGGTAGAGATCATCTTTGAATCCACCTACAACACTTAAAATAGTGTGCCAAGTATTGCACCCATAGGAGATACTCGATTCATATTTGATGAATTAAAGGATTTGCCATATTTGGATATAGTTATGCTCTTTTCCAAAATATCAGAAGTATATATATTTTAAAACAAAATCAGCTTATCTGTCTTTCTCCTTGTTTAAGGTTCTAACATTAAACAAGTGGAATTTAGTTTATTTGAGAACTATTAGCAGTCTGTAAAGATACATATTATAAAATCTGAAGCAATATGTTCTTAAAAATAGTTGAAATCCAATTTATTAGTAGTTAATTTTATTTAGAAAACATAACAGATT
The DNA here is from genome assembly GCF_000313985.2 of Echinops telfairi. NCBI lineage: Eukaryota > Metazoa > Chordata > Mammalia > Afrosoricida > Tenrecidae > Echinops > Echinops telfairi. The sequence continues at coordinate 19,762,901 of NW_022103902.1, forward strand.
TACTGTGTGAGACCACGGAAAGCTGATTGAGCTGATGTATGCTAGAGTAATTTATTAAGATCTCATTTTCATGTAAATATATAAAAATATTTACACTTTAATGGAAAGATACATATATTCTGTAATTTCCACTTCTTTGGCACAAGAAGATAGCCACCTGTTATGATCTCTTATTTCAAGGCTGACAGTAGTTCGGAGTGAATGAAGAAGTTGACTGAAGCTAACCGCCAGCATTTCAACAACTCTTCTTGAGGAAACAGGGAAATGAGATAATCAATCTAATTGAAGAGGAGGGAAAGTATCTAGAGGGGGTGGATTCTGAGCAGAAGTCTAAGAGATTCTCCAATACCAGAAAGGAAATGAGCTTTACAGCGAGCAGACCTGCTCTCCCTACACCTGGCAGATCTCAGGAGGTGGCAAATCTTAGAGTCAATGGTGCACACTCAAATGGTAAGAGTATAGTTTCCGGGTATGCAAAGATTTTTCTTCCCAAGAGTGTCACAAAAACAGTACAGTCTTTCTCTTCAGCCACTGTCCAGACTTAGAAAAAGACACCATCATAGGTGCTCTCCGTAAAAGTTCTACTCTGATCGAGACCCCTGAAAGTGGTTAAGGAAGCAATCCCAAATAACACAAAATATTTTCCATCAGCCTTAGAAAATGGAGGTACTCTGATGTCAGATTTTATTCAATATTACAAAAACTGAGTGTGCATCTTTCATAACTACCCATTTGATACTTGAGCAATTTTAAGCAGAATACTTTAAGCAGGATATGTTCCTACAACACAGATTGGAAGTAAACATAATAAATGGTCATTTCTTGTAGGCACATTATTAGAAAAAATGAAGATAACACAAGATATTCCTTTACCTATCTCAAAGTCGATTATGACAGATGTAGAAAGGTAATAATGTAAAACCTCATCATTTGCTTTCCCTTTTGACTCTTTTTAAAGTTGTTTGATGTTTTTAACAACAACAACAAAAAAGAAAAAGAAATATATGTGGATTAAGCCTCCATTTAATCCCCTCTGACCATAAACCAGAGATATGAGCAACCTTGCTATCATGCAGAGTGCACAGGAAAATTGATGCTTGCAGATACAGTTAGGGTAAAATGTAATACCATATCATTTGTTATCCCTTTTGGCTCATTTTAACTTTGTTCTGGCATTCTTTTTGATTGAGGTTTACCCTCTGTTTTATTTATTTACTCATTTATTTTTGTATGTTTTTCCCTACCTGAAATCCAGAATAGGTAAAGCTATAGAGACAGTACCTAGATTAGTGGTTTCATAGGTGGATGGCAGTGGACATAGGAGGGATAGAGGAAAATTATTTTGCCAGGTTGAGGTTACAATTTAAGAAGGCTAGGGTGCCTAAAATTGCAGGACAGAGTATCAGAGAGGAGCGAGTTCAGAGCCCTATAAACATGACCACGGAGCAATTCTGACTCACAGTGATCCTACAGGACAGAATAGAACTTTGCCATTTCTGAAACTGTTAAATCTTGACAGAATAGAGCCCTGGTGATGTAGTGGGTTAAGAACCGAGGTGTGAACCTCACATTCAGCAGTTCTAAACCTCTAGCCAGTCAGAGGAATAGAGATGAGGTGTTCTACTCCCATGAAGTTTGCTGTCTCTGAAACGCACTGCAGCAATTCTTGGTCCAATAGGGTGACTAGAATGTACTGGATGGCATTGTGTTTGTTTGCAATCTTGACAGTAAGGAAAGTATAGTAAATGTAATTCTAGCCTTAGGTAAAATGCTGAAAACCAACATTAATGGAACACTTGACTTACTAGGAATTATAACTACCTCTCAAAACAAATATCAAATATTTTACGGAAATGTAATTAAAACCAGACATTAAATAACACAATCTCTATATTGTGTAATGAGCGATCAACAATTCCTAGGTTAAAAGAAGCAGGAAAAGGTCATCTATAATAAGAAGAGAAAGCAGTCAATGGATATAAACCCAGAAATCATAGATATGTTGGATTTAGTGAAAATAATTTTAAAAGATGTTATAAATATGAGGGAGCTTTAAAAAATTCATAGAAAAATTCCATGATCTTTCAATTCTATTTTTTCACAAACGGAAGGCCTTTAATTAGTTTATGTTTTTGAAGGAAAACATGAGCAGTATGAGGAAATAAAGGGTAGGTATATTTTAAGAATATGTAAATAAGTTTCTAAAGAAAACTATCTTACAAAATATGAAGTCAAACATTCACTCAATGGACTAAACTGGCAAATTATACACAATAGCAGCAGCAGCAGCATAAAAAAAAGTCATCTTGAAGACATGACATGGAAAGATGATGTAGATACAGAAATTATCCAAACCAAGAACACAGCCAAAAGTGACAAGAGACTGCAGGGGGGATGAATAACAGAGCCTGATTGCAGCATGAAATAATATTTGCCCAGTATTTATGTAAACATGTTCCTGTGTGCTGGGGGAAGGAAGAGAGAAATATTTTAGTAAAAGTGAATGATTTTTTTCCAAATATAATGAAAACTATAAATAAACAGATCCAGAAAACTCTGAAACTACCAAATAAGATAAACACAAAGAAGATGATATAATAGATTCCATAAAAATTTCTTTTAGAATCCAATGATAAATAGAACATCCAAAACGGAATGAACAATGCTGTAAAGCACATTACATTCAATGGGGGAAAATCCTGACTTCTTATTCAGTACTATGTAAGGAACAGTAAAACGGACTGATATTTTTAAGTGCTGAATGAAAAATGTTTCAACTTTGAAATGCATATCTAGAGAAAATCTTCAAAATTCAAGGAACCAAAAAAAAAAAGACAATTTCATGCAAATGTAAGTTAAGAAAATTTGATACTTATGTTAGTAGTTCTGCCCTTTGGAAATGTTAAATGAAGTTCTTCACATTGAAGCAAAATAACACACTATGGAAACTTAGATATAAAGAAAGAAATGAACACTAGAAAGTAATATGTGAGTAAATGTAAAAGCTATGTATTTAGAGTGATTTTAAATCTATGAATTTATTTTTTAAATTGATGGCATTTCAGACTAATCACAATAAAAAATATATTATGGGATTTTAAGTCTATCTAAAAATTTTTGTATAAAAATGTATTCATCATGGATGACAAGAGTAGCATGAATCATGAGAGGGGGACCTTGGAAGTATGCTACATGTGATTGGTATGTTACCTGAAAGTAGTATGTGTTAAATAAGATGTGTATTCTAAAAATCCAAACCCTCTGTCAGCAAGTTGATGCTGACTCATAGCAACCCCTGAAGACAAGGTAGAATTGCCCCTGTGAGTTTCTGAGGCTGTAACTCTTTAGGACAGGAGGAAGCCCCAGCTTTCTCCTGCAGAGGGGCTGGCGCCTTTGAATTGCGGGTTTGTTGTATAACATGTAATCACTATGACAAATGTACATTAGGGGCTCAAAAGCTTTGCATCAAAAATGTAATTAAAGGATAGTTGTGTTTGTCTATAAAGTTTCTGAATCCCCTTCATATTGTAAAATGCGTAACAAAAATAAAAGAGAACGGTTCAAGAGATACATTGAAATGCTTTAAAAACAAAAACATAACTTTAATAATATAAAGGAGTGAAATGATAAAAATAACAAATTGAATGATATTAAAACAAACCCATTCATGTAGCTAAATAGATAAAATGCATCATCTAAATACTACCAATAAAAAAATAGACAACAGAGTGGACTACAAAGCAAGACCCAACTTTCGGTTGCCTGTAAAACTACACTGAACTCATGGTCATTGACTCTACACTAACTCATGGCCACTCTATGGGACAGGGGAGAACAGCACCCTGTGAGTTTCTGAGAGGGTAACTCTTTATGGAGGTAGAAAGCCCTATCTTTCCTTGCTGATGCCTTTAAGAAGTATTTTTAATATATAAAAAATTTTAAAAATAAAATAAACTACCATGTAGGAAAAAGAAGTCTTGAACAACACTCTCAAATTACTTGAACTAACTGACATGTATGACATCTTATACCCTAGAATGGCAAAATGAGATTTTCAAATGTACATGGCATATCCAATGAGATATTCTGGCCAATAAATGTAAAAGAATAAAAGGGAGGCTTGATAAATGTAAAAGGATTAAAATAATACAGAGCGTTTTTAAAAATAGAATTATTATCAATAAAATAAATAAAAAATAAAATACATATTTTTAAATCAAAAGTGCATAGAGTGGGGAAGCTGGATCGATTCTTACCAGAAGAATGGCTGAGAAATTCTCTTGTAGCTTCACATGCAGCAAAGGGGTCAGCAGCAGAAGCTTTAAGCCAGTGGTTCTCAGCCTTCCTAATGCTGCTACCCTGCAATACGGTTCTGCATGTTATGGTGACACCCCAACCATAAAATTATTTTCACTGCTACTTCATAATTGTAATTTTGCTACTGTTATGAATCGGGGCTCGTACTACTCTTAGTACAATCCATATCCATCCACTGTGTCAAGCACATTTGTACATTTGTTGCCATCATCTTTCTCAAAACATTTGCTTTCTACTTGCGCCCTTGGTATCAGCTCCTCATTTTTCCCCTCCCTCTCTGCTTCCCCCTTCCACCTGAACCCGTGATAATCTATAAATTACTATTATTTTGTCATATCTTACACAGTCCGACGTCTCCCTTTGCTCACTTTTATGTTGTCTGTCCCCAGGGAGAAGGTTATAAATAGATCTTTGTAATCGGTTCCCCCTTTCTACCCCACCTCCCCTCCACCCTCCAGGTAGCACCACTCTCACCACTGGTCCTGAAGGGATCATATGCCATGGATTCCCTGTGTTCCCAGTTCCGACCTGTACCAGTGTACATCCCCTGGTCTAGCTGGATTTGTAAGGTAGAATTGGGATCATGATAGTGAGCGGTGGTAGGGGGGGGAAACATTCAGGAACTAGAGGAAAGTTGTATGTTTCATCATTGCTACACTGCACCCTGACTGGCTCATCTCTTCCCTGCAACCTTTCTGTAAGGAGATGTCCAGTTGTCAGGCAATTTTTAATTCCCCTTTTAGCATATCCAGCCAAATATAGGCTGAATGATAACTTATAAGCTCTTGTAATTATGTCTAATTTCTGTTAATAAGGATTGATTTCCTATATTATAATACCTAGTTTGAGAAATATTGAGTATCAAAATGCAGCCAAAATAAACATACAACCCTAA
>NW_022103902.1:19768949-19781516 GCF_000313985.2 Echinops telfairi
CTCACAAGTTAATCGTTAAACAAAGAGAATGGCCTTATAAATTATGGCCAATTTCTGTTAATCAGTGTGATAGGTTGGTTTGTTGTCCCAACCTGGCCAATAGGAACATGTGGGATTAATAAGGCCACAGTTTGATTGGAGGGCAAAGAGATAAATGGCTTGACAAGCCCTGCTTGTTTCTCCCTTGCTCTCTGGTGATTGGACCTTAGCTAGTTTTCTGCCTTAACTTGCAAGCTACACTACCTGTGGGACACTCAACCTGTAGATCAGGTTGCTAGAGCTTGAGGTTCCTTCAACACCTGCTTCACCATGCTGATGGTGTATACATCATTTGGGATGTATAGCTTGGGACTATAGGATCCTGTCCTCTGGCTGACTGTTGGTGACCTGCCCTGCTATTTTCTGCCTGTGGCCAGACTTCCTACATTGCTCTATGGAAGACTCAGCTGTCTGCTCCCTTGATCTTGGACCTAACAGCCCTCATGAGTTGAAGGACTTCCAGTATATTATCTGTTCCACAGAAGTGAGTTGAACTGAGCCCTCTGTACTGCTGTGTGGACGAATTAGCTGTTATATTCCTTCATGATGTATATATCTATATCTATATCATCTATCTATCTATAATCATAAGTGTGCTGGTTTTGTTTCTCTAGGGAACCTGTCTAACAAAATCAGTATTGATTTCCTATATTATATATAAACATGTAACCCTAAACCATATGAAGTCCAGAATTATAATATATCATATAGCAGATTGTGGTTGGAAAAGCTATATTAATTGATTGTAACTGAGGCCATTCATTGGCTCTTTCAGCCATTAACTCATTCTTACTTGAACTGAGAAACAATTATTCCCTTTATATAAGTTCCTCTCCAGGAATAAGAATAATGTCAGATTTTCCCTGATGTATAACACATTTATTTATGCCTATACCTTAGGGTATTATTTCTATTTCATTCCATTTGTTATTTATTTTTATTCAGACTTTTCTTTGGGACAGGACATCAGGTTCAGCTACTATATAGTTGAGATTTCTGGTACCAAGACCAGTCGATCAAATGCATCTCCCTCAGTTCATTCCCATTCATGTTGGTTAGGGTTACATAGATACAAGACTATTGGACTATCTCAGCCACTAGCCCATATGACACTATCCTTAGTCAACCACAATTTTGTCAAAAGCAGAGAGGGTATACTCCATGCTATCAGGCACTTGGTGAATTTCACACAGAGATTCAAGGGTATAATCACAATTTCAAGGGTAAAATCAGAATCTCTTTCTAAGGAATCACCCTGCTTATGAAACTCAAAGTTACATCTGTGGTGTTGGGACCTTAGCATTGAGCAGAAAAAAATGCCATTTCAGGTGATGTGGGGCTAAACTCGACAGTGGTGCCAGCATCTTCCCCTACCCTCTCTTCCCCAAACCCTCCCGAGAAACGTAGAAATCTACCCAGTGATGATCCCCCCTTTGTCCTCCTTATGCCGAGTGTGACCACACACTCATGAATGCATGAAAGCCTACCTCTCATGCCTCTATTTCCCCCCAATTTGGATAAAAACATTTTCAATTTCCCATTCCAATTTTCTATCAAACCATTACTCTGAGGGTGGTATGCAACAGGGTATGTCCATCAAATATATTTCTTGGCCCACTGCTGCTGCACCCTTTACCTTGGAGCTGAAAAGTGTGTTTTATACAGAGAATTTGCTGGTGGCAGCACTCCAACAGCCTTTAGCAGGTCTCTAATCAGAGCAGTAATCTTTATTTTGTGCAGCAGGTATCCTACACTGTTTCAGACTAACAATCTAAAGGGGTTCAGGGAATTCTTATGGTTCCCATTTAGCGTGTCTAATCAATACCAGCCTAAGGGTAGATTTATACCCCTTCAATCTTACAATATTAGGTAGAGAGAATGTTCCCCAATTAAACATGATATTCATGCCAATAATATAGTCCAGAGGGTGGTTGGGGGATGGCCAAGTACTTCATGTAAGACTTATTCAAATCGTCCAATTCTCATCCAAACTTTTTTTTTCCAGCTTAGTGTCTTCCACTGTTGCCTCTCCATACCCAGTATATCTAACGTTAGGCCCCTTCAATATTTTATTGGCAGATTTGGGGATTCTACTGCATTGGGTTCCTGTGTCTAGGATTTCAAGATCTCTTCTACACCCCAGCCCATTTTACCTCTAACTCCATGCATATGGCCTTAGGGCTCCTGCCAGGAGACCCCCACCTCCTTGTTTTCATCAACTAGCTGTGCCTCTGGAGCCCTGGTGGCAGAAAGGAACACTGGTGGCATAGTGGTAACATACAGTGCTGCAATCCTCAGAGTTAGCTGTTCAACACCATCAGTCACTTCTCAGAAGAAAGATGTCCTGTATTCCCATAAAGAGTTACAAACTCAGAAGCTCATCGGGGAATGTCTACCCTGTCCTATAGGGTTGCTGTAATTTGGCCTTGATTTGACAGCAGTGAGTGTGGTTTTGTTTTTGGAAGTATGCCTCAGATCACATGACCCCAGGTGGGAGTTTCCATCATCAATTACCTCCCAGATGGAACGAACAGAACAGATATAATAGACCTCCTTAAAATGGGGGAACAGTAGAAGTTGCTATTGATCCAACTGATCTCCTGTAGTGTTGGATTAGGATCTTTTTGTCGACTCCATCGATATCTGCTATGTTGATCCCATTTCTCAATAGCCATCTAAAAATCTCTTTCCTACTAGGTTATGTTATTTTCCAATTGCCTCGACCCATTTTCCTACTAATTACATATATGTTTCTTGCATCTGTAAAACCCTTGTGTGGAACTTGGACCAATAGATCTGACACTGCTTCTCAGACTGTTGCTGTGTTTCCAGTAGTAAAGTTACCTGTGGCGACCCATGTAGAAGGGGCTTACATCAACCAAAAACACTGACCCTAAGGTAGTCACTCTCACAATCCATTTTAGTAAAGGCTCCTCAGGAAGCCGATGATACCAGTCTACAAACTGAAGCAACACCTTTACACTACACCACTTGGTTTCAATCATTTCATGAATTTCCTTCTGTTCCTCTCCCATACTACCTTCATGGTGACTAGTGGCCATAAGGGTACATTATGTTGTTCTAATACCATTTTGTCTTTCTCGAGTTGGTCCTCAGACTGGAGGTCATAATTCTGACCGAATTGGGTCAGCACTGGATTCAGTGTCGCAGTTCACTCCAACATTCCTTTTCTTTGTCTTTGAAGATATTGTTGATCACAGAAACCAAGGAGTGGAATGTCTTGACATTTCTTTATCAATCTGTATTTCCCTATGCATCCCAAAAGGCAGTCCCTCAGAAGTTAGATCTATACCCACCAATCGCATCTCAGGAATAGCTATTGCCTTGGGTAATGGATACCAACATAATAGCTGCTTTAATCCATGGGTGTTCATTATCCCATGTGAAAACCAAAGTTTTCACATTTTACCCCTTAATTCCTCTTTCCCCCCAAACTACATAATTCAGTTGGTGAGGGAGGTCATAGTGAGATCCATCATTCTAAGAATAATCTCTTTTAGAAAAATTAATACCAGACTAGTTCCAAGGAATTGGGGACTATTGATGCACCAAATATTCAACTCTTTAATGACGCGATTCAGATCCATTTATCCCTCACTTCTCTCCAGAGTATATCCTCCCATGTTTCTGGGTTTTGTGAATCCCTTCAATGTCCCACTCAAACTCATGAAAGTTTAAAACAGTGTTTCATTTGGTGGTGGGTGCTCTTCAGTCCAAAATTTGAAGGTGAGACAGGAAGTCAGACACTGCATCCAGAGGAGGCACTCCACTACTGGCTCTTGCAAGTAATGAGATCGCTTCTCCTGATCCTCAGAGAGCTCATTTTATACAAAGAGAGATCACATTCTAAGGAATCCTGTTTACAATTACTCATAGGTGAATCCTATGAGTATCTTCCCCTACCTTCTTATCAGACCCAACGAAGGAAAGGGAGTTAGAGCCTAACTCTTGGCTCTAAGATCTAAAAGAGCCACATTCAATAATCCACTGCCTCGGTCTCTATCTGTAAGGTTTTCAGTGTAGAATTTTACTTCTTAGTCTGCCTAAGTCTGGAAGCTTCTCTGAAACCTGCCTACAATGGGTGGCCCTACTGGTATTTAAAATACCATTGACATAGCTTCAAATTTCACAGCAGTAGTCAAGCCACCACAATACAACAAACTGACAAACAGATGATACTCATAAATATTACAACCCTGGGAACCCTGGAAGGCAGAACTACTTTGGATTTCATGGCAATGGGTTTGGTTGAATATATTAGATGTTGACAGTTTCCTTTATCCAAGTTATACATTTCAACATACATAGAATACAAAATAACCAGACATCTTGTCCATACTTATTCAACCCCTATGTTGACCAAATAATCTAAGAAATCGGACCAAATAAGGAAGAATGCAGCATACTCAGTAACAACCTATAATATGCTGACAGCATAATTTTGCTATAAACAAAGGGTACCTGAGACACTTATTGATCAAGATTAAAGATTAGTTTTCAGTATGGATTAAATTCCAACATAAAGAAAATTAAACAATCACAACAAGATCTAAAAGCAACCTCTCCAATAAATGGAGAAGACTTAGGAGAAGACACGGGTTTCATTGTACTTGGATCCAAAATCAACACCCATGAAAATAGCAGTCAAGAAAGTAAACAAATATTACATTGGACAAAATGCTTCAAAAGATCTCAAAGTGTTAACAAGCAAAGGTATCCCTTAGAAGACTAAAGTGCACTTGACACCAGCACGGCATTTTCTGTTCTCTCAGATGCATATGCAAGTTGGTCAAGGACAAAGAAAGACTGAAGAATCATTGACACCTTTAAATGATGATGTTGTCAAAGGACATTGTCAAAGAATACTGCATCTATCATGGAGTTCTAGAAGTAGCTCCAGCAGGAACCTTCGGAATGAGGATGGCAAGACTTCATCGCATATGTTTTGGACACAGTCAAGAGGGACCAGTATGAAGAAAAAGACACTGCACTTAAGGAAGTAGAGTGTTAGCACAATAAAAGAAACAAAGAAAGATCTTTTATGAACTGAACTGACACAGTTGCTGCAACCTCAAACGTAGCCACAATTGTGATTATGGCTCAGGACGAGGCAGTGGTTTTGTTTTGTTGTACATGGCGTAACTCTGAGTAAGACCAACTATACAGCCCCTAACAACAACTAAACAATCCAGTATCAAAACTTTAGATAAAAAATAGACAGCCAAGGCTGAACTTAAATGTGAGACACTAGTTAATGAGAAGACTGGACAATGACTTAAGTTGTAATATCATTTTAAGTATCTGGGATAAAAATTAAAAAAAAAATAATGAGTTAATTTATTGTGCCAACCTGGCAATAAACACATGTGGGGTTAATTGAAGGGCAGAGGGATAAATGGCTCAGTGAGCCTTGCCTTTCCAGTTCTGGTCTCTTGCTTTCTGATGGTCGCACCAGGGTGCAGCTGCCTTAGCAGTTCCCTTCTTCAGCTTGCAAGACTGACTTCCTGCAAGACATCCTCAAGGAGAAGCCGCATGGACCTACCCGGATGCAACCCTGGGTGCTGGAGCAGCCATGTGGAGACCCCTGCCAGCACTGAGATGTTTACACATTCACTGACTCAGCTTTCCTCCTGCAGTCGGCATCATAGCGTCTGTTTTGTGAGATGGAGGAGGACTTTGTGGATTGGTGTCCGACATATGGGTTAATGGGTTAATGTTGGACTTGTGGGCTTAGGCAGCACTGGGTTGGGATGTTTTCTTGATGTGCACTTAAGCTTTATATAAAACTCTCTTTTATACGGGTTTCTCTGTGGATTTGTTTCTTTAAAGTACCCAGACTAACACAAATAATAATAACACTCTGCATTCCTCCTGACCAGAAAAGCTGTTAGCATTCAAAGGTGACATTTATCTCCAAAATTCTAATTGGTACAGGATGGTTTGGCTGAGTATAGTAACAACATAACTGATCCTTTTTTTTTCCTTGGGTGCATGACTTTCTTTCAGCTTCCACTAATTCACACTCTACCTGATAGTTCAACACACAGGAGGAAGGAGGAAGTTACACACTTCTAGAATCCTAAGCAATACTTTCTTTCCTTGACAATAGCCATGATGCACTTCTCAATCTCTGCTGCAGTTTGTCACTAAAACAACTTTCAGCTGAAAAGTCACCAATATCAGAATAATGTTTGTAGCTAAATCCTTTCTCTAAAAATATTGGAGGGTTGAAGGATGACCCCATATGGGTTGGGGAAAATGTAACAAAATGCAAATGTGCAGCTTCCAGTGGGAGAGAGAATGACACAGTACTAGGTCAGAAGTGTGGAGAGAATAAAGATATTTTATAACACTAATATATCTGGGGGAGGATTGCTTCCAGATGGGAGGGGTGGTTCAAGGAGAGAAGCTTGTGGGGGCTGAGGGTGAAATTTGAGCAAGCATATGGATCTCTTAAAGAAAGAAATAAAGACTTTGAGGCAGAAGGTGTGGAAGCAGGACTCCAAGAGCAGGAATCTCAGTAATGATGAATAAAATGCTCTGGGCCTGAAGAGAGGGAACCAAGTTCAGAAAATGACCTTGGTGAAAGTTGAATCCTGATGGCTCTGGGGAGAGCAGTTTCCATTAGGAGGCTAGAGAGGAAAGAGGCTTGCAAGTCCATCAAAGCAGAAGCTTCCTTGGACTGTGGTTAAAGTTAGGAAGTAATATAATGGGATAGGGTGTGGCTGTATGTTGTTTGGATTTTCAGGAAAGTCCTGTTAGAAAAGATTCAAGCAGATAAAATACATGTGAATAATTTGTTCCTCCAAGTTATCTCTAGAAGCACGGTTTCTGAAATACTTGTATCAGGATGCATTAACACAAGTAACAGGAACACAGTTCTGATTTCTTTTTGTTATTTTTTGAGTGTTTGTGTCTTTGCTTTATCTTAGCCACCTATCAAACTTCAAAACTCTACTGTGGTCAAGTTGATTGAAGCTCATTGTGACTTTGTGGGACAGGGCAGTCCCACTCTGTAGGATTTCCAAATCTATGAATCTGTATTGAAGTAGCACACCACATCTTTCTTACATGAAGAGGGGTTCAAATCCCTAGACACAACTGCACCATCAGGCATCCTTAGCCATCCTAGATGGAGTGAAATGGCATCTCATTGTGGTTTCAGTTTGAAACTCGCTAAGGGATAACGACATTGATCATCTTTTTATGTTTAATGGCTAGTCGAATACTCCTTTGTTGAAATGTTTATTCAAACTCTTTGCCTATTTGTGATTGGGTTGTCTTTTTGTTGTTAAGTTGCTAAAGATTTATATATGACTTGATTGTTAGATATTTTTGGATACGTAGTTTGTGAAAATATTCTCACAGTCTAGTTTATCTTTTCTAATTTTTGATAGTCCTTTGATGACTAAAAAAAATAAACATTTTATGAGGTCTCATTCATTTATTTTTTTCTGTTTCTATGTGCGCTTTTCTTATTATACTTGATTATTTGTTAATAAAGGTTAAGCCCAGTCATTGTCCCTACATTTTACTCTAAGTACTTACTAATTTTATTTTTCTTATTTAGGTCTTGCTTTGTTTTTAATTTGCTGTATGTATGGTGTTTCATTTTCCCAACATCATTTCTTTAAAACCATTTTTTTCTCATCATATAGACTTAGAACTTTTGCAAAATATCAGTTGACCATTGATATGTAGGTTTATTTCTGGACTCTCAATTCTGCCACCTTCTTATGCCCATATTATTAGGCTAATAACAGGATGCTTTAATTGTTATAAATGTATAATACACTTTAAATGAGGGCATACCAATCTACCGGGTTGGTTTTTTTTCTTCTCCTTGTCATTCCACATAAATTTGAAAATTTGATTTTTGATATCTGTAAAGATGAGTTTTTGGATTTTAATTGTTATTGCATTGAATCTATAGATGATTTTGGGTACCAATGCTGACAACTTAACAATATTATGTGTCCCAATCTATTAAAACATATTTCCATTTATTTATGTCTCTTCTAGCATCGATTTGTATTTAAGTCTTTCACATCACTGGTTTAATTTGCCACTTGGTACCCTATTCTCTCCACCATCCATCTGTAAGTTTATTGCACTGGCATGACTTGCATGTCGCTAAGATGATGGATGCACTCAAAATACAACTGGGGAAAGTTGGCTTCTCAAATAGAGTTATCCTTAATGGTGTGCATGGAAGAAAGCTTTTAGGATCTTCAGTTGCTAATGTTGCATGAGCCCCGTTGACAAGAAATAGCTGTAAACAGTTATTGATAAGGAGAATGTGTTAATGTTGTTGTTGTTGTTGTTAGGTTTTATCGAGTTGGTTCGAACTCACAGCGGCCCTATGTAAAACCTAACTAAGCACCATCCAGGCCTGACTCATCCTCACACATGTTTTACTGAGCCCACTGTCGCAGCCACTGTTTCGATTCATGTTGTTGAGGGGTTTCCTCTTTTTCCCTGCCCCTTTACTTTACCCAGCATGACATTCTTCTCCAGAGACTGGTCTCTCCTGACAATCTGTCCAAAGTACATGAGCTGGAGCCTCCTCATGCTTGTCTCTAAAGAGCATTCTGGCTACTCTTACAAGACAGATTTCTTTGTTCTTTTGGAAGCACAGAATGTTTTCAAGATTCTTCACCAGCACCATAGTTCAAATGCATTGATGTTCATCAGTCTCCCTTCTTCCATGCCCAACTCTCACATGGAGAAGAGACAATGGATAACATCCTGACTTGTGTCAGGCACACCTTCATCCTCAAAATAATGTCCTTGATTTTCAACACTTTAAATATGTCTTTAAATAATGCCATGCATTGCTGAATCATTTGACTGCTATTTCCACGAGCATTAATTATGGACCCAAGCAAGAAGAAATCCTTGACAACGTCAATCTTTTCTCCATCTATCATGATGTAACTTACTGGTCCAGTGGTGCAGATTTTCATCTTCTTTACATTGCGTTGCATCCATATTTAAGGCTCAAATCCTTGGTCTTCTTCAGCTGCGATCCTTGATTTTCATCAGCAAGTAATTCAAGTTATCCTTACTTTCAGCAAGCAAGGTTGTGTCATCTGCATATTTTAGGTTGTTAATAAGCCTTCCTCCAATACTGTTGTCACATTTTACTTCATATAATTCATATTCTCTGATTGCTTGCTCAACATACAGACTGCATATGTAAGATGAGAAAATACAACCCTGATTTTAAGCCATGCAGTATTCCCCAGTTCTGTTTGCACAACTGCCTTGTGATCCGAATACAAATTCCATGTGAGAACAACTGGAATTCTCATTCTTCTCAAAGCTATGCATAGTTTGTTCTGATCCACAAAATCAAAAGCCTTGGCATAGTCAATAAAACACAAGTAAGTATCTTTCTGGTATTCTCTGCTTTCAGCCAATATCCATCTGATGAATTGTATGGAAATCTAGTGATCTAGGAAAGCTAGAAGTTGTCACAAATGAAATTGAATGCATAAAGATTGATATTCTAAGCATTGTTGAGCTAAAATGGATTGGTATCGATCATTGTGCAGCAGAAATTGTATGATTTACTCTGCTGAGAATGACAGATTCAAGATGAATGGCATGGCATCTATTGTCACAGAGGACATTCCAAAATCTATCTTCAAATGCAATGCTGTCTGTGATCGGATAAAATCTATCTGCAAACAATGACTCAGAATGCATAAAGTATAAATTTATGAAATTTCAAAGGCATCAAAAGTGTAATGGAATTCATGAAAATCAATATCCTAGGTATTAGTGAACTAAAAATCAGTGAACTAAAATGGACTGGCATAGGCTATGAGGAACTGAACAATCATATGATCAACATGGAAAATTTGGAGAGGAATGACATTTCATTCATAATCAAAATGAGCATTTCAAGTCTGTCCTGAAAGATAATGCAGTTAGTGATAAAATAATATTCATGAACCTAAAATGAAGACCAATTGATACTACTTGTCTATTTTTCAAATTTTATACTAACTATTAATGCCCCAAATGACCAACTGAAGGTTTTAACCAATTACTGGCATCTGAAATTGATCATTCATTCAGTACATATGATCTGAATTTAAAGATAATGTTGAGAATATATTTGATATGCTGTACAGTAATGAGTAAAGATCAAATGAGTTGTGATGTGGCATCAAGGATTCTACAAGAAAATTTAAAAGGTAATAGAAAAGATGGGCAAGAGATCAATATGGCAGATGTAATTGGGCTAAAATGTAACACCTCATCATTTGATCTCCTTTTGACCTGTGGTAGTTATATAATCTGTTGTAAATGTGAGGTTTATGAGTGAAGGAGTGGGGTCTAGTCTGTCAATCAGGTCACAGCTTGATGATCTCCTTGGGAGGTGCTAAGGAGACAAATTGCTCACTGGAGGCAGGACACAGGTTCATTCCCTGGGTGACATTCCAGCTGACAGGACACATGGAGCTATACTAGTGCCCTGAGCTGGAGGAGCCACATAGAGACCCCTGCTAGTGATGAGATGGTTACATGGCCACTGGATCCACAAGACTTTCCACTCACTGACCTGTGATCTCCTGCATTCAGCATAATTGCATGTGTTGTGTGAGTCTGAAGAGGAATTTATCGACTGGTATTGGATATAGGAATTATGGACTTGGTCTGGATTGGGATGGAATATTTTCTCAATATTCAATTGCTCTTGTAGATAAACCTCTTTTTTATACACATATGAGCATCTATGAATTTGTTTCTCTAAGTCTACCCTAACACATGACCTATTTAAATTTTGTTCCAGTTTCCAATTAATTAATTATTTTTTGTTAATTGGAATTAATACATATATCAAAGCATTCCATAGTTCAATCATGTCCAATATAATTGTACATGTGCTACCACAATCAGTCTCCAAACATCCTTTTTCTATATGGATCTTTGATGCCATCACCCCTTCACCCTCCATCCCTTCTGTATCTTCACTCCTCTAAACACTTATCTAGTTACTGACTCCATAGGTTCATCAGTCCTGGTTTTCATACCCCCCCACACAAAAAAAATACCAGAACTTTAAGAGGGTGACCCCCAATGACATAACATTCCCAAGATACCCCCTATTATGTGCAATCAAAAACCAAACAAAACAATACAACCCCAAATACATAAGTTTTGGAAAACAGATCAGGTACAGCATGTCTCCTAGGGGGAATCTGCTTACAGGTTGTATCTGTTCAAGTCAGGCTTCTGCCTTTGACCTTCTGTACTCAACTCACTGATACACTCTGTTTAGTCACCGCGTTTCTCCTATCCCTCAAATGTGGATAGAGGGAGTTCACTGGGGGGTTATTTCCTGTACAGTTCCATCAATGAATTTTGGGCTCCCACTGTCATCCATAGTCTCTGCAAACCAGATTCTTAGACTTTAGGCTATGATATTAATCCCTTTCTTCAATTTCAGATTATAAACGTCACAATCCTTCAGTGGCTGATGATGGTGTACTTCTTCCGTGTGAACTTATTTGACATCTCACTCCCAAGATGCAATCAGAAGCCCTGGACAACGTGGTTCATCCAGTGTATGCCCTGAAGGCCCTCTCCCACCCCCAGTTCCCCCCAAATAATTTTCCATCATCTTCCCCAGTCCTGGAAATCACTCCACCCTCTTTCTCTGCCAACAGATATGTATTCCAGTTTTAATGTTCTCTGTTTTCCTTTTGACTGAGGTGTTACAGTTACAGTTCTTATAACATTCCATATATCAACTGTATCAAGCATATCTGTACATAGGTTGCCATTATCATTTCAAAAACATTTTCTACTTCAGCCCTTGGTATAAGCTCCTCTTTTACCCCCACCCTCCCACCCATGTGAATCCTTGATCAATTATATATTATTATTACTTGATTCAGGTTTTATGTTTTCTTTTGTCATTAATGTTTCTTTTCATCTCTTTCCAATTTTTGTTTTGTATGTTTTTTTCTGTATTTTAAGTCCAGGATAGTTAAATCGATAGAGACAGAAAATGGATTAATTATTTCTAGGGGCATGTCAGGGGAGGTTGCAAATGGAGGTGGGAAGTGGTGAGCTAGCTAATAATAATGACTAAAAGTAGGAAGAAAATGTTCTAAAATTTACTATCATAATGATTCACAATTAAATATTTTTGAACTGTTAAATTGTCTGATATATAAATTATATGCCAATAAAATGATTTCTCAAAATATCAGAAATAAAGAAAATATCAAAATAATAACAGAGGAGATTCTGAAGCTTGCTTTTGAATGTAGAACAGCGATAAGGAAAGAGTGAAAAAAGAAATTTATGAAGTAAATAAGCTGAATAGACTTCATCATTCTCACAACACCCGCTTTGCACTTGAGCCCTTGGTGTCAGCTCCTCATTTTTCCCCTCCCTCCCTGCTCCCCGCTCCCCCTGAACCCTCGATAATTTATAAATTATTATTATTTTATCATATCTTACCCCATCCAACGTCTCCCTCACCCA